>NC_040904.2:86999079-87309765 GCF_004126475.2 Phyllostomus discolor
AATGGAAGAGAGGCTTGTCAGTAAATTTATAAACTTAGCTAAAATTGACAAATTCATAAAAATAAGGTTGCAAGCTCTTAAGAAGTAGAATGCCTCAATAACACTAAAATTATTATGAAAATTGATCAATACCTAAAAGAGAAAAAATCCAGGTTTGCTGATTTACCATGCAACTTTTCACACACTTTCAATTAAAAAAAAACAAAACAAAACAAAACAAAAAACAAACAAACAAAAACCTTTCTACTCTCATATAAAGTTTTCCAGATAATAGGAAAAGAAGAAAGGAACATATTTCCCAACTCATTCAGTGAGACCAGTCCACTGGTGTTAAAGTAGAAACATTTATATGTTTGATAAAGACAGTTTAAAAAAGGAAAATAGTCCAATCTCCTTCATAAACAGAGATATGATTTTGAACAAAATATTATCAATTCAAATGAAACAATAGATAAAATATGCAATCCATTAAGAACAATTTAAAATTATCCCCCAAATCCAAGAATGATTTACATTAATAATGAAATTATAGAAAAGAGAAATAAAATCATTTACTCATTTTGACTACTGCAGGAAAATAGCATTTGAGAAAAAAAAAAAAAACAGGACCAAAACTCTTAGAAAAATGGCAGGAGAAATGAATTTATATACCCTGATAAATCTTACAAAAGCCTATTGTAAATTCTGTTAATGGTGAAATATCAGAAGCATTTGTTTTGAAATCTAAAATTTGACAAGAATTAAATTCCTTCAAATCAACATTTAGTTGTAATGTATAACTAATGGCATCATTAGTTAGAAAAAGAATGGGATACTAAGGTTAAAAAAGGAAGAAATAAACTTACTAGTCACAGTCTGGCAATCAATCCACTGAGCCACACCAGTGCGGGCATTTACACAGTGGAATACTACACGGCAGAAGGGAAAGAAGGAGCTCCTACTCTTCATCACAGCATGGATGGAACTGGAAAGCATTATGCTAAGTGAAATAAGCCAGGGTGTGAGAGACAAATATATTATGACCTCACCTATAAGTGGAACCTAATCAACAAAACAAACAGGAGCAAAACAGAACCAGAGACATGGAAATAAAGAACAAACTGACAGTGATCAGAGTGAGGAGAGGGATAATGGGGGAAAGAAGGGAATGGGGAAAATCAAGGACCATGAATAGAGGACTCATGGACATGGGCAATGGGGGGATTGACTGTGGGAGCGGGGCAGGGAGGTGGGGCAGGCGAGAGCAACAGGAAAAAGTTGGGACAACTGTAACTGAACAACAATAATAAAAATCATCCAAAAAATCTACAAAAACTTGTTATTCGCAGATGATATAATCAAAAAACTCAAAATTATCTACCTAAAATTTGTAGGAATTGATTAAATACAGCCAGGTTAGCCCTGGCTGGCATAGCTCAGTGGATTGAGCACGGGCTGGGAACCAAAGTGTCCCAGGTTCGATTCCCAGCACGGGTACATTCCTGGGTTGCAGGCCATAACCCCCAGCAACCGCACATTGATGTTTCTCTCTCTCTCTCTGTCTCTCTCTCTCTCTTCCTCCCTCCCTCCCTTCTCTCTCTAAAAATAAATAAATAAAATCTTGAAAAAAAAGTGGTGAGAATAGCCATCTATAAAAAATAAATAAATAAATAAATAAATAAATAAATACAGCCAGGTTGTTGGCTATAAGATTAATACACAAAAATCATTTAGTTTTATATCATATCAACAAATACTTAGGGGAAAGGTTTTTAAAGAAATACTTGCAGTAGCAAGAAATACTATAAGGTTCCTAGAATATATCTAAAAATATTGTTTAAAAATCCATATAGATAAAATTTTACCAGTATTAAAAATATTCCAGATGATAAATTAATAAAAATGTATGCTATAGGTATGAATGTCGAGGCATTTTTAAAATGTCAGTTCTCTCCCAATTTACCTAAAGATTTAATAAAACTTCAAACAAAATCACCATAGGACTTGTGGTAAAATTTAACAGGCTGATTTTAAAATGTTTATACAAGAGTCAAAAGCCAAGTATATTCAAAATATTTATAATGAAAAAAATGAAGAAAGACTTGCCTTCAATGAAAACATAGCTTCTTGTAATGCTAGATTAGTTTAGACAATGTATTATAAGTTAAGGGAAAAGCAAACTGCTGAGTGGAATGAACTAAAGAATCCAGAAACAGGTCCCTGTATTAATAGAAATAAGTGAGAAGGTGGCATTTCAGTTCCTGGGGGAAATGGGGTTTTCTTCAGTGTATGATGATGACACACACATCAATTCACATGAATCCATGGTTTAAATGTAAAGGCAAAACTTCAAGGCTTTTGTAAAAAATATAATATAATATTCTATATCTCATAATTCAGAGATGATTTTAAGGCATTATGATGTTAACTATTAAAAATTTAAATTCCACATTACTTTCTAATGAGTCACACAAATGTATATGCTAAACCTTTATTTAAGCAATATGGTTGCTTTTCACATTACATGGCAGATGGCTCATAGACAACAATGAACTGATTTCAAAACAGTTTCAATCATAAGTAATCTTGCAGATCAAATAAATTCAACTAATGCAGGTAATCTACGAATATTCAATAATTACTCTCTAGAGAAAAAGAAATTAGAGTGACATATACATAATAATTATGGTCAAAAGACTGACATAAACTAGAACTATTTTTCTCTTTTCTTTTGTTATCCTAGCATGAAATATGTGTTTTCTTTTCAGACAAATTTTTTCATCCTAAAGTATTCTCACTCCTCAATAAAATACACCAACCCTAAAAATTGTTCTTTTAAACAAGCCAACAATTTAAGCAAGGATATAATAGGAGAAAAAATGATACCTACTATTTTTTCCATTGTATTTAAAGCATTTTTTCTATATATCAAATATTATTGCTACAGGATTTGTATCTTCTCATTTTATACAGACCCTGGAATTTTTAATATGCATTTAGCCATCAGGTTGGATGAAAACAACTGAATACCTGTGGGGGGAGCTCTTCCCACGGGGCCCCCCATCCACCGTGGATGAGAATAAGCCTGCCAAGACACGATCTGCTTGGGGAGGAAAGGTGGCCAATCTCTCAAAGGAGAAGGGCCAGGAGCCTGTTCCTCAATGGGCTTTTATTGAGTTCAATTTACACAGGAATACAGGTAAAGGTCATCAATCATTGTCAGGCAGTAAGGACCAAACAATAGATAACATACAAAGAACTATGAGGGCTTATTCTGAATAAGGGTCAGTTAGCTAAAGGGCCATAAAACTTTGTAGAACAAACTCAGTTCATGCTTGAACCCTTACCAGAAAATTGAGGGCATTCTTAGTGAAGCAAGTTTCACAGGATTTTATGCATTCTTTCTTAGGCTTGATCACCCCGGGGAACAGCCCATACCTGCCCAGGGCTGTGCCGCCCTCTAACATTGTTTCAGGCTTAAGTCAGGCAGTGGAAGTAAGGCAGCCAAGAAATTAGGAGACTTCTTGCAGACAAAATGAGGACCCAGGCTATGTCAAAGCCAAGAGGTGAGGGTCCATCTCCCCCTTTTCCTATAGCCCTCCAAGTACTTCCCTAAGGGCCCCTTCAAGACCATGCCTGTCTTAGGTTGTCCCTCCCTTGAGGAATCTTACCCATCATTGGCTAACCAGTCCACTCTGGGCCAAGCAGAGTGAAGTAAAAGGGGGCAGAGTTGGTGCCCCTCCCAGGAGGATAAACTTTGTCTCCTGAGTGGCTTATGGTCCAAAGGTCTCTTTACTCAGCCTTAGCCATGGAGGGCGTTACAGATTCTGAAACCAGGCAGGGTGGTTCCCAACAAATACCTTTAGTTTATTAAAACTTTCCTGGGTTTTTCAAATCTTACTGACCATATTCATTAATGTTGAATAATTTGACACCTACTCCCTAGAAATAACCCTAGGTAGTGAATGTATACATAAACTGCTATAAAATTATTCCCTACAAGGGAATATGTTGGAAATAGATTACCTCTTGCTGCAAACTCAGGAGTCATTAACTTTAGGTATCCAAATAGTTTTGTAAGCATAGTCATTTGTAGAATATATACATATGCAGTTATATTGTATCTTATTTGTTTTCTACTTTTTAAGGGTCTTTCAAGCAACAGATGGTCATATAAATGCTCAAACATGGCCATTTGAATATTATCTGTCAACCTATTAAATTAAGAAAAAAACACATTCCAACAAATATGTCTAATTAAAAAATAAATCCTTAGAAATAATATCCTCAACTCTAGTGAATTTTGGTAACACATCTCAGTTATATTTATTTGAAATGTTGTCATCTTATTACTTGTACAAAAATCAATCTAAAAAAATTAAAACCATAGAGACAGCATTAATCTGTCTTCCAACAGTGTTGAAAAATACTTTAAAAGTGACGAGTAGGAAGAACTACACAACTAATACTCAAAGTGGCAGTTGTAATAGTCATGTCTTATGCAATTTGCCTAATAATTTTCCAAACATTAAAAACCCAATGGGATTGGTGAATTGGTGGTCATTACACCACCTGTCAGCACTCCTGTGCCCAGCTTCGCCATGTTTTGTGAATCAAAAAAATCAGGGAGGGAGGAGGGTTTGGCTGGGGGGTGGGGAGTGGTGGGGAGTACATGCAGACAACTGTAATTGAACAACAATAAAATAATTTTTAAAAAATCAGTTCTGCATGACTCTTCCCAAATAGATTGTAAACTCCTCAAAAGTAGGGCAATTTGCTTCCAGTGTTACTTCTCTTATAGTGCCTGTGTATTAATTGGGAAAAGCAAAATTAAAATTAAAATGGCAACTTAAAATAGTGGGTAGAATTGACATTTGTGTGCCCTCTCTTTACTCTCACCCCCCTTTAATGACACTATATGCCAGTACACTATTCAAGTTCATGCACTTAAAGAAGTCCCTTTAAATGTGAATAACTATTCTCTCAAGCTCCTTGTAGTCACCAAATACATTATTTCTGAGGCTTTGTTTAAAATATCTAAAAACAACATGTTTCTGTTTTTAAGATGAGAACACAAAAATGTTTGATCAAATCATTTAAGCTTTTGGCCCTTCACAAACAAAGCAGTCACAGAGGCTCAGTTACATATTGGACAAGCACTTTTAATGAAGGCTGTTTGGGGCTTTGAGTCCTTTTTGAGTTAAGCTGCTGAGTGTTTTAGGTTTTATTCTTTGTGGTAAACAAGAATGCTGCCCTCCCTTAAAAAGATAAATTGAGTTTTGTTTTCTCCGTTTCATACCTTCCAGCAGCATATTCACAGTAAAAGCTGTTCCTGCATCTTTTTTCAAGCGAGTGAAAATTCACTTGGGCTTTCACCCGTGAATTTGTGTTTAAGCAAATATCGTGAAAAACAATTGAGCACTAGCATTATCTTACCTAAAAGACGCCATTTCCTTTTAGTTTCTAATGTCTTCAAAAGAAACACAGATTCAGAAACTGGAGACTGTAGTGCTCAATAAGATAGGCTTGCCTGCCAGACTTAATCAAACATTATGAATTCTATGGACTTTTCAATATCAATGGCTTAAAAAAAACTCTCCATAAATAAGATGACAGTGGAAAGGATGTTGCTGCCATGATTGCTTGGCATAAAATTCATTAGATTCTGGTTTGCATTATTTCAGCATCATTTACCGCTATAAGAAAAACCAACAGCACCTCCAACAGCAAAAAAATGAACAGTGAACTCTGCAATGCATCTCATGGCTATTTTGATAAGAGATCTCTATTCTTTTCAATGAAATTTTGACAAAGAGTAGCAGCAGCAATGAGTTCATTCAGAATTTTATTTTAAATCTAAATAGCCTAAATGATTACCCTTTCACAGAAAGATACTTCTGTGACCATTTTATTAAATTTTAGCTAAAAAGAAATGTTTTCCATTTTTCATACAGCTCACACTGAAACAGCTACCCCGAGGATTAACTTTTATGAGTCATGTTTTCCTGTTACTTTCAAGAAATAATTCTAGTGTTATATTTTGAAGTCATTTTCAGTATTACCTATTATTAATATTTATTGATTGATGTAAAACTTACTAATCTACTAGATACTCAAATATTTCTTTTATTCAAATGACTATGTAAGAAATATGGACAATTCACATTTTAAATTTCAGTAGAAACTAATATTTCAGCAAAATTGCCTGCTTCAATTCTCTAAAAATTGTTTAGAAAACTTCTTTCTAATGACATCATAATTAGTAATAAATTTGGAAGAGAATTTAAAAGGGAAAAAAGGAAACAAGAGTTAGAGACACAGAAGAAACTTTTATCATAGATCCAGAGCTTCTCAACCTGAACTTTGAGTCATCCAATTTGATATATGTTGCCCTCAAGAAGAATAACAGTGAACAACAACCAAAAAACTATTTTAATAAGTGAAAATACCAGGATATAAAGTTAGAAATTTATAAACTCCTGAACAGTTTCAGTGTCCTCAATACATCAATCACTGCATGACAATGTTTCAAGTTAGTTCTGACAAGAAAAGAGTGAATACATTTTATTTTGCTATTATAATATATTCCATAGTCTAAGAAGTTCTAAAGCTACCATTTGAGGTGATTATTTAAGTTACATTTGTTTTTCCAAGTTTATGAAAAAAGTCATAGCAGGGCTTTTTTAAATATAGCAAACCCAGCAGTGATTGAGTATTTGCTTAGAGATTATTTTCTGTGTTATCATGGATCAGATAAGAACCTGTTAACAATGGTTTACAATTTACTAGAATGAGAGATACAGCAATTTGGAAAATATGGAGCTATGGTTCAATTTTTTATTTCATTTACAAATACTTTTCTCTCTGAGATTTATCTCTGTGAAATGTATCAGAGTACAGAATACAATTGAGTATTTAATTGTACTCTGTACTTAGTAATATAGGCAAATTTAAACAGACTTTTTCTATCTAACAAAAATATTCATACAGTACGTACTATGTACCAGTTGTTAAATGGGAAAAATAGAGATATAATGGTGAATAAGGTAGATGAGACATGGTGGTATGATTGTGGTAGTGTTCACATTTTAGTGGAAGAAACAAATGACCAACAACTAATAACACAATGAAAAAATGATCTTTGTATCATGTTGCAGAAATACATTATGAAGGAAGAGTCAAGGAAAGCTTCACAGGAAAAGCTGTTTTGTTTTATTTTTTAACTGTAACATAATGGAAAAATAAAAGTTAACCAAGTTGAAACAGAAGGAAATATCTCTATCAAAGAGAATAGCAAGTGTAAAGGCATTGTAACATTTGACTGAATGACAGACAGACGTAAAAAATAGTGAAATCTTAGTTATGAGGTCATAGATAATTTGGAAGTACTGAGGAAAAAATGAGGAAGAAGTTTTGTGCTATATTATGAATAGCCTTTAAGCAAGGCTGAAGGGCTTGTTTTCTTTCCTTTGTAGAGAGGAAGTCAGGAAAGTTGAGAGCAGAGAAGGATAGTGCATGAAAAACAACTTTTTATTTTACAAAACTGTAAAAAAATGTTGAGGATTGACTGAAAGAGAGATTTTGAAGGTAAAGAACTATTATATTTTGATAATTGTCCAGGTGAGAGATATGAGAGATAGTAAGGATGTTTGCCAGTGAAAAAGAAAATATAAGTGATTTTAGAAACACTTAAGAGATAAAGCCAAGTACAATTTGGTACTTGGTACCATTTGGAGATGGTAAAATGGCACTATTCGGAGGTTGTAGATCATTGAGATGAAAGGATTAAGGATGACTCAACTCCATTTGGATGTGGTACCATTTTGAAGGCACTGCATACCACATGGATGTCGTAGTTTACTGACAGGGAAGAGTTGAAGATGACTTCAATGTGCACACTTGGCTTTTTCAGTAAATGATATTGCCATTAACCAAGATAAGAAATCTAGGAAAAGGATCAGCATTGGAAAAAAACAAAAGAAAGATGATGCTTGATTTATTTTTGGGCAAAACATAATAGAATATAATCCTAAAGAAAGCAGTAATTTCAGATAGACTTATTATTTTAATAGTTTTGGTTTTAGGCTTTAATGTAGGAAAGGGAACAATTTAGTGATTTTATAAGTAACATTTAGTTTTCCTAAAAAAAGACCTATTAGTCTAAAATTCTAAAATTAGTCTAAAAGTCTAAAATTATGTATAACTATGTAAATAGAGACTATATAATAAGTGTATTATAACTTAAGAAATATATACATACTAAGATGAAATTGTAAAGAAAAAATGAGACATAAATAAAAATAACAGGTATTTTTAAATAAAGTATAATATCAGGTATTAATATATATGCATTTAAATTAAAAACTTGGTAGATGTGTTTTAAAAACTGGTTATACACAACTAAGGACAGAATTAGTTATTGGCAAGATAAGTATGAAAAAATTGCATCATATACAGCTCAGATATATAAGAGATATTTATAGGAAAGAATTAAAAGAGACAAGGAGAACAAAACACAAAAATTCAATATACATCGAAATGGAGCCACAAAAAGAAAAAATAAAGAGAATGATGGAGAGGCAATGCCTGAAAAGAAATGTCTGGAAAAAGTAAGCTGCCATATTGTGAGAAAGCCTGTGACAATGGCTGTCATATAAACCCTGGGTGTCTTCAGGAGCTGAGAGTCATCCCTGCTAACAGTCAGCAAGGAACAAGGACCTCAGTCCCACAGCTGCAAGAAACTGAGTTTTAACAAAAATTTTCATGAGAGTTGAGAAGAGCACCCAAAACTCCAGAAAAGAACATAATGTGGCCAGTGCCTTGTTTGCTCCCTTGTTACAGCCTGAGCTGAGGACCCACTGAAGATGTTCTTCTGACAGAGGAAGCAAGCACATACAATGGGCTAAAGACTGTTTATTCAATAAGTGGTGTTGGGAAAATTGGACAGATACATGTAGAGAAATGAAACTAGACCACCTTCTTAAATCACACCCAAGAATAAATTCAAAATGAATTAAGACTTAAATGTTAGACCCAAAACCAGAAAGATCTTAGTAGAAAACATAGGTAGCAAAATCTCGGACATTGCTCATAGAAATTTTTATCAGATATATCTCCCCAGGCAAGAGAAACAACGACAAAAAAAAAAAATGTGACTACATCAAAATAAAAGGATTTTGCACAGCAAAGGAGACTTTCAACAAAATTGAAAAGACAACCCACAGAATGGGAAAACACATTTGCCAAACATCTGATAAAGGATTAATTTCCAAATTTTATAAAGAACTTACAAAATTCAACACCAAGACCCATCATGATTACAATGTCAAAGGTTAAAGATAAAGAGAGAATCTTAAAAGTAGAAAGAGAAAAGCAGAGAGCTATCTATGAAGGAGTTCCCATAAGACTAACAGCTAATTTCTCAAAAGAAACTTTGCAGGGAAGAAGGGGCTGGCAAGAAGTATTCAAAATCATGAAAGGCAAGGCCCAACATCCAGGATTACTCTATCCAGGAAAGCTATCATTTGGAATGGAAAGTCAGATAAAGTACTTCCCAGACAAGGTGAAGCTAAAGGAGTTCATCATCACCAAGGCATTATTATATGAAATGTTAAAAGGACTTATTTAAGAAAAAGAAGATCAAAACTGTTAACATTAAAATGGCAACAAATTCACAACTATCAACAACTGAACCTAAAATAAACAAACAAACTAAGCAAACAAGCAGAACAATAACAGAATCATAGACATGGAGATCATTTGGAGGGTTATCAGCTGGGAGGGGGAAGGGAAACCAAGAGGGAAAGGTGTGGGGATTAAGAGGCATACATGGTAGGTGCAAAAAAGATAGTGAGAGGTTAAGAATAGTATAGGAAATGGAGAAGCAAAAGAACTCATAGACATGGACTAAAATGGGGAATGATGGAGGGAAGGGGGTACTGGGTGGAGGGAGAAAATGGTAAAAAATTGGGACAACTATAATAGCAAAATCAAAGAAATGTATTGTTTAAAAAATCTCAACGTGAAAAAAACAAAGAACCCAGTTTCAAAAAATGGACAAAAGACCTGAATAGACACTTCTCCAAAGAGGACATACAAATTGCCAATAGTCATTTGAAAAAATGCTAAATGTCACTAATCATTAGAGAAATGCAAATTAAAACCACAATGTGATATCATCTCACACCTGTCAGAATGGCCATCATGACTAAATCAGTAAACAGCAAGTGCTGACAAGGCTGTGGAGAAAGGGGAACCCTTTTGTAATGTTGGTGGAAATGCAGACTGGTACAGCTACTCAGGAAAGCAGTATGGAAATACCTCAAAAAGTTAAAAATGGATCTGCCTTTTGACCCAGCAACCCTACTTCTGGGAATGTACCCAAAGGAACCAAAAACCCTAATTCAAAAGAACTTATGCACCCTATGTTCATTGCAGCATTATTTACAATTGCCAAGATACGAAGGCAGCCTAAATGTCCATCAGTAAATGAGTGGATAAACCAACTGTGGGACATTTACACAATGAAATACTACTTGGTTGTAAAACAAAAGAGAGAGAGAGAGAAAATTTTATCCTTTGCAACAGCATGGATGGACTTGGAGAACATTATGCTAAGTGAGATGAAAGACAAATACCATATGATTTCACTCATACGTGGATTCTAATGAACAAACTGATAGGGGGCTTAAGACTTGGGAAAATTTAGCTTAATGTAAATAGTCATAAATCTAGCAAGTAATGTGTATGTTAAGTTTTTGTTTCAGTAACTATAGATAAGGCCCATCCTGGTGCCTGAGAATAAGCAGTTGACCTCCTGGGGCACTGGCTGGAGATTACCTTGTCTGGAGACATCTGTACCAGGAAGAAGCAAGTGATTACCCTTCCCCCTTGGAGGCAACTGTTAAATTTCAAAGGCTTTCACTGACAAACAAAGGCTTTCACCTTGTTTGCCCTCCCTCAACCCCCTTATAAAAGATCTGGCTGGGAAAGAAAGAGTAAGATGGTTCATTAGGGTATGAACCTGCCATCTTCTTGGATCACCGGCCATCTGAATAAAGCGCCTATTGAAGATTCAATCACTGTCATTGCTTATTGGATTTGGTAGTGACAGGCAGCCCGAACACCAGTGTCTTTTCTAGTTACAAAATGAACTAATAAGCAAAATAGACATAGACTCATAGATAGAAAGCAGGATGACAGCTTAGTGGGGGGAGGTTAGGGGGTGGAGGGATTCAGCAAAAAGGAAAAATGACTCATGGACATGGACAATAGTGTGGTGATTGCAGGGAGCAGGGGGGTATAAGATGACTACATAGTAGTGGAAAAAATACAATTAAAATTAAAAACAAATAAACTATCCCCAAACTAAAAAAAAATCTTTAAAGAAAAAAAGAAACTATGAAATAATAAATCAAAGGACTCATTTAACTGAAAAAGAGAGGCAACAAACTCCAGAAGCAGGAATGGTGATGAGTTCTCTGTGATGAGATATTCCTTCGCAGAGTAGATAAACGCTTGGTGGAGATGTTGGAAAATATCTGAACTTTCTATATGAAGAGTGGGATGTGTAGTAGACTCTTTTGTGTGGCATGGGCCCAGCTCCCACTCAGAGATGCACAGGACCCACACCCATGGATAGGTTCTCCTGTGGGGAATCAGGCCTACAATGTACCTAGGCCACTACAAGTCTTGCTTTTGGCTAAAACTCCCTCACAATGAATTGAGAACATTTACTGCAAAAAAACTCCCTGAAAACCATGCTAAACCTTCCAAGGTTGAGTGTAACCAGTCCAACTACTTTTGCCTTTTCATTTGCAAATATCCCTCTTCTGTGATGTGATTACCAGCATCCTCTCCTTTGTTTTCTGTAAAAGGTAACCACCTAAAGTGAGCCTGTGATTAGTTAATGAGGACCTTCTTGTAATGTGTCTGGTAAGACAATAAAAGCTCATCGGAGTGAGGGCCCAGGCTTCCACTCCCTTTGATAGAAAAGTCATGCTGTCCCTTTTCCTCCACCAGATTCGGTAATCCATGTAAATGTCTCATTTCATCCATAATGACGTTGACCCCTCCAGCCGGGGTCCACATCAGGATGAATTGATGCCTCTAGTAACACTTTGATGTGACTCACCAAAGTCTGTATCTCAATATAAAAGCTTCTGCAATAAAAGTATGCAGAATCCATATAGATTCAGACAAAGCCCTCTTGGTCACATCAAAGAAAATGTCAGTGTCCAACAGACTGTACCAAAAGTCCTGCCATGGGCCTTGCCTGTTTACATGTTTTCCAATCTAAAAATATTCTAGGCCCCCTGATACAGAATATTATCAAAATAAGTGATCATGAATTAAATACCTACTATGTGCCCATCATATTTATTAGTTTTCACACTTAAAACATGATGATTCATGCTATTTAGTCATATGTATACTCCAGAATGTATTTGCTGTATGTATCCTTACCAAGAAACTATGCTATTATGCTTCTAGGTAACTAGTGTGACTTCCCTATGAAACCATCTTGCATAGGTAGTAAATCATGTTCATTGGGTTTATGAATAGATCCACATTGTGTTCACTTGAAGCCAATCTGGGATCTTGTCCTAATGTTACAGAACACAACAAGGGGGGCCTGGGACGATATACTATTATTGAAAGAAGGCCCCGGGTCCGTTATGTCCGCTGCCAGAGGAAAGACGTCTCTCAATGCCAGAGATTCGTGAAAAGGAAAGGAAATGTTTATTTAATGCTATACTAACTTAAAGTAGTGACCTAATGTCTTTACCAAAATCCCAAAGTCCCTTAAAACACCCACAAACACACAGTCCTTCTTTCCTTCCCCCTTTGCCCAGTCCAGAGTACCGTATCTCAGGAAAGGAAATAGAAGTCCATGGCTCAGGCAGTCCTCTGGTTCTTCTCAGTTAGTACTCCCTCTCGACTGGGAGACCTCCCTGGATTCCCAGCACCCTCGGCTGAGTCGCCAGGATCCCTGCTAAAAACAGGTGGTGGTTCCCCCTTCTAAAGCTGTGGGGACTCCACTCTGCCAGGCTGCATGGTTCTCTCCTCAGGGCTGCCGCGTGGTTCTCTTCTCAGGGCTGCAGGAGTCTCCACTCCGTCAAGTCTGCGTGCTTCTCCTCCTCAGGGCTGCGCATGGCTCTCCTCCTAAAGCAGCATGGTTCTCCTCCTTAAAGCAGCATGGTTCTCCCCCAATGGCCGTGATCTTCTCTGCACCTCTACAGCCACGTGGTTCTCCATCTCAATGGCCACCAAATCTGGGTTTTAAATCCCCGTGGCCAATCTTCCTCTGCAGCCCCATTTCCGACTCCTCCCACACTTGGCTTCACATGCCAGAACTCGTATCCTTCCAGCTTTACTGGGCTGCCATCATGAGTCTGGGCAGGTGTGGTTCCATGTCCTGGAGCCAATCCTCTCTGAGCTCCCACGCAGGCGCTGTAACGCAGGGGACCCGCCCCCCCCCCCCAGTTACATCTGGGTGGGGAAGTTACTTCCATTCCCCTGGCTTAGAGCTGATCACAGCTACTTAACATATCTATGCAACCAGTCAAAGGTTATAGATATGCCAAACGACCACGCTAGAGCTTAGCTGCAAGGCTGTTGCTATGCTAAACAGCTCTCAATGGCCCTGCTCCATTTGTCCCTTCCCCCAACCCACACCCTGGGGGGCGGGGGATGGAGACATCCCAAAATCTCCTGGACACCTTAAGTTCTGGACCACATTTCAAATGCCCATTTGGGGCCCCCCTCTTGGCTGCACCCTGTAACACTAATAATTATAGAAGTGAGCCAGGGAGATCTTCCAACATCAGAGATTGAAGTGAAAGTGTCAATCCACATCTGGGACCTTAAGTGACAGAGAACGTTAAATACTGTTACTCAATGTTACTTGTATGAGCTTACTGGCAAACACCACAGAACAATTGCTGTGTTTCTGTGGAATATAGCTAAGGGCATGGGCATAGTCTAAATTAATTTTTCTGAAATCAATTATTATTGACTTCAAATATAAATCCTTAGGTATTATAGTACATTTAAAAATATATAATCAGAAGATACACATGATCACTTATAAAATACATATGGCATAAAGAATCATGCAATAACAAACACTCATGCATCTACCTCTACAGTTTAAAGAAACTGACATTTTTTTTAATCTGATATAACTGTGAGAGTCTTAGTGCCTTGAAAGAAGGCTCTGATATAAGATGCTCCAAATACAAATCTGAATTAATTAAAAGTGGCAAAGACCTGACATAAATTCTAAAATAAAGTGATTCTGTGCTGAACTGTGTCCATTCCTTTTGTTTATGACACCCTCCTCCCTTCTCTAGTTCCAAAATCAGCTCATCTTTTAGATACAAAAATAGGTACTTGATGGGATAGCCCTCTTTGTCCTTGTCAGTTAGAGATGTCTCTATCCAAACCTACCCAGCATCTTCATATGACACCTATTGTCAAGCCGCCTGGTTGTGGGTTTTCCCCCATTTCATATTCTATCCCATTTTCTAAGCTCAGTGGTGCCAGAATGCAACAGCAACACCAGGAGTGAGGAGAAACACTGAAAAATTACAGGAGAAATCAAAACCTATCTTTATCCATTCAGGCTGCTACAACGAAAATACCATAGACTAGTGGCTTCAACAACACATATTTATTTCTCATGGTTCTGGAGGCTAGGAAGTCGCAGATGAAGATGTCAGCAAATCTAGGTCTGGTGCAGTCTGCTTTCTAGTTCAGATGGTCATCCTCTGTCTGTAACTTCCTATGGCAGAAGGAACAAAGTAGTTTTTTGGCTGTGGTCCCATTTTTAAGGGCACTTATCCTATTCATGAGTGATCTACTCTCATAACCTCATCACCCTCCAAAGGGCTACCTCCTAATACTATCACAAGATTTCAACACATAAATTTTGGAGGGAACACAAACATCCCATCTGTAGCAAAACCCCAGCCCCAATGTATTTGACATAGAATGTCTCTCTGATGGGGGATGTATCAGTTTTCTATGGCTGTAATAATAAATTACCTCAAATTTGATGATTTCAAACAGTAGAAATGTATTCTTTCACAGTTCTGAAGTCCAGAAGTCTGAAACCAAGGTGTGCACTAAAGCTATTCACTATCTGAAGGTTCTAAGTAAGAATCTATTCCTTGCTTCTTCCAGCTTCTGGTGGATCCAGGTATCCTTGGCTTGTGGCCACATTACTCTACAGTCACACTGCCTCATCTTCTTAGGTCTCAAAACTCCTTCTGCCTCTCAGTTATAAGAATGCATGTAATTGCCTTCAGGATCTACCCAGATCATCCAAGATTGGTTTCTCCTTTCATGATCCTTAACTTAATCTTTTTTTTTGGGGGGGGGGGGGCATATTAGGTAATATTGACAGATTCAGAGGATTAGGATTTGGACATTTCTTCTTGGGAACCAGCACTCAGCCTACCAAAGAAGATGATCATTTGAATGCCCAAAGTAAAATCATTAACGAATATCAACAAAACTCTAGTCAGTACCTTCAGATACACACAAATGTAGGAGGAGCTGCTGGACCTCCCTCCTGGAACCTCCCCAACCCTCTCGACAGCCTGCCACTGGAACCAACGCCCCCACCCCCACAGTAACTCTACCATGCTGGTGCCAGAAGTAGTACAATATCTTACAGCATTCAATCAAACTAGTTTTTTAGGATAATCTCATTTTTCAGATACATTTTTGTCTGGCTTGGTATTTTATGATAAACATAAATCATGGATTTTTTTTCTTAGAAAGAATAATTAATTTCTGTAATAATAATGATAATAATACTCAGATACTCATCTTTTGATTCATTGTAGTTATTTTTATATTAATTCTATGAAAAAAATCATTTAAGCTCTGGATTTCAATTTCTTCATCTAGAAAAGTCATTGAACTATATGTTTTGGTATGTCAGGAACTACATGATAAACTATTTTGTAGGGAATAAAACATAGCAGTTGAAAATTATCCACAATGAATGAAAACATGGAGTCTTATATTTAAGTATATAGAGAGACCTTAATAATTAGAAGCAACCAGACAATAAAAAAAGACAACAAAAATAAAACAGCTTAAAAGTACCCAAAGAAAAAAGACAAATCATCCTCAAACAAACAAAAACATACTGTTAGAATACTGTTCATTAGCAGTAACAGAGGAAGGAAACAAGGAGTCTTTAAACTGCTGAGTTAAAATATTCAACCCAAATTCTATGCTTTGCTAAACCACAATTCAGACATAAAAGAAAGGAAAACATTTTCAAATTTTAAAAAAAATTACCACTCACACATGCTTATTAGATAAATTATTAGGAGACATAATTCAGGAATTAGGTTAGAAATTTGTGTTAGTAAAAGAAGAAGTAGGATACAATAATCAATGGTAAGCAATGAAATTACATAAATAAATCTAATCAAGCATTAATTGTTAAAAATACTGACAATAATAACTAATCTAGGGATAAAAATAGGTGCAAATAATATATTAAAAAGTCATAGCTAATATATTTCCTTGTGCTAGAAATTCTTTAGACAAATATTCTTATAACAAATATATGGAGCAGTTACGAATAATATCCTCACTCACAGATGGAGAAATCAGGCCAAAATAGGCTAAGCACCTTGTTTAAGAAATCACAGCTGACAAGTAGTAAACCCAGGATTTAAATCTAGAGAGCCTATGTTCTTTATCAGTACCCTGTACTGCCACTATGAGTTAGTAACATGGAAAAGATATCTGAGAAAATTATCAAAAGAAAAAAATGTGGACAAAAAATGTGATATGGAAACGAATGCTTGGAGTTAAAATTTTTCAATTTTTCTTTTATCACTTTGGGAGAGATTACAGATCTTGATTAAAGTTAGACTTTACTAGGAAAAATAGGTAAAACAAATTAGATCTTTTATGTGTCACTGACATAAAGTAGTGTGGAATTATTTAGTAAATTTGAAGATATGTATACCTGTGACCTAACATCTCTGCACCTAAGTATGTATGAGAAACTTGCACATAAGCACCAGAAGGAATTCATGAAAACAGCGCATGCCATAGATAAAAGCTGTATACACTGAAAATGCCTATTGAACCCTGTGTGGTGTGGCTCAGTTGGTTGAAGCAAAGAAGGAAGTTCTGCCATTTGCAACAGGATGGACCTTGAGGGTATTATAAGTGAAATGTCAGAAAGAGAGAGACAAAAGCTCTATGACCTCATTTATACATGGAATCTAACAAAAAAAAAAAACATAGAATAGAGAATAGAAACAGAAATCAGATTAGTGGTTGCCAGAAGTGTGGAGTATGGTGGCTTAGAGGAATGACAAAAAGTTAGTCAAAAGGACAAATTTCCAGTTATAAGGTAAATAAGTTCAGGGGATGTAATGTAGAACTTGATGACTGCAGTTAACAATACTGTACTATACGTTTGAAAGTTGCTAAGAAAGTAAATCTTATAAGTTCTGATCACAAGAAAAAATATAACTATATGAGGTGATGGATGTTACCTAATCTTGTTGTGGAAATCACTTTGCAATATATACATATATCACATCATCACCTTGTACATATTAAACTAGTACAACATTATACGTTGACTATACCTTACTAAAACTGGGGGAAAAGTTTTGACTTGGTCCTCATTTTTTAAGCCCAGCAAGTGGTGAAGTAGACACTATTTTGACTTTCATTTCACAAAGGAGAAAGCTGAGGCACTGAGAGGCTGAGTGACTTGCTTAAGGTGACAGAGCTAACAAGTGGAGGAGCCTAGATTTAATCCCAATATCAGGCTCCCAAACTCATACGTATATGTACTACTCATACTGCCTTTCAACTATGAAGTGTGTACAAAGCAATTTCCCACAAGAAGAGGGATGTGTTATTATTTTCCTCATTTTACAAATGAGAACACTGAGAGAAAGACAGAGAGAGAAAATTAATAGCTTTTCTAAGGTCATAAACTCAAGCTTCCTGGCTGCAAAAATCTGTGTTCTAAACCTCCACTCTACAGAGTCTGGCAGAAGTAACACCTACTTGAGTGTGGTTGGTAGGGAAATAATATGGGTATAGTAACTTTTAGTTGTAATTTAAACATTTCATCTAAAATGTCATATGGTGTGCTTAAGTGTGATACCATTATGTTACAGAATTACATGCCTATGATTTTGTAATAAAAAAAGTAGTCATTATTTGTGCCAGACCCCATATATTCCTCCTGGAAATATTTCAGAACTTAGAGATCCAAGGGGACAATGGAATTTTCACATCAAACATCAACAGACCATTCATTTTCATTTGTAGGATGAAAATGAAAAATCACAATAGAAGCCTCATCTTTTTGTAAGAGAACACACACAGTGTTGCATTTATCACAGTTATGTTTTAATGAGGAAATGTTGATACTCATTGTAGTAAGATGTAGTTTAAATTTAGACCTCAGGCAAAAAAAATAGAGCCTTTGTCTTTTCATATGTGAAAACAGACACAAAGTTGGGAAATGATACAGTCGCTATGGGAGGGTGTCAAAGCCTGTGGACATTCTGTGGGGTTTACCTCTAAGAATCTTAGGTTTGCCAATTACTCTATCCATACCTCAACCCAGGGACAGCAGCAGAAAGAGGGGTTAGGATCTTCTCTCACCTATTGTTGGCCTCTAATAAGCACACCCTTGAACCATCGCACCTGAGAGCTGCTGTATGCAGAGCTCAGCAGTGGCCATCAGCTGTAATGTGTGATCCATTGAGTTTACAAACTAGAAATGCAAAATATCCACTTATTCCTTCAGACTTTGCCCACCAACACCTCGTAGTCTACATGCTGTGCGATTAGTCATATTCTGCCATTTAGGCTAAGGAAGTTTAACCCAAACAGTTGTTTAACATCTTTTCTGTAATGCTCACTCATTATTCCCTACAGGGAAGAAAAATAACACACCGACTGCAGTAAGTATTTAAAAAAAAAACAAGGAGCAGGCTATGGGGACATGTATAACCACACATGTGCACATATATATGCCATATACTACAAACTGCAAATCATCTGAGATGTAACATATTCTATCATCTAGAAAAGTCACTAAATGAATTATTTAAGTGGTGCTAAAATATATTTATGTGAAAGATTTATTTTATTTTGTCACCAGAAGCAGTCAGCTGTGGTCCCCTCTCACATGTATAATAACTATGTATGCTGACACGCGGTTTATTAGACTTCTTTTGATAATCACTACTTAAGGTATAGAAATGTTGTACACCTGAAACTAATGTATTATATGCCAAATATAATTTTAAAACTTTAAAATAAAATAAAACAAAAAAGGCAGACTGGAAAAATAAGTAAATAAACAAATAAATTTTGTTGAATGAAGAAAGGAAGTCAGCACGTGATGCCCTCCCACGTGTGATCAGTGACTGTGTGTTTTAGAGTAGAAACACTTAGCACACCTGCCTTCATGCCCTCTCCCCAAAACAACTTTGTAAAACAAATTGTTAATTTTTAATTAGCAACTTTCTTTTGACTTTAAAAACTTTTTTTACTTGTAGCCATCTCCATATGACAGCACCACTTTATTTTATGACACAACTCACTATTGAATGAGCAAGCAAACCAATCAATGAAGGAGCAGCAGCGGCCAGAAAAGAGATGGAAATCAAGAAGGAAAGGTTTCTCTCTGCTTTAGATGCATTGGGTTGGCCAAAACGTCCATTTAGTTTTTTCTTAAAAAAAAGACATTTTTTTTCACCAATAACTTTAATGATTTGGATATTTTGAGCATGTCAGCTGTCTCCTGCATGATACACCATTGATTGTTCCCAGTTAATGCCCTGATTTGATCGTTATCAACTTCAACTGGTCTACCCAACAACGAGCATCATCCAGCGAGAAATCTCCAGCACGAAACTTCACAAACCACTTTTGACACGTTTGATCGGTCACTGCACCTTCTCCACACCCTGCACAAATCTTTTTTTTTTTTGCATTCCAGTTGCATTTTTACCTTTCCAGAGATAAAGCATAATACACAGAAAATGTTACATATTTTCTTTCATCTTCAATATTAAAATGGCTACACAAAAATTCACCTATTTTGATAAGTTTTTTAAAATGCATACTAATATGACAGCTGTCACAATACAACCTAACAAAATTGTTTTGAGTGAAGTTAAAGACAACTACGTTCTACTAGAACCATCTTACAGAAAACAAACAAACTTTTTGGCCATCCGCTATTACCTATTATAGTTTAATCATCTTTTTTAAGTCATTAAATATAAAAAAATCATGTTAAAATTGGAATATATTCTTATTGCCAAAGAAAGAAACAAATAAAAGAAAAAAAAACATGATTTGTGTAAGCTCCAAAGTGTTCAGAAATTTGAATGGATCCAACTTTCTAATACATATAATTCCACATTTTCACTTCCTCCCCTTTGATCCCTTTTTCTTCAATTGTTGGTTTAGCAAACTTGTTTCCTTCCCCCTTACATCTATAATAATAACTAATCCATACACCAACGCACAAATGGCCCAGAAAAACTTTCATAACTTCAGTGTTATAATCTAGTCTCTACTGTCTAGAGTAGTAATTTTCATACTATTCTACAATGTAATTTTCATACCCTGAGCTCCTTAGCATGTAAAATCTTTGTGGGGAATAAACTGCAACAGGCAGTTTTGTCAGGTTTGCTCAGTTCTCATGTTTCACAAAAGAAAGCTAATTTTTTTTTAAAAGGAAGAATACAAGGAAGAGGAGGAGAGGACGAAGTGAAGGAGGAAGAGTTATAGGAGGAGCTGGGGAAGAGTAACTACGTGTGTTACAGCTGCTTTTGTGACATAAACTATTTTTAGTATTCGATCAGAGCTAGCATATGAAAATTAAATAAAACATCAAAAATTATATCTTGGCAATGGCTTAGTAGAAGACTTCAAAAATGTAATTGGATGCAATTTTACCACTCACTGGTTATGTGAATGTGGAAGAACACTTAATCTTTGAGTCCTAGTATAAAATTGGTAAAAGGATAATAAACAACCTATGTCACTGAGATGTTATTCAACTAGTCACAGTTCAATGAGATAAAATGTGAAAATGCTTTGTAAACTGTGATAGTCTAAAGATACTTCTTTCTGGCTATTGTCATGGTTTGTTGTGACAAGAAATTCATGTTTAAAGGAAATAAGATAAATTATCAATAAAACTGTGTTTATAATCAGTCACTGAGTTTATTCTTGGGTTTCTTGATAAAACATAAACTAATTATTTAAACTATTTATGTTGCTATTTTTCAAATCTTCTTTCTTTTCTCTCACACTATTAAGGGGAACAAATATACTGATTCAGGTACTTACTATAATCCACTATCAGGATATTAATTTAATAATGATTTTGTATGTAGGTATCATTTGGACTTAATACAACCACTTTCTAGGTTTTATAAATAAGCTATATAATTCTAAAAACAAGAGATCTCTTTAGAGGTAATAAATGCATTGCTTAGGAGAATGATAGATATGTTTTAAACTCTTTGAACATATACAGTAGTGTTCCAACATTATTAATAAGCTGTCTTCATTTAAAAAACAACGCTTCCTTACACAAGGTATTAGCATAATTCACCAGTTAACTGATTCCTCTAGATGACCTGTCTTTACTCTCCCAGTTTCACTTTGCTTTGCCTTCCCACATAGTGGAGGAGCTGTTTATGTTCTTCAGGACCCTAGCCACTTTGATGGAAAGGACTGGCTTCCTACTAGTGTTACCATAAAGACATTCTTCTCAGGAAATCCGATTCATATCTCTGGTACACTCAGGTTAATGTAAATAGAAGAAGCCGGTAAACCTCTGCCATTTTAAGTCCAGCAGCAGGATGCCAGCAGTTGGTCACAGACAGACCATTTGGCTGCCCAAAGCATCAGTGTTGCTTACCCACTCCACTAAGAAATAAAACATTCCGCGCTTTTCTTTTTCATAACTTCTGTCTTACCATAGGCATTTCCCTTTCCTCAAAAATATTAAATATTTTCTTTCTATAAGGCATATATGTGTAAATGTCAGGGATGCATTTTTTAAAAATATTTCTCTTTAAAATGCAGTCTGTACCATGAAACTACTCATCAAGAGAGCCGGGAACCAAACAAGGAAAGTCACTGCAGTGAAATGGACCAGTCCATTTCACAGGCACAGGCACAAGGTAGAAAGACAGCCCTAGATTGTTGCTGCTGCTGTCTTGTTTTGTTTTTGAGGTGGGAAAGTATTCAGAAATCTCAATAAAGGTAATTTTTGTACTTTAATTTGAAATGTAAATAGAGATTTCTTTTACATAGAGAAAGGGATTTCAAAAAAAATGTCTATTCATGCATCCCATCAATTCTCCAGAATTAAAGAACATGAGAGTCCAAGTTAAATTTACCCACTGAGAAACTCCACACAATAGATGAAAAGATTTCACACCAAGACACAGCAGCGCAATGTCTCAGGAAACTAGTAGCAAAGCATTTACTGGTGTATCCAGAGAAAAATAGTTCATGTACGAAGGAATGAAAATAAAAATTACATTCAACTTTTAAAATGTTTTAGAAATCTAAAAAACCATTTGGGGAAAATTATTTCCAATTTAGTATGCTACACCTAGCCACAATATCAATCAAATGTGATGTTGAAATTAAGATATTTTGGTTTTATATAAAATGTGAAAGAGTTTAGCCATCTTGCACCATTACCTAGGAAACAACTGCAAAGCTACTTCATTGACTAAAGAAAAAAAGCTAAGAGAGATGAAGAGCATGATCAAGGAAGCAAGGGTTCAACACAGAAGAGAAGGGAATAAAATAATAATGGTAAAAGAAGTCTCAGGAGAATAGATGTGCGGTGTGTATGTCTCAGAGCAATCAGTACGCTTCGCAGAGGAGAGTCGGCTCCAAAGCAATGCCTCAACGGAAAAAGAGGTGAGATACGTCCACCGGGACACCTGGACACGCTGGAAAGAGACTGAGTTTCCAGCGGTGCTTGAAGAAAATGATTTTGTAATCAGTAATCACAAAACTAAGCAATTAAAAATTAAGATTATTTAACTTCATGAGAACAAAATGACTCAGCTGTAAATAATATGTACATGGCCCTAATAATGCAAGAATTTGGAATACAGACAAGCAAAATTGTATTGGGGGATGTTCAGTAAGATCAATTCTTATCTTTCAGAGATGAAAGAAATACATTTAATGTGAATATTAAGAAAATTAAAAATGAAAGATAAGAGTATATTTTAAACTAGTCAAGGAAACAAGAACCAAATGATAAAAATCATTAAAAATGATTCCTAGGGAGTAGAAACAAGGAGTAGAAACAAGGAGTAGAAGAGAAAGAAGACTTGTGGCTTTTAGTAATGTCATTTATGAATGATTTAATTTTAAAAATTATCTACATACTTAAATTTTATAGTAATAAAATTAAATTTAAAAATAACTATTATTGGAGTTATAGAGAGAATTAAGTGGTCAGAGGAGGTAGCAATCAAGCAGGGAAGAGCTTTGTATGCTGATCTACCACATTTACAAATTAAATGGTAAGTGTTGGCAAGCTTCAAATGCTTTAAAAGAGACTCATGATTATATTTGGATTTGAAAAGAGCACTCAGCTAGTGATATAGGAAGGAACAAAAGAAGGGGCCAGGAAATCAGCTATTCATCAACTGTAAACAAATTAGAAAAAAACATGATAAAGAGTTATAATGTTAATAAACCAGAACTCTTAATATACTATAAGGTCTGTCCAGAAAAAGCCCAGCTATTATTAATATCATGAGAATGGTTTGCATGCCATCGATGTAACCAACAAGAGTGAACTGGAGTGTACAGCATGAACAATGACAACTTCATTGTACTAGTCAGTGGGCACAGTAGACACCATTGAGTGAGCCTGTGTGCTATGTGGCCATAGCATTCAAAATGACTGAGCAAGGAATCTGCATCCAATTTTGCATTAATCTTGAACATTCTTCCACAGAAACTATTGGGATGATTCAGAAGGCCACAGCTATTGGCAACTGGTGATTGGCAGCTTCATCGTGACAAAGTGCCTGCCCATGCATCACATCTCGTGCAGTTTTTTGGCAAAACATCCAATCACCCAAGTGACTCAGGCCCCTACAGCCCAGAGTTGGTGCCCTGTGACTTCTGGATTTTCCAAAAACTAAAATCACCTTTCAAAGGGAAGAGATTTCAGACCGTCAATGAGATTCAGGAAAATACAACAGGACAGCTGATGGTGATTGGGAGAACTGTGGAAGACCCCAAGGTGCCTACTTTGAAGGGGACTAAGGTGCCCTTATCCTATGTACAATGTTTCTTGTATCTTGTATCTTTGTCAGTAAATATCTCTACTTTTCATAGTACGTGGCATGATACTTTCTGTACAGACCTAATATAACTAAAGGAAAGTTATATCTAATTGGGAGAACATGGTGAAGGTGATCAAAAAGTATAAACTTTCAGTTGTAAGATAAATAAGTTCTAATGATATAATGCACAACACTGTGTATGTAATACAATACTGTATTGCATATTTGAAAGTTGCTAAAAGAGTAGATCTTTAAAGTTCTCATATAAGAAAAAAATGTAACTGCAATGATGGATATTAACTAAATGGTAATCATTTTGCAATATATTTATATATCAAGTCATTGCATTATATACTTAAATACAATGTTATATGTCAAATATAATATATCTCAATAAAACTGGGGAGGAAAAGAACAGACCAATTGAAACTTTAGCAAAAGATGTAAATAGGCCCTGGCTAGTGTGGCTTAGCTGGCTGGAGCATCATCTCGTATGCCAAAAGGTTGCAGGTTTGATTCCCAGTCAGGGCACATACCTAGTTTGCAGGTCTGATCTCTAGTCAAGGCACATACTGGAGGTAGCCAATTGATGTTTCTCTCTCTCTCTCTCTCTCTGTTTTTTTCTGTCTCTAAAAACAATGAAAAATGTCCTTGGATGAAGGTAAAAAAATTTTTTAATGTAAATAGAAAATTTACAAAATAATAAATCAAATGGTCAGGCAATATAAAATATATTTTAAAATATGAGCCCTGGCTGATGTGGTTCAGTGGAATGAGTGCCGGCCTGAGAACCAAAGGGTCACTGGTTCAATTCCAAGTCAGAGCACATGCCTGGGTTGTGGGCCAAGTGCCCAGTAGGGGACGCAACAGAGGCAACCACACAATAACGTTTCCCTCCTCTTTCTCCCTCCTTTCCCCTCTCTCTAAAAATAAATAAATAAAATATCTAAAAAATAATAATAAAATATTCAACTCACCACTAATTCCAAGCATAGAAATCGAAACAATAATACCTTGGACTTCTTGAAGTTGTCCCAGAGACTGCTGATACAATCCTTGCTTTTTGGATTATTTTTTCTTTTTGTTTTTCTGATTCGTTGTTTTTTGCTTCCTTATGTTCCAAATCATAGATTTGTTTCTCAGCTTCATCCACTCTACTGCTGTTTCCCTCCAAATTGTTCTTTATTTCAATTAGTGTTTCCTTTGTTTTGGACTGAATCATTTTTATGCCATTGAGGTCCTCACTAAGTACCCTGAACATCCTTATAACCTGTGTTTTGTACTCTGCATACGATAGATTGATTATCTCTATTTTGTTTAGCTCTTTTCCTGGAGTTTTGATCTTTTCTTTCATTTGGGCCATGTTTCTTTGCTTCCTCATTTTGGCAGCCTCCCTGTGTTTGTTTCTATGTATTATGTAGAGCTGCTTTGACTCCCTCTCTTGGTAGCATGGCCTAATATAGTAGATGTCCTGGAGGGTCAGTGGGACAGCCTCCCCTATCACCCAAGCTGGGTACTCAAGGTGTTCCCTTCCTGTGAGCTGAGTACACCTTGCTGTTACTGTAGTTAAGCTTTGATTGCTGTTGGCAGATCAATGGGAAGGATTTACCCAGGCCAGTCAGCTTAAAGGACTGGCTGTGACCACTGACTCCCAATCTCCTCCCTCCATAAAGTATCAGCTGTTCAGGGGCAGAGTGGTGGTGCTCTGACATGGTCTGTAGCTGTCCATTGGGTGTGCTGCCCCTGCAGTTTCCCAGATGGTGCAAGCCAAGGTCAGCCCTCAACTGTGCTCTGCCTGGGGCCACCTTGCATGAGCTATAAAGCAACCTGAGATGGATGTTATTTGTGCTGGTCTTGGAGATTTTCAGGCATAGCCAAATTGTGAATTAGGCTGGTTCCTGCTACTGCCATGCCTGGGCCCACTTAAAAAACAAGTATGGGGAAAGGAGGCTCACTGAGGCCTGCTGTTGTTTGTTTGAAATGATTTAGTAAATATTGAAGCAAGAGCCAAGACCAGCTGTTCATATGGAAAGGTTACTGTTAACAGCTGTAAGTTTTGTGAGACAGAGCCTCAGGGGATCTCCAGGGTGGGGCAAACAGTGTTACCCAGGTTGATGGAGTCTCAGATATGGCACCACCCTGTGGGCTCTGTTGCCCTGGCCACCTTTCTATTTGGGAGAAAGCTGTTCCCAAGCTCTTGCCTTGATGCCAGACAGTTCAGTTCCTCCCTGTACACCACTGGTGCCTTTCAAGCTGCTATCTCAGTGCTGGAGCTCAGAGAGGGTTAGTCTGAGTGAGTTCATGTGTGGTTTCTTTAAGAAGAACTGCTTGGGACTCCAAAAGTTTCTTCCACCAACTCAGTCACTGCTTGTTTTTGCAGCCAGAACTTTTGAGGACTTACCTTTCCAGCACTGGAACTCTGGACTGGGGGACCTGGTATAGGGCTGGAACACCTTGTTCCAGAGATATCCCTCCCAAATTTTTACTCACCACACATGGGTGTGGGACCAGTCCATTCCATGTCTCCACCCCTCCTACCAGTATGGATGGGTATGGTTTCTTCAATTCCATAGTTGTCAGACTTCCACTGAATTCAATTTCTGCCAGTTCTAAGTGATGATTGTTCTATAATTTAGTTGTAATTTTGATGCAGTTAGGTGAGGAGGTGAGCCATGTTCACCTATTCTACTGTCTTTAAAAGAACTAATAATCAATGAGGAAAATGTTTCTGCTGTGTATAGCTATGGGGTTGGCTCTCCTGTTCTACAGATCAACAGAGGAAAACAATCAGTCAAGTTCTATACAAAAGAAAACATTTTTGTTTTTAGAAAGAAAAATATATAAAATAGTTCCTACACTGACTTCTAATTGTTACTAAAAAAATAAGGCTTAAGGGTTAGGGCTTCTGGTAAAGATGGTGGTGTAGGTAAACACCACCAAACCATGGTACTAGCAGCCTACCACAACCACATCAAAATTACAGCTAAACTACAAAACAACCATCCTTCAGAACCATCTGAAATCTAACTGAACAGAAGTCCTAAAACCAAGGATATAAAAAAGAAACCATATCGAGTCTGGTAGGAGGAGCAAAGATGTGGAACAGGCTGGTCCCATATTCACGAGTAGTAGGAAAAAATTGGGAGGGTTATTTTGGCTACAGAAGTGCCATCTGAGGAGCAAGGGGTACCAGTCCCATACCAGGACCCCATCTTAGGGTTCCAGTGTCAGAAAGAGAAGTCCCCATTACTTCTTACTGAAAAACCAGCAAATATTGTGGCTGAGTGAAACAGAGGGCTTCTGGAATCCCAGGAAGTTCCCTTAAAGGGCCCAAGCACAGATTTACTCAGATTCACTCCCTCTGAGCTCCAGCACAGGGATGGTATCTCGAAAGTCACCAGGGACACCTGGTGAGGAACTGAACTGTCTGTCATCAAGGTGAGAGATAGAGGCTTAGCTTTCTGCCAGAGAGAAGTGCTTACAGAGGCCACTTGTTCCTTTTCTGAGCTCTTCCTATTCAGAGCCAGCAGGTGAGCACAGTGTCTGAGTCTCCATCAGCCTGGCTACCACTGTTTGCCCCCTACTCATGATTCCCCGGTGACTGTCCCATCCAACTTGCATGCCCACCTAAGATATTTCCAGGGGCTTTTCCATACAAAGAGCCTGTCATGACTCCTGCTTTGGACTTTCCTAAAATCTCTCAAACAAGTACTCTCTGGCCCCAGCATGCCTGTACCTCTCACTAAGAGGCCCAGGACCAGCACTAGTGGCAGTCAGCCTTGATTTGCAGCTTGGCCTCTCCCAGGTACCTCTAATCCCAGCACAAGTAGCAGCCATATGAAGATCACCTTGTAGCTTGTGCTGGGTGGTCTTGGGTAGGACACAGGTGGTGGCTGACCTTGGCCTACACCTCCCAGGAGGCCTCAGAACCAGCATACCCAGTGGACAACAGACCATGTTGAAGTACCTTGCCACCACTTCCACAAGTGGCACATTCAAGGGGCAGACTGAGCAGACACCAGAGTTCCACTGCAGTAAGTACTGCTCCATGGGGTGGGTCCTTGCACAGCTGATTCTCCACAGTGGTCATAGCCAGTGCTACAGCTGATCAGCCATAGGGTAATCCCTCCAGTTGACATGAAAACAACAATCTAGGTTCAACTACAACAGGAGGGTATACAAAGCCCACAAGGTGGAGGGGCACACCTAGAGTGCCAAGCTCAGGTGAATGAGAAGACTGTGCTACTGGACCCTGCAGGACACCTTCTACATGAGGTTACTCTACCAAGCCAGGGAGCCATAGAACCTCTACTTAGCACATAGAAACAAACACGGGGAGGCTGCCAAAATAAGGAGACAAAGAAACATGTCCAAAATCAAAGCACAGAACAAAACTCCAGAGAAAGGACTAAACAAAATGGAGACAAGAAATCTACTAGATACTGAGTCCATAACACTGGTTATATGGATGCTTAAGAAACTTAGGGAAAGAGTAGATAATCTTAGTGAAAACTGCAACAAAGAAACAGAAAACATAAAAACAGAACAAGAAAACATAAAAAATAACCTGCCATAAATAAAGAATACATTAACTGAAATAAAGTACATGTTATAGGGAATCAACAGTGGAGTAGATAAAGCAGAGGATCAAATCAGAGGTATTAAAGATAAGGTACCTAATCAGAAAAACAAAAATAAAAAATAAATAAATAAAAATAAATGAGGATTATACAAGGAGCGTCTGTGGCAACTTCAAGTATATCAACATTTGCATCATGGGATTGCCAGAAGGAGAAGAGAGACAGCAAGGAATTGAAAACCTATGCAAAAAGAAATGATAAATAACTTCCTTAACCTGGTGAAGGAAATAAACGTACAAGTCCCAAAAGCACAGAGTATCCCAAACAAGATGAATCCAAAGAGGCCCACACCAAGACACATCATAATTAAAATGCCAAAGATTAAAAACAAAGAGAGAATCTTAAAAGCAGCAAAAGAAAAGCAGTTAGTTATCTACAAGAGAGTTCCCATAAGATCGTCAGCTAATTTTTCAAAAGAAACTATGCAGGCCTGATGGGATTAGACAGAAACATTGAAAATGATGAAAAGCAAGGATCTATAACCAATATTACTCTACCCAGAAAAGCAATTATTTAGAATCAAAAGACATATAAAGGCATCCCAGACAAGAAAAGGCTAAGGGCCTTCATCATCACCAAGCCAGTATTACATGAAATGTTAAAAGGTTTTCTATAAGAAGAAGTAGGGGAAAAAAATTAAAAATGTAAATAATAAAATGGCAATAAATATACATCAACAATAATTGCATGTAGAAAAAGAAAACAAAAGAACAGAAAAAGACTTATAGTTTCAGAGAACATTTTGATGGTTGCCAGATGGGAGGGGTTAGGAGAATCGATGAAAAAGATGAAGGGATTAAGAAGTACAAATTGGTAGTTACAGAACAGTCATGAGGATGTAAGGTACAGCATAGGGAATATAGTCAATAATATGTAATAACTATGTATGGTATCAGACAGGTACTAGATTTATCGGAACGATCACTTAGTAAGTTATGTAATGCCTCATCACTGGGTGCACACTGGAAACTAATATAATAATGTATACCATCAGTAATTGAAAAATACTACATTATTTAAAGTAAAAATATATCCTTATTAAATAAAGTTATAGGATATGAATTCATAACCACAGTAATACAGTAAGTGAGTATTAACACATGTTAAGTATTAGAGTGGAGAAGCCACTCATGAACCAAATGATTTTACAGCCTTTTGCACAGTAAAAAGCAGGAGGGATTATGCAGGCAGATATACTATGCAAAGTAGATGAAGCCATAAGTTAGAAGGTGAAGAGGAACAGGTGTCCAGAAACTGTTGTTTATAAAGGAACTCAGATACACCTGAAGCAAAGAGCTGTCAGGCCTAGAGAGCAAGAAAGAACTATAAAGAAGCAATCAAAGAAATAATTTAAAAACTGTCCGCATGACTGCAACTTGGCTCTTCCCTGCAGAATCCCATTCCCAAGTGAATGGTGAATGACAGGCCTTACACTTTCAGGGAGAATAAGCCAAAGAACTTGTTTCTAAAGAAATTGAATCAATTGCTTGGGAATAGCTAATGTTCCATGTGTGGGATATCGTGCCCGGATTAAAGTCATCTTTATTGTCTCTGGGGGAATCTAGTGACAGACTGCCTGCCTACTTCTCATCTATATACTTTAAGATGAAATCTACAAATCACTAATAACACCATACACACACACACACACATACACTGAATTACAGTCTGCCCTTAGATAAGAAAAATATTAGTTTAATGAAAACACAAATCTATAGAGCAGAAGAAGAAACATTTTCCAGCAATTTAAGTCAACTAACATTGTGTTTTATAAATAAAGATGAATGAAAACCCAGTTATCATGAGACAATTAGGAAAAATCATCAGCACAAAGGAAAGTATCAAGAAGAAAAAGTTAAATAACTCATCCCCAAACAACACAGGAAATTAGGAAAAACATTAATCTCTTTAGTTCCATTTGATAAGACAATATATCCATGTAACAGAAATAGAGTGCCATGAAAAAGAACTATAGAGTATCTAAGAATAAGTTCTTAGGGATTCAAAACATTAGTACTGAAATTGAGAGTTCAGTAGAAATGCTGACATTAAAATTAAAATGACAATAAAAATTGTTTCCAGACCTTCCAAATGTCACTTGGGGAAATGAGATCATCTCCATTTCAGAATCACTGGTCTGAAGAAGTGAATTGTAATTTGATACACAGGAAATCCTGAGTATTTTAAAAGACTTTAAAAGAATGATATTAGCTTGGACTGAAAAGGAAAGAAATAGGACAAAATAAAGTGAGACTCTGTCTTTGAACATCTAAACAGGAAACAGCCTAAGAAAATTACTTAGTTGCAAACACGAGTTACTATTATAAAAGGGACAGTCCTCCCATCAAGAGTGGGGTTTGTGCCCCCCTTAAACCTTGGCAGGCTCTGTGATTGCTCTAATAAAATACTTTGCAAGTTACACTGTGTCGGAGTCCAGGTCATGGCCTTTAGTAACAGGGAGCTTTACTTTCTGTCTCTTTAAACATATTTATGGAACTCAATTGCCATACAAGAGATGCCTAAGATGTATGGAAAAGCATGTCTCTCTAGACAACAGTCCTAGCTGGCTACCCATTCCGCAGTAAGCACATCTAGCTAAACCTGGGAGCCCTCTTGGACACCGAGTCAGTTGAGCCTTCTGATGACTGCAGCTCAAGCCTCTGTCTGACAGGAACCATGGGAAAGATCCTAAGTAAGAATCACTCAGCTGAGCTTCAGCAATACACAGAACCATAAGAGATAACAATATATTATTATTTTAAGCCACTGCATTTTGCAATGGCTTGTTATCCATCAGTAGATAATTGGTGATTGAGGGAAAAGCTCTGGGTTAGCCCACTGACCTTTTGGACATTCAGCTTGTGATAATATCACCAGACAATTCAGTTAGACTCGCTGAAGTGCTTGCCAAAATGGTAAAGTCTAAAACAGCTGCCATAGCAGAGAAAAAGGCAACGAATATCTGTCACAGTTTTGGAAGCCGTGATGCTACCGAGGACTGTTTCACCAGGTTTTCAGTAGTTACACTGTCTCTTCACTAAGACTACTGTACTAAATTTTATAAAGATTCCAGCTAGTTATCACCTTGAAGTATCAGAAACAGAGTGGGCTTAATGTGAAACATGAGCAGATTTACACAGGGCTAGGAGTGGACCAGGCACCTCTGGTACACTGGGTCATACTCCACCAACCCACCACTGATTTTATTCTCAGCTGCAGAGACAATTCCAACTGAACTCAAGCTTCTCTGATGCTCACAGCATCCCATATCCAATGTGTATCTTCTTTTGCTTCGGAACCTTTCCAACATTTTAAGAATTCGGAAATGCTTATACAACAAATGTCAGTGTTAATGGCAGATTTAATGAACCTAGAGAGAAACAATCAGTCAGTGAGGAGTAGGAGTCTATTGATCAATACCCCAGCCTCCTGTCCTCCAAGTGGAAAACTCCTGGCAGTATCATGTATACTTTTTATAAGGTGCGGGAGGAATTGAGCCTTACTGACCACAGCAGCTACTCTGAGAGAGTATGCTTAAATTGAATTTTGTTCCTTACCAATCTCACTCTACCCATTCTCTCACTTCTGGTTCTTTGGATTGACACCAAAATAAATTACTTGTACCCCAGCCTTTGCCTTAGGCTTTGCTTTCAGGAGGAACCCATATTAAGACAATGAGAATGATAACAGACTTGTTATTGTCATTAGTATACACAAAGAATCTAGGTTTCTATACCTGGTCCTATTATTACCAAGCATTTAAGCAAAAGGTATTTCAGACTTGCAAAGATGCATAATTCCTTCCTCGCTTACACCTTTTCTTTAAAAAGAAAGTTAAGATGTAATCTAGAAATTTGGAAATATATTCTGAGAAAAAAAAATCAACTTGAAATCCACCAAACAAAAGAACTAACGCAGGAATGTAAAAGTAAAAGAAATTCTATATGGTAATAATGCAGGACATGTAGTCAGTACTCAGTCAAAATTAGAAATTTAGAAAGGCAGAGGACCCCAAGCATGCTTTCAAGGAAATATAAACTCTACAAAACACATCTATGATTGAGAACCTGGAAGATATTTGTAGTATGATGAAAATTATACAGTTTATTCCCTTATAAATGTAAAAAAGCAATAGAAAATTTTAGAAAAAATATTATAAAAGAAAGATATATTCCACATCTAAAGAAACTAATATATGGTATGATTTATTTTAATTTACCTTTATTTAACTAACAGAGTAAAATCAGTTTTTTTAATTCACAGTCCCATGAATACTAATGCATGTTAATACCACTACAAACAGGGTACAAAACAGTCCCCCCAACCCCGACACCCCCATCATGTTCCCCACTTGCAGCTACACTGTCAACACCCTACCTCTGACCTCTGGGAACAAAACCCCCCAATATTTGCTTCATCACTACAGTTTTTCCTTTTCCAGGATGTCAAATAAGTACAGTTATGTAATAGATAACTTTTTGAAGCAGCCTTCTTGATCACAGCATAATGCCTTCAGGGTCCACATATGTTGGTGCATGTATCAACAGTTAACTCCTTCCTATTGCCGAGGAGAATTCCACTGTACAGGTTCTACTATATTTATTTATTTATTTATTTATTTATTTATTTATCTACTCACCCATTGAAAGACTCTGGGTTATATCTAAATGTTGGCAATTATGGGAAGTGTTGCTATAAATATTTGTACACAGGTTTTACATGAGCCCAAGTTTTCATTTCTCTAGGACAATACTTAAAAGTGGGATCTCTGGGTCCTACAATAAATGAATATGTCATTTATATGAAATTGCCAGGCATTTTTCTGAAATAGCTGTGCCATTTCATATTCCCACTAGCAAAGTATGAAAAGTGCAGCTACTTCACATCCTCATCAGCACTTAGTATTTCATGTTCGCTTTATTTTGTTTTGCTTCTCAGCCATTTTTCAAATGTATGTAGTGGTGTCTCTTCTGGTTTTACTTTGCATTTTCCTAATGATGAGCATCTTGTCACACGTTCATTTCCATCTCTATGCATTCATTTATGAAGTGACTGTTTATTTGCCCACTTTTAAAATTGGGCTGTTTGGTTTATTACTATTGAGTTTTGAATAATCTTTATATAATCCGGATCTAACTCCTTTGTCAGATATGTGTTTTGCCTAATTAACAACAATATAAATGGCAAAATTTAGAAGGTAATAAGACATATATGTTAGTAGACATGAGTTAATCCTAATCAAGAGAAAATGTGAATACAGCATGAAGTCACAAGACATTGTCTCAACAGAAAAAAAATTAGCAATGATTCTTTACTACTACTGTATTTTAAATTATTTAAACCTCTATGTGCTTATGTTAAATAAGTATATATTTATATTAAAATACAATTTTATGTAATGGATAGTTGAGAGTGTGGTAGAATAAGAGGATAAAAAACAAGGGGTCTTGAGGGAGACGCACAAAGAAAAAAAATTGGAAAGAAAGTGAAAGACAGGCAGAGAGAGGGAAAAAGGTAAAGAAATAAATTAGCACTGACAGAAAGACAGTGACAGAAGGGACATCAGTGATGGAGACTGACTTTTAGGGAACAAGCCTATTGGGATATTGCAACTAGAGAATTTTTCAAACATTTTAAAACGTTGCAAAAATTTTGTAAAATGTAATGTATCTGAAGGGTAATGATTCAGCTTTCTTTCAAAGTAAGCTGTCACTCACTGTGAGTGAATATTTTCAATTAAACAAACAAAAAAGGAATATTATCTGAAAATCCAACATTTAATCATTAAATACTGACCAGTTTACCTATTCAACCAGGACATAAAAAGTATACTCGTAAGTTTGCTCACAAAAGGTTAATATAATCAAATAATTAGAAAGATCGTCTGAATATTCAAGACACTTGATTAGACTTTTTCTATTTAATAATTGTTGAAATGGGAGACTTTTGAATATCTTCTTTTTCTGTAACTCCTGTCAATAAATTCCATGGTTACACTTCTACATTCATAAACACTACCCATGATACCTTGAACACCACCTTTCAAGCTTCGGTAATCCTTATCAATGAGCTGTAGGAAAAAAGAGGAATCACAACTCTATTTTGCCATTTGAATTAAAAAGTTGGTAACTTCTCTTGAACCTGTAATTGGAGAGTTGATTTGTAGCACTGGGGGAGGGGAGCGGACTGGAGAAAGGGACCAGTTGGGAGGAAAAAGGAAGCACTGTTTAGGAGTAGGTGACACTGATGCTATAAAACAACTGTACGGATTTGTGCAAAAAAAAAAAAAAGATAGCATCTTAGGAGCACTGTGAAATTCAAGACCAAAATACAGCATCTTTGGACAGTTATTGTGTTGTCTTCAGTGAAAACTGTGCATCAAACAAATAGCCTCACTAGAGAGTTACTTTATTTATTTCTACATCCTGTACAAAAATTTCAGCAACTGTGTAAGTGTACTTGTGCAAGTGTAGTGTATCATGGAAAGAAATTCAAGCTTCCCAAGTCTACTAAGGGAGAAATCTGCACAGTTGGGAGCCTTCTAACCACCTTCACCTCCTGTTATCGCATGGCAACATGGGGACCACTGGCCTAAACACAGAGGTAAATCACCTGAACTCTATGAAATAGAAAACAAAAAAGGAACTAATTTTTGTAAGTGGAGAATAAATTTTTATTGCATTTTACTCCTTGAGGAGAAAGTTGAAATAGCTATATGAGTTCAATATAATTAATTTCCAGCCATTTCAAGCCTGTTTCAACTTGGCTTCAAATGTTTGTCAATGTGGAAATGTTTTACATACTTGATGTGGACCCATAATAAAAAAATAAAAGTTTCAGTGTTTCAGAGCTAATTGTTTGTATTTTTCCTAATATTGTTTCAGCAGTTTATTGCTCCAAGCTTTTGTCAACTGTAGTAATGAATTGCTCTAAATTCTGAAACTGGGAAACTCATCATAGCATTTCAGACAGGTCACAGGAGATTTTCAGAATGTGTTTATTTTTGTTTAAAACTGCTGTGTGAATTATTATGATTAAAGCCAATGAATGACTTTGTGCTAGAGAACAAACCCACATAGAGGAAAAGATGTATTGTGGACAGTTGACTAAAATTATTTTTAGCTTGCTTAAATACATACAAATATCAACAGTATAAATGCCTCATGTGCCTATTTCTCTCCCAACCATAAAAACAAGCAGTTAGAGCAAACACTTAAAAATTTAAGAAAATAAAAATTCATAGTAACAGCATTAAAGGAATGTGATGTATGATATTTTGCTGAAACTAAATTAAAACTCAAAATATAATAACTGAACTAACTACTGTAGTGTAAGTTAGATTTCAGCAATCTAATGGTGTAATGCCATGGTCCCCTGCCTCTACATCTCTGTGATATCATTTGACCTTTACTTGGTGCCAACATTGCATTTGTATTTAAATACATCTCTGTTTACCTCTTCTCAGTCAGCTAAAAGTGGCACATTATACCACTTCAATGTTCTTTCACAATCTCAGATCCCAATTTTATATGTACTTTAATAGAGCCAATCAATGAAATTGTTTTCAACAGAAATGTATCCCCATAAGTTTGCATAACTTAAAATCTAAAATGAAAATAGTGTCAGATAATGAATGATTTTATCATTTTGATATGAGGACCCAATGTTAGATATGCTTGCAACAAAAAATGAAACAGGAATATAGTGACAGCATCATTTTAACATTAGGAAATACTAAGATATTATAGCTATGCTCACCAACATATTAAAATCTAAATGCTATCAATATGGTAACCACTCATTTTACATAGAATCATGAGACTAATACTAAATCAACAACTAAAATAATTAGGAATACTAAATTTTAATTGTTCATTGGGTAACTCAGAATATTCTCAAGTTGATTTGAAAACTAATGTGGAAATAAAAAGACAAATGTTAATGTTTCAATAATATAGTATGTGTGGGTCATCTAACCTTTCCTGACAACACATGTATAGCATATGATTTGTAGGATACAAGATTGCACACAGTTTCAGAGCCACCTATAGAGAAAAAATGTTAATCTGCAGTCAATGTATTACTTTGAGACATGAGCCAACAGTTGAAAAAAATATCCCCACAGATGTGAGGATATCACATTTTCTGGCTTGTTATTTCATCAGTTTATTTTCAACTATACTAAAAACAGAGATAAAAAGTAATTCATTGACATGCAGATTCTGAAAAAATTAATTCAAGTCAGTTAGCAATAGCAATTTTAAACATCCATGTGAATATAACTCTTGGTTATATCCATATGGATATAAACTTATATTTAGAAATGAAAAAGACCAGAGTTTACCTAATCTTGATAATTTTACATAATACAAAACATGCAATTTATATTCTGTATTTAGTGCAGTATATCAACTTCAATTGGGTTATGAGTATAATTTAGAACTCTAATTCTGACTCTATAGCTCTATGCTTGAGCTTTCCTGCATATGCAGAGTGAACGTGATGAAGTTGAGTGCAGTTATATTTAAACATGGCCTGGAAGAAAGTTGAACACTGTCTTTTACTTTTGCTTAGGAGGCAATCTCAGAGAGAAAATTTTGAAGCCAATATAAGTATAATATAATGCAATAAGCCTGTGCAAAGTACACAGGACTTAAATTTTAGAAGGTATCTATTTATAAGTTCTGTTCCTATTACTCACTTTTTATTCAATCCTGGATCAACATAGACGATAATGAGAGTTAAATGTGTAAAATAATATGTAATATAAGCCATCCTTTTTATATTCAATTCAAAACTTAATTTTGATTGTTGTTCTTTATGAGCTAAAAATGGCAGTATAATGTTATTCATAAGTTTTCAGTTTAGTAAACTAGCACATGTTTTTCAGAAAAGACATCATCCATAGAGGACACAAGAACTCACCAATCTTTTCAGACTTGTATAATTCTTTAGGATAGAAAATAATAGTACTTTGTGCATTCTTGAAAACAAAAGATTAGTTTGCATTCATAATATTTATCTACAGACATCAATATAATAAACATTTGTTGAATATCTTCTATGTTTTAACAATGAGGTAAGTAATAATGATATAAATATGTCAAAAGGATCCAATTATCATGGACCTTTCAGTTTAATAAAGATAAAAATAGATGTCTACTTAACCAGAGAACATATGATAAACAAAATGGAGTATCTACAGAGTGCTATGGAAGAAAACACAGAGACTTCCCAAGCTGGGAAATATTGGTAGTATCCATGCAAGATGTGGCATTTAGCTTATACTGTGACAAAGAAACACTTTCATCTTGTGGGAATGAATACATATTGGAAAAATCAAAGTAAATGAAGTCACAAACCCAAAGGAATTGAGAAAAGAGATTTCATATTTAGAGAACAGTAAATCATTTTATATGGCATGATTTTGAGATTCTTTGAAAGTGTTTTGGTCTCTTCTGTGTCTCTTTCATTTGTCTTTTTAAATGAAAGCCGAGCCTATATAATTGAAAAAGAGTTTCAAATCAGGTCCTGAAAAGGAGTATTATCATTATTATATTTGGAAAAAGAAAATTAATTTTAACTTGGCTTTTTCAATGACAGGTTAATTAAAACTAAATTGAATGACATAGTTTAAGTTTCATAAAATTTTAAGGATTGCAGCAAGATAAGATAATTTATGCTCTCTCAAAACAGCCTTGTAGTATGTAAGTACTTATTTTAAATGCTGAGTTTGTGATAAGGTCTATCTTTAAAACTGTTTAATGGTCCCCTTAAAATATTTTGATGCCTACTATAATCCTTAAATGTAGTTTCCTATAAGCTGCCAACTAAATGCTTTGAAATGTCATTTCGACATAATTTGAAATTACTCATAAAGATTTTAAGACTTATTTTTAAATGTGTTTATAGGAGACATGGTTGAAAATAGGCTAGTGCCAAATCATGGAAAAATTTTAAAGTTAATTTAAGGAATTTATATTTCCAATAACTTATAACGTGTGTTCTTGAAGAGAGGAAAGCCATAAATACAGAGAGAATGGAGGAATAGGAAGACCAACAAGGGACATTACAGGGCCTAAGGTGTTCCTGGGCTAAGAATGGTAGAAAGAAAAGAACAGACAAAGACATAATACTTAGCCAGAATCTACAGAACTCCCTGATTGATGAAATGTATAAAAAGGGGAAAATGTATTGTATACTTGAACAAGAGTTTCAAATCAGGACTGGAAAAGGAATATTATTTTTATTATATTGGAAAAAGAAAGTTAATTTTAACAAGGCTTTTTCATTGACAGATTAATTAAACTAAAATGAATGATAGAGTAGAATTGCCATAAAATACAGAGGAAAAATGTATTATATCATTTTGAAGTTTGATCTGTGGGCAACTTAGGAAACGGTGACAGTGTTCTAAGGAGGGCATAAGAAGAGGGGACAGAAATGGAAAACTGGAGTTAAAGGGAAATGATGAGTTCAGTGAGCACTGAAAAGAGGTCATTAAATCTGGAATCACTTTTACTTGCTAGAATATATAAAAGTCTCTTACAAACCAGTAAAGAAAAAAAGAAGAATTCGATGTAGATTCTCAAAAGATATGAACAGGCAGCTGTCAGAAAAGGAACATCAACTGGAAAATAGTAAATATGAAGAAATGTTCAGCCTCGGTAGGAAAAAAAGAAGTGCAAATGAAAACTGACTTTAGATATTATCTCACATCCCTGAAAATCTGTTTGGACAAGAATAATAAATGATAAATTTTTAAAATCCACCAATGAAGGCAACTTATCTTTAGAGCAATTAGCAGTATCTATTATTCTGAAGGTCGTATACCTACTATTCAGAAAGTGTACTTGTGAGAATATATACTGGATAAATACACACATTCATAAGAAAGTTTTTTAAAATATATCACAATTGCAAAATTGTTAACAACTTAAATGTCTATTAAAAGACCAAGTAAATGAATCCTGATATAATCATACATTAAAATGTTTAAAAAAAAGTAAAAATAAATTCATGACAACTGAAGATTCAATATGAATCATGTACAAATATGTTGGGCAGAGCTCTATAACTCAATGATACCATTTATTCAGAGATGAAAATGTGCAAAATGAGACTACATATAAAACTACATATATATTTAGCAAAAATATAAAGAAAGTAAAAGTAACAATTGTTTAATTTCTTAGAAAGTGGGAATATTTACATTCCATAAATATTTTAATATATATCACATATATTAAATTCATACATATAATATATAAAAGTATTTATATGTAATAAACAGGGAAGGGAAAGAGGTAGGTTTACAGCTATAAATATGAGAAATACAGAATTTATTCTTGTATTATTATTTATTCTTATTTTATTATTTTCCATACAAACAACTATAAATCTACCTTTGCCCTACCCTTATATATAAAATTATATATTCTTTAATTCTACCTATCTGCAATATTTCATAATAACTTAAATTAATGGAATTTGGTAAGCACTATAGTGTTTTATAGTTTAGGGTAAAAGGACAAATCAGAATGAAAGCTATGGAATAATGCAAACAATGGATGACTTGCCTTCACACCAGTTTCAACCTCACTCCTCCCTCTGCCACTGAAACCTCAATAACACTTTCATTACCTTTCTCCTTTAAAACTTTAGTAACATTTTAGTAACTTTCACCTCTTCAGGTATGTTTGAGAAGATGTATAAAGACACAAGACCAAAGTATAGGCAAAGGGTTTAGTTTAGTGTTTGATGTAAGAGGATCTTCTTTTAAGGAAAAACGTAATTTTCGTGCATGCAGTTTTGAACTGTTCAGCCTACTATTTTAAATTTCAGATGAGAAGACAATGAGAACATATCTTAAATGAATGGCCTGCATTATTCATTTCTTACTTTCATTTTGCTATGGTGAACTTCTGTGTGATTACTATTTCTCACGCTCTATGTCTCCACTGAGTACAACTAAGTCAATTTTTTTGGATCTGAGTAGCAGATCAGCTACTTCAAATACTGCTTGGACACTGAATAAAGTGAGGGCAGAAAAACGTTCATTTGCTTTGGAAACATGAAAACTGCCTCTGACCTTGACAAAGCAGTTTTGATGGAGTGGTCGTGTGGCTTAGGAAGAGAACTGGAGAAGAGTTGAAAAGTGAATGTAAGCATGTATGTGAAGGAAATTTAGTAATGAAGAAGCAGAAGAAACGGTACCAACAGAGCCATGAGGAATTTGGGGAGGTTTTCTTATCTTTTTGTTGTTGGTGTTTTGTTTCCTGATCCTCACCCAAAGACATGTTTCCATTGATTTTTAGAGAGAGAGGAAAGGAGAAGGAAGTAGAGAGAAACATTGGTGTGAGAGAGAAATATCAATCTGTTGCTGCTCATTCGTGCCCCAGCAGGGGATTGAACCAGCAACCTAGGCATGTGGCCTGACCAGGAATGGAACCAGCAACTTTTGAATGCACAGAATGACACTGCAACTGAGCCACACACCCTGGGCTCTTGTTTTAATTGGAATTAGAAGATCATGTTTCTGTACTGATCCAGTAGAAAGAGAAAATATGATAATATGGACACTTCACAACTATTCCAGATTCAACATTTCCAGGACTGAATTCATCATCCCACTCCTTCCACCTGCGTGTAGCCTGCCTTTCCAGCTCTCATTTCTAAATCAATTTACAGAACCTCCATCTACTGTTACCTAAAATGGAACCTAGATTTCTTCTCCTCCCCTTGTGCACTCCATATGCAGTCCATTACTAACTGCTATAAAATTTTCCTCCTAAATTATAAAAGTCCTTTTCTTCTTCCCTGTCCTACTACCAAGTATTGATTGAGTTATTTGCTGGTAATTTTCATAGCTTCTAACTGATCTCTCTGGTTTTAGCATTATGCTATTTTTAAATATATTTTATTGATTATGCCCTTACAGTTGTCCCTTTGTTTCTCACCTTTATTCCCCTCTGCCCTGTACCCCCCTCCCCATACCATCTCCCCACACCCTTAGTTCATGCCATGTGCCACACATATAAGTTCTTTGGTTTCTCCATTTCCCATACTATTCTTAACTGTCCCCTATTTTGTACCTCCCAATTATGCTTCTTATTCTCTGTACCTTTTCCCCCATTCTCTCCCCCCTTCCTGCTGATAACTCTCCAAATGATCTCCATTTCTGTCATTCTCTTCCTGTTCTAGTGGTTTGCTTAGTTTGTTTTTGTTTTCTTAGGTTCCATTGTTGATAGTTGCAAGTTTGTTGTCATTTTACTGTTTGTAGTTTTGATCTTCTTTTTCTTAGATAAGTCCCTCTAACATTTCATAGAATAAGGGCTTAGGGATGATGAACTCCTTTCACTTGACCTTATCTGGGAAGCACTTTCTCTCACTGCCACAACCTGCACAGGTTTCTATAGCCAGAAGTTCTGAGGTTTTATATGCTGGTGCTGGAAACCTGGGTTGCATGGTCTGTCTCATTCCCCAGTTGTTCTTCCCAGTTTATCCACACATGACTGTGGGACCACGTGGTCTGCAATCTGCTGCCTTGCTGTGCCTCTGCTGCTGTTGGGAGCCACCCTGCCTGGCTTCAGGAGCTATAACCTCCCATGGCTAAGGCTGAGTGAGCAACCTTTGGACCATAAGTCACTAAGGAGACAAAGCTTATCTCCTTGGCAGGAGCACAGCTTCTGCTCCTTTTTCCATAACTGGTCCCCAATGCTTGATCAGTTAGCCAATGATGGATAAGATTCCCCAAGCAGGGAACAACCTAAGATAGGCATGAACACGTGGAAGCCCCAGGGAAGGATTTGGGGGGCTATGAAGAAAGGAGGTGATGGATCCCCACCCCTCAGCTTTGACAAAGCCTGAGTCCTCATTCTGCTTACAGGAAGTCTCCTAATGTCTTGGCTATCTTGCCTCCTCTGCCTGACTTAAGCCTGAAACAATGACAGAGTGTGGTGCAGCCCTGTGCTGGAAAGGATGGACTCCCCAGATGATCAGGCCTGAGGAAAGATATGTAAACTCCTGTGAAACCTGCTTCACTAAGAATGCTCTTAATTAAATGATAAAGGCCCAAGCAGGAAATGAGTTTGTTTCTCAAAGTTTTATAGCCTTTTAGCTGATAGACCCTGACTCAGAATGAGCCCTAATAATTCTTTGTATGCTATCTATCATTTGATCCTTACTGCCTGACAATGATTAATAAGCTGTATCTGTGGTCCTGTACAAATTAAGCCCAATAAAAGCCTGTGTAGGCAAGGGCAAGTAGCGCTCTCCCCTTGAGAGGGTGGTCTGCCCCTTTTCCTCCACAGGACTGGGTAGTCCTTGTGAATTTGTCTCGCATCCCACCCATAACCATGGACACTGCAGGCCAGTGCACGTATCACTCTGCACCATGGCTTCCTGTCTCTGCCCCTCCTACCAGCCTGGATGAACGTTTCTTCTTTAACTCCTTGGTTGTTGGATTTCCATACAGTTTGATTTTCTGGTAGTTCTGATTATTTTTTGTTTTTAAATTGGTCATTTCCTTCCTTTGGTTGTATGGGGAGGCAAAGTGTATCTACCCGCACCTCCATCTTGGCCAGAACTCCTATACTTGCTCCTAATATAGATGGTTGGTTTTTTTTTTCCACAGCAGAGAATTATTAGCTGGTCATAATTAAATTAAACCAAAATCTCCTTAAGGTTTTGGCAAAATAAATACTTTCACCTCAAGGGTATATGTTCAGCTAAAACAATAATTGGTTTTAATAAACACCAATAATAATTTTTAAAGGAATTTGATTTGCTTGGCATAATTGAAATAAAAGTTTGAAGAAACAACTCAATTTTGGAGGTTCTTCTATCTGAATTCATATCCCTTTGTTCTTAAGGCTGTCTTTCTTATTTATTGTAATAACACTATTTAGAATTAAATAGGTATAAATTCTAAGCAAAACTATTCAAAGCTTCCATTATTATTTCACAAATGTTGAAAAGAATTAGAGGGTTTTTTTATTTTTTTAAGAAGACTGTTTTAGAGGAGAGAAAGTTTGACAACATACTAAAGGAAGAGTCATTTTCAAAGGCAGCTGTCAAACCATGTTTTTGATGACTTTTATGTTTAAGAACTTCAACTTCACATCATTGAAAATATGATAATTAATTATATATTTTCCCCCAAACTTCTATAGCCTTGTTTATGCATTTGAGCATAAAAATTCCCAATACAAACTATTCTCAAAATATAGTTTTAGACTTAATTATATTAAATTACATTTTCACAACTGTAAGCCTAGATGAGAATTAATGTTTTCTGATACCCTTAGTGATAGTGGTTTTCTGCCATCAACACTTCCCCACCCAGCTTCTAACTTGGGCAATGAGAACATATCCTAATTGCCATATTTAGGTTTAGTTGTATTGCATTAGATTTAAATATATGGGTATAAAGTTTTAGTGTATTTTTAATTAATACAATGTAAAATGTATAACAAATCTAATAAAAATTTATTTTTAATTTCATTTACCAGAATTCATTCTAATTTTAGCTTCAGTGTAGAAAAAGATTACTTTTCTACTAATCAGCAAAATTTTTTAAAAGTCTATTTAAAGGAAAATCTGTTTGCACCATCCCTCATCAGTGGTAAAGACAGAAACCGAAAGCTCGGCATATACTTGACAAAAACCTTATACTGTCTTCATATGTACCACATTTTCTCATTTTTTTGAAAGTGTCAAAAATTATATTAACTTACAGTTTAAAAAACTTTATACCTAGGGTACAACAAGGTATAGGAGTGCTTCTTCTTAAAGAAGTTACCTGTTAGGGTTTGGTCCTTAGTTTAGAAGTTGAAGAGCTTTGGTATTTTTATGTTAAGTGCTTTAAGAAGTCATGATCTTGGCCCAGGGATGGTGATATTGTACTATTTTCTTCCTCCTCAGAACAGTGGTTCTCAATAATGCACTGAGCAGTCAGGGATGGTTCTCATGAAATTGCAAAGCCTTTATGCTATCAAGCCTGCCAAGTTCCTTGATCAGAAGACACAGGGATTCCTTCTCAGAGAGTTTCTTTGCCACCTGAAGGAGAAAAGAGATGATGTCAAAGATGATGATAACAAATTTGGTGTCTGAGATGGTGAGCAGGTTCACCAGCAGCTCCAAGACTCTGGAGTATACAAGTTGGATCAACTGGTTCATGGTGCTCCCAGTCCTGAAGTTAGCCACTGTCCAGACAGCCTCTTTATGGACTTTAGAAACTCCATTTTTCAGCAGAGCCACCAGGGGAGACAGGATGTTGCAAGCAATGAGCTGCTGGAGGTGCTGGGGGTGCCCTGCAGCCATATTGTTCAGGGCCCAGGTTGCCTCCTCTGGACAGAGGACTCGGAGTGCAGCAGGAGCTGGGACAGCATGCTCAGGATACCTGCATCAATGGCCACCTGGGTCTGGCAATCCATTCCTGTGGTGACTATGCCCACAGTGCGGGGGGAGGGGAGTCAAGACGCTCAGTTCTGAGCTTGTCATGAGTTCAACCAGCCTGAGCAGCACCCCCATGTCAACTACATGGCCAAAACACTCATTGTAGCCTTAAGTGAGTTAGGACAGGGCCCAGAAGATGACAGAGAGCACCTTGCTGCACTGGTGCTCCAGGAGGTGGAAGAGGATGGGCAACATTTGCCTCACTGCCTTTTTGCAAGGGTATGGGTTTTTGTTTTGGCACAGGTTGGACAGGGTCCTTGTCATGTTCTGCAGAAATGTAATTGGTATGGTTGATGAGTTCAGGGCCAGCAGATGTGGGATGGCATTTCTCGAGATAATAAAGTCTCCAAATTCTGGGTCATCACCTGCTATATTACCAAGGGCCCACACTGCCTGTTCATACATAGTCATATTGCGGGAAGACAGGAGCTCAACCAAGGGTTAGATGTCCCCTCTTTTAATGGCTACATCAGTCTTCTCTTCCCTCAAAACTTTATACCCTCTCATGTGTGCTCTATCTCAGCTGAAGGTCTCATTTCCTTTCATTTAGAGGAGCAAGTCCCTCAGAAGAGGTTTTTTTCACATGCCCCCATTTCTATATCTACTACCTGCCTGCTTTTGGACCCTTGTACATACACTGCCTTCTCTCCCACTGCTTTGGATGAACATGCCTTAACTCCTCTACAAGCCATACCCTCCATTGTACATTAGCTCTTTTCCCCTTTCATCTCCTCAAGGACACAGCATAACAACTCTCCCCTTTTTCCATACAATCAATGACTGTCTCCACCAAATCATTCACATCAGCATAGAAATGAGATGTTCTATCTTTCATCTTAAAAAAAAATCCTGTTGAATTCACAAACTCTTCCAGCAAATACTCTTTTCAATAAGAAAACTCCTTAAATGCATATAACCATCCTCCTTGTATACTTTCTCTTTCCTCTTACTCTCCAATCAAGCTTTTGATTCCACTGCACAGAAACAGCTCTGGTGACAGTAAGTACTGATAAATCAAATTATCAATTTTCAGTTTTTATCTTAACCCATAACAAGAATTCATCATGGTTAACATTTTTTCAGACACCTTCTTCACTTGTCTTCTGGGAAATTCTTCCCTGGCTCCCCTCCCATCACACAGGCTGGTTTGTCTCAGTCTCTGCTATTGATATTTTCTCCCTCTCTTCCATATTTCTAACGTTGGAGTGCCCAGGACTGAAATCCCTGTATATCATTTCCTTTCTATCTACACACACTTCTTAAAATAGCTCATCTATTCTCAAGATTCTAAAGGCCATCTCTATTCTGAGGACCCCCCAAATTATACCTTCTGTCCATATCTCTTTCACAGAACTCCAGGCTTGAATGTCCCACTACTTTCTCCCCACCTACTTGTATATCGAATGGGAAACTCAAATTTACCACAAATAAACTAAGTCTTTATCTTTCTCCTTCATGAAAATTGATCTGCCCTAAATCTTCCCCAATTTAGTCCATGGCAACCTCATTTTTCTACTTGCAGCCAAAAAACTTGGAGTGACTTTGATTCTTCTTTCTTTCATACTTCCCATCAACCTGTCAGCAAATATGTTGACTCCACCTTGAAAATATATTCAGAATCTACCACTTTTTACTACTTCCACAGCTATTAACCTAGGGCAAAGATACCAGTTTCTCTCCCTTGAGTTATTGCAATAGACTCTTGACTAGACACTCTGCATCTACTGTTGAACCTCTAAACTTATTCTCAACCAAGCAACATCAAATTTCTTTCCTGGTTAAAACACTAGAAAAGTTTCTGATCTGATTTGAATTAGTCAGAGTTCTGCCTAGAAACTGGGCCGAAAGAACAAAACCAAGTGAACAGAGAAATGAACCATAATAAAGACTTATTTTAAGGAATTACTTCATGTGATTGTGGCAACTGCCAAGTCTGAAATCTAGTGGACACTCCAACAGGCTGGACACGAGCAGAAGTTGATGTTGCAGTTGTGAGACTGAATTTCTTCTCCTCTGGAGAAACCTAACTTTTTGCTCTTGAAAACTTTCATCCAATTGGATGAAGTCTACCACTACTGAGGGTGGGATTCTCCTTTAAAGTCAATTAATTGTAGCTGCTAACCAGATGTATGAAATTCTTTTATAACACCTTAGTATTTGAGTAAATACCTGGGAAATATAGCCTAGACAAGTGGATGTGTAAAACTAGCAATCATAACAGTCAAAGCCAAAATCCTTAAAATCACCTTAAAAAGTCCTGTTTAACGTAATCCTGTGTTAGCTGAATTTGTTTGTTGCTACTCTATTCTCTTTCACTCTGCTCCAGCAACAGTGGCCTCCTTGCAACTTCTCAAACTCATCAAGTACATTCTCTCTTCAGGAACATTGGTTGTTGCCTCTGAAATTATCTCTCCCATACATGTGAAAGTCTCCTCTTTGCTCAGATTTTGTTCAAATACTTAACACCCTTTGTCCCTTTCTTGCTTTATTATCCCTCACAGCATTGTGTCATCACAATCTGACCTCCCACATACTTCTGCACTTATTTGTTTATTATCTATCACTTACCACTAGGATCTAAGTTTTGGGAAGGTAGGAATCTTTGTTGTATTCACTGAGAACAGTGTTGAAATATAGCATCTAATCAGTAACCACCTATGGGATTAATTTATGTTTTTAAACATATCATAGGGATTGCTATGATGATTACACTGAAGTACTTCCAATGAGTGTAGTGACAGGGCACTAGATTACAGATTGATAAGCACAAGCTTTAGCAGAGGTTCCACAGCCCATGTTACTGACTCTGTGGTCAATCACTTCACTGCTCAGGACACAGGTTCCCCAACTGGAAAATAGAGTATTGAGTGATGTTTCTTCCAACTGAGAATATTCATCTTGTTCCTTCCCTCCACGTCTTATTTTATTTAACTAAAACCTCAAGAAATATTACAGGCCAAAGAGTTGGAAAGGTCTATATATTTCCTAACTATTATAAAAGCATAAGTAAATTGCCTTTAGTTGAAAAAGCATAAGTGATATAAATTTAAATGGACCTGGTATAGGGACTTATTTACACCAACAAATTAAGAATGCCTTCTCAGATGATATCCACTCTCAGCCCAATGTTAAACACACAGGACTACCTAGCACCATAATTGCCTGCACACTTGGAGGGCAGCTTCCAGAAGCTGAAGACAAACACTACAGCCAGTGTCAAGTCCATTTCTTCATAAAGACAGCATTTTTTTCTTCCATCCTTGAGAGTGTCCTGCTCTCTTTGGTTTCTATGTAATCTGATTTCATACCTTAGTTTCCCCTCCTTTTGGTCCCTCAATAACTTGTCTTTCTAGACTACAGCAGCAGCTGCCCATAACTAATCATTGGTTTGGAGCTACCCCAATGCCTTGTGAATTTCATCAGGAGGGTCCCTGAAGGTTTTACCTGCTTTTCTTTACAGGAAGTAATAACTGGAATCACTAATTGGCAGTTTCAGCAAGCTTCAGTGACCCACTTTCTCTTTCTCTCTCCCTCTCGTTCAGACACAGAATTATGAGTATTCATTGTCCATAAGACTTTAAATCAATATAGACAATACTTTACGACTCCTAACCACAATCAATATTAGAGGCTTGTACAACACAGCAGTGCATTTTCTCTTGCCCAAGAAAATTTCATTTCCTGTGAGACTGAAAGAATGAAGAATCTTATACAATCAATACCTCAGATGTTGAGTTTCTCTAATCCTTTCAGCTCTAAGAAAGAAACCATGTCAGGGATAACCATCATATAAATTTTTATAGGGTTTTCCTTTCACAAGCTTAATAATGCATTAATTTTCTAAACTATACAAGAAAACAGACTCAGCTCTTGAAGTTCAGATTCCTTCTAACTGCAGTCACAGACATAAATAAATTGGTGCCAATGCAAAAGAAATGCATAGAGGCCAATTAGAGGGAAAATCTAAGAATGAACACAGCCACAAAGGGCTTTAATTGAAGTTAATCTCACATTAGAGAAAACCATTATGCGAACAAGGAAAACCAAAACAGTCATTAACAACGCAGGGATGCTTGACAAGTGAGTCTTAGCCTCTCAAGCGGTGCAGACCAGTCCTGCAAACTCTGCTACCTGTATCTGCACTCCATGGAGCCATTTAAAAAAAGAAGGAAGAGAAATGAAAATGAAAAATTGTGTTAGAAGATTGAAAGGATACGTGGCTAATTCTAGATTATTTCCCGCTTTCGTGCTACAAATTTATATGGGATTAGTAAAATTGAGGCTCTAGATAAATATTTTTAAATGCTGAAAACTAACTCATCTGTTTCTAGTTCCTTAAATTCCCTCAACACTTCTGCAAAATACAGGCCATTGTTAGATGCCTACTAAATTCAAGGCCCTGTCCTAGATACAGTACATGCATTATTTCAATTAAATGTCGCAGAGACACTGCACAGTGGGCATTATTATTCACATTTTAAGGACTAGAGTACCAAGGGTCAGAAAGGTTAAGACAATTGACCCAAGGTTCTAGTCCACAGCTGGTCAGTGAGAGAGCTCAGATGCAAACTTCTGTCTGTCAGACCCTACAGTGGGTGTGCTTTGGCCTGCACCACATAAAAATGAGTCACACCTGAGATTCAAGGGGAGGTAGTTTTTTGTTCATTTCCTTTTGTTTTTACTACAGGGATTTGGAAACATCTTGGGAAGACGGCAAATGAAAATGAGCCTCTTACCTGCTTTCTGCAATCACAGGAAGCAGTGAGCTGGACAAGAAGGTCAAAGAAAACCTTTCCAGGCCCAGCTATTGAGCAACAGGATTGCTGGAGGGAAGGAAATAACTGAAAATGACCTTTTCTGACCAGGGATAAACACAATTTTCTCCACTCATGTGTAATTCAATATTTTGTGTCCAACTTATTGACAGTGTAATCAAGATATTGACATACACACAGTGCTTCAGAGTTCACATATCATTTTATCACTGACTGCCTCTCCATGCACTCCAAACAGTCCTGCAGGCAGGCTGGAAACACAGCGTACATTTTGGGATCACTATCAGTTTTTGAGAAGTACCAACTTCTAACTACTCTGTTGGGGCATCACATGTTAGTTACCAAAGTGTATTCTCCCAACACTATTTTGAAAAGAGGAAATTCAAGTGCGATGTTATTTTCCTCCAAATCAAAAACTGGTAAACTAAACTCAAAGCATAAATAAATGAATAAATGAACAAATAAATAAGTGGCTTTATTGACTTGCTGTATGAAGTATCAATGCAAGTCTCCCAGCTCCCTGTTTCAGCCACATTCCTGGCATTAATACTGTTAACCTCAAAATAAAAGTGAGAGGCAATGAGCATTCATTTAAGATCCAAAAACACAGCTGTTCAGGAAGTACAGATTCAGGCAAAAACCCGATGAGTGTTCTGATCTGGAGGCAAAGGCAAGGGGCACTGAAAATAAAGGGAAGGGAAACAATTACAGAAATAGAAGTAAGGAATTTCCATAGGTGCAGATAAGCTAACATAATGATGCTAATTCTAAAGAATGTCTTTAAATTTCAGTTTGATAATCATAATGTCTGCTTTCTTGCTATCTTTGCAAATAGTTGTTTGGGGTGTAATGTTGCTTTTGAGCTAGTCCAAAGTTCATATTGCCCAGTTTTAATATAACAAAGGTCTGAGCAGGCACAGACAGACGTGGCAACTCTGGGATGGTAACTCCAACTCCAGTGTGAAGTGGCTCTGTTCACAATGTTTTCCACAGTAGCTACTACATCGAATTTCTGGATTGCCACTGAGAAGAAAAGGTGTACATCTAGGTCTGATTTCGTATTTGAAATTATAGTTAAGTCAAGCATATCTGTTTGTTTCCTGTAACTGCTACAGGAACAAATTTCTTCAGGAAACACAAATTTGTCATCTTCCAGTTCTAAAGGTCCAAAATGGGCCTTACCAGGATACCAAGGTGTCAGCAGGCATTTCTTTGGGGAGTTCTAGAGAAGATTCAATTTGCTTGTCTTCGTCAGCTCTAAAAGGCCACCTCCAGTCTGTGTCTCGTGGTCCCTCTCCCATCTTCAAAACCAGCAGTGTCATGTCATCATCAAATCTCTCTCTGACTCCAACAACCACTCTCGCCTGCCATTTCCTCTTTTAAGGATTTGCAGATTACACTGGGCCCACTCAGACAATCCATGAATAATCTCCCCTGCTGAACATCTTCAATTTAATAACATCTACAAAGTTCTTTTTCTCATGTAACTAACATATTCACAGGTACTGGGATTGAACATGAATATCTTTGGAAGCGTATTTGTCTGGAATTGATATTCACCAATCCGGAAACAAAGACTTAAGAGGGGTTATAATAAAGATGGAATCATCTCTTTTTTACTAAAAAAAAACAACAAAACAGATGATAAAGCACCTTTGAATATCAGTTAACAAAGCTTTTAGTATATATTTCCAAAAAGTAAAATTGTTCAACTTGACATCTAAGAAATAGTTTACATTTGGGCTGTATAATAATACAAGCAACTGAACCCTTTTGGATAAGGGTAGAAGTAAATGCTGCTAAAATAAAATAAACATTATAAAATTTTAGGCTAAAAGACACAGGAGGGGGCTGTCTATGACACCATTATAACTCACCAGCATCAATTTCAGGCTCTTCTGCCTACTATCTGGGTGACTGTAGGTAAGCTACTAAAGAAATCTGTGCCCCAGTTTCTCACACGTAAAATTGAGGCCCAGGTTTCTGAAGTAACTTCCCTGTGGATTCTCAAATGTAAAGTGGTTGTTGTGAGGACTGAAGACCATGCCCTTCAGATGTTCACCACAGGGCCTGGTCCAGAGCACTTGTCAGGTAAACAGGAACTACTCTATTTCTACCTTTAGCTTTAACATTATGACACAAATACCTCCTTATAGAAAGACTTTTTTTTTCAGTATATGGTTAAAATGTACAACATACATATTCCCTAGTGGAATCCAGCTTTAGGAGAGTTCTTGTAGAGTGGTAAGTCCTTTCATGATAATGCTTTAGAAAATTGCCTAATGAATTGCCCAATAGCAAATTAAAGAAATGGTCAAGTCTTGACAGTTAAATTATACTAAGCTTCAAACATCATAATTACAGAACTGAGAATAGATAACAGTGGCATGAAAATTTAGTAAAAAAAATATACACTGACAGGAAGATCTACTGCCTACTGTCTGTCACAGAGGACTTAAATAATATTCTGACTTGAATTAGAGGTCAATTTAATAAATAAAGTGCTATATAGATAAAACAATGTAAAAAAATTACTATTTTTCCAGTTCCCTTTGGTCATTAAGTAGTTCCTGACACCACCTCCCCAAGTCAGCATTCAAAATAAAAATGTTGCTGATCATATAAAAATTACTTCAAACCTCAATTACACTAGGGTATACAGAGCCTATTTTCTTGAAAATAGCATGCTATACACTGAGCACATAGTATATTCCCTATACAAATCTAAAACAAGACTAACTGCAAAAAACAGAATATTATTCTATAAATTAGAAGAAAATATTTACAGCTATTTATAGAAAATAAACTTATCTTGGCTGTTAAAATATCTAAAAACTACATATAAAAATTCAGTGAAACAAGCTTATTTCTACTGGAAACTTGATTAAACATCAAACAAGGGAGCATTTCAGCAATAGAATAACAGGAATAATATTTTGGCATAGTAAATGTTACAGATATAAAAATGTGTATCTTTTGTTTCAAATTTTATTTAAAAATTCTACATATAATGCTTTTATTAACTAGTTATGTAAACTGTGAACTCTATCTAAGGCTTTCATTTTCACAAATGAAATATAACTATATTGAAATAACAATATTTGTCCATTGATAATATTGTTTTCTATGAGGAAATTACTCTATGGTCTTATTCTTATAAAATTTAAGTAAAAATTAGAAAACTTTTCTTTTTATTTTTAAAGTAGAGTTTGTATGATTAGTTATGTTGGTTTCAGATGCACAATTTTATTACCTTTTAAATGTAAAATGGCAAGTAGAGATTACAGACCCACAGTATCTACCATCCACCCTTGTTAAAGCACCGGACAGCCAGCGTCTGTTTCCAAAGGCCAACCTGAGTTCATCAGGGTCGAGGGATGAAAAATCAGAGAAAGTTTGTATTTCTATAGCTCCTAGGACACTGGGGTTTTGACATCATGGAATTGGATACTGAAAGATTTGCAATGGGAGCCTTTAGCTACCTACAGCTCTGAAGTTTGTGAAGTTGGGGGAACTACTGAAATAAGAAGAATGTAAAATGGCAAGTGTCTTTATGTGAGGTCTGTGCAGCAGGACACAGTGTTAAATGAAGCTGACCAAGGTCCACTTTGCAGTTTTGGCAAATGGCCAGAGGACTTTTGGAAAGTAAACAGGATAAAAGGAACAAGAGCTGAGTGATTATTCCATTAGGGAACCTTTGGTTTGTTCTGTAGTTCAATTCAGACAAGTCAATATCAGAAAACTCAAAATACTAAAGAACCCCTGCTCAGACTGCATTTTATCTTTCATCCAAGAGCACACTTTAATGTGCATTTCATCATTTTTGTGAAGTTAGACTACTCTTGTTATCCCACCCAAAAGAAAACATTACTGAGCCTACTCCAGTCTGTGTGAGAGTTAATATACTATTTACTATATACTATACATAGACAAGTGGTCTGCATACAACAAGTCTGCTAAAAAGTTAAATTCATTTATAGAAAAATATTTTCTGAGCATCTGTAGTATTTTATGATCTATACTAAGCTCTGATAATAAAACAGGTATAGTTCCCTGACACATGGAATTCATGATCTTCCTATAGACACAAACAAGAAACAACTAATTATTCATTTCAAGAGTAATAAGCATTGTGAAGCAGAAAAGGGCACCATGGGAGCTTTTAACAGGTTTGACTTAGTGGGGCCTCAGAGAATGAATAGACGAGCTGATTTTGAAGGATGACCAAGATTAATAGGACAAGGGACTGGAAACTAGGAGTGGATGACAAAGGGCTGTTCAAGCTGAGCTAATAGGCCCCAGAGCAGATTGAAGTGCTGAAAGGTTGAGAACTGAGAGAAACCCAGGATGGACACAGCCAAGAGTGAGGAGGGAATAGCATGAGGCAGAGGGAGGAACAGGCAGAGGCTATACCATTCCAGGTTTAGAAGTGTATAAAGGATTTTACTTTTACCCTAACAACAATGAGAAACCATTGTAAAGTGTGGAGCAACACACTTAGACAACAAACTTATGTTTTTAGTAGACCAGTTTAGCTGCAATGTGGAAAATGGATTAATATATTCTAGTGAAGCATTTATTTCTCAAATATTCATGAATTTCCCACACAATATAGCCAACAGCAACCTAAAGGAAAATGAATGCAATAGACTAACAAAAAACAAACACCAATAGACCTGAGTTCAGAAAGTGCAACTATGTGATTTGATAGAATATCACAAAAAAATGTCTGACTCAAAATACTATTTTTGTCTTAACCAGTAGAATATAAACTCCAAGACAATATTCATCTCTTCTGTTCTGTCCATTAAATTAGCTCCAGCACCTAAGACTGTGGCAGTCAACAGGAAAATCCTCAGTAAATACTTAACTAAATGCATGAGTAACCAAACTAACGAAAAGAAATTGTTTCCATTCACTTTATACCCATGGCAACTGCATTCTCCATTAATCTACTGATGATTTTCATAAATATTTTCTTTCTATAGATTCTCTTCTACCATTCTTCCAAATTGAAGGCAAAAGAAGGTAGCAGGGTTCAGTGATGAGATGAGCATAGTTGTAAGCGGTGTTAAATAATAATGAAGTCATAGTATGAAGAAGAGATAACCAAGAGAGCATAACATCCAAAGAATGAGTTAGTCTGGGACATTAAATCATGTATCTAAGGAGGTTCAAGCCCCACTAGAGCCTGGTAGCTTTTAGCCGCTGATGATACCCTGCATGGTCTGAGTGTTGTATATCCCCCAAAATTCGTATGTTGAAATCCCAACCTTAAAAGTGATGGTATTAGAGGGTGGTGTTTTTGAGAAGTAATTAGGTGACAGAGTGAAGTCTTCACAAGTGGGGTCAGTGCCCTTATAAAAGAGGCCTCAGAGAGCTCCCTCACCCTCTTAGTCTAGAGAGGTTACAGCAAAAAAGACAGCAATCTAGGAAGGTTGTTCTCACTAGACCCTGATTCTGCCAGTGTCATGATTTTGTTCTTCCCAACCTCCATAACTGTGATAAATAAGCCACTCAGTTTTTATAAACCACCCAGTGTTTATAAGCCACTTACTTTATAGTACTTTTGTTATAGCAGCCTTAAAAGGACTAAGACACACCCCTGTCTTCAAGTGTTTATATTGAAAAGTATGTGTAAATGTGATCAGCTGAGAGTGTATGAAGCTCAGTTACACATTCGCTATAGCAAATAACAGAGGCATCTCGCAGGTACTGATTTAGTACCACCATGGAAAGTATATAGGAAGGTAAAGTGAGCTACTTCAGTAGTTTGATGGTTAAGCTGCTGCTCTGTGCTTTCCACTTTTCCCTGCAACAACATAGAACACATTTTCCATGCAACTAATGTGACATTTTATTTATTTATTTTATTGTTGATCTATTACAGCTGTCCCCATTTCCCCCACTGAGCAACACTGAACACTTTTTGTATATGCAATGTTTGTTCAGTCAGCCAGGAAAGAGAGATTCTCAAGCATTGTAACCCATACACATATGCACACTCTCAACACACACCTTTATGCCAAGAGAGAGACAATGAGGCAATGGGCTGCACCCACCTTGAGCAGATACAGCCTGTGTGAGAGCGTGTGTGTCTGTGGGGTCAGGTGGGACCCATGGACTGGTGATCTCTGGAACTTAGAGCAGGGCCTGTCCCCAGAGACCAGCATCCAGGTCACTTCATACTCTAGAATTCTACAAAAAGACAAACTATTACTCAAAAATGGGACTAAAATAAAGACATTTTAGAATGTATAAAGGCTCAGAATGTTTGTGCCCCAGAGAAATTTTGTAAAAGAATTATTGGAGCATGTGGAAAAATGAAGCCAAGAACAATTATTAAAATTCAGAAGGTAGCCTTGGCTGGCATAGCTCAGTGGATTGAGCATGGGCTGGGAACCAAAGTATCCCAGGTTCGATTCCCAGCCAGGGTACATTCCTGGGTTGCAGGCCAGAACCCCAGATGTCTGTCTGTCTCTCTCTCTCTCTCTCTCTCTCTCTCTCTCTCCCCTCCCCTTCCCTCTCTAAAAATAAATAAATAAAATCTTAAAAAAAAAAAAAAAAAGAACCCAGCTGCCATCTGGGTTGGTGATCCAAAAAAAAAAAAAAATTCAGAAGGTAATGGTAAGTTACTCAGTGTTGTTATAAAGTTTATATAAGTAATGGTTATTAAAACCTCGAACACGTGTATGTGTATGGGAGAAGGGGAGAGTTGTCCGAGGTGGGAGTGGGGCACAGAAGTGAAAATTAAAGAATGCAAACCCATCTTAGTTTATGTCTTTTAGGATATATAGGTGCTTAATAATTTTTACCTGTTTTCAAAAGAATAAGTATGAATATTTCTGTTAAAATAACAAAGGAAATATTAGAAAGTAGAAACAGAAGTATTATTTTCAATTTAGAAAACACATAAACAAAAATTTAAAAAACAAACATGATACATTTTTAAATTCCAGGAATGAAAACAAAACAAGAGAGATAAAAAACAACACAAAACAAGATAGCAGAAATTTCAGTGGAGACAGTAAATATAAACATGCTCAGCTCATCTTTTAGAAGGCATTTGAAATTTGTTAAAACAAATTATGTAACCATGTTCTATTTTAAAATGTCATGACTTTTATAAGAAGGATGTGCAATCTAAAGAAAAAATGAACAGACAAAATTGAAACTGACTTATAGATACAGAGACAGAACTGGTGTTTGCCAGAGTGGAGGGGGAGAAGTTGGGGCATTTGGTGAAAGAGGTGAAGACATTAGGAAGCACATATCGGTAGTTAAAAAATAGTCACGGGGAAGTGAGTAAAACATAGAAAATACAGCCAATACTGTTGCAATGACTATGTGTGGTGCCAGTTGGGTACTGGCAATCTCAAGGGGAACATGATGTAAAGTATAGGAGTGCCTAACTACTAAGCTGTACACCTGAAACGAATATATAATTTTTAACAGGACATAAGAAAGTTGAAAATAAAAATGCTAACGAAATAAAGTTGAGCTGACAAAATAGCACACAAAGGAGAATTTTTAAAAAAACAGACGGCTTTCAAGCTCATTGACAACATAGAATCTGCCCTCCATCATCAAGTTCTGCACCCATGGAGTCAAACAAGCTCAAATCAAAAATAGTTGAACAACAAAAATCATCAAAAATAGGTGAACAAAAATATTCCAGAAAGGTGATACTTAAACAATATAGTATGACAACTATTTATATAGCATTTACATTGTGTGAGCACTCTTAGTAATCTAGAGGTGACTTAAAGTATACTGGAAGATGTGCATTGGTTATATGCAAAAACTGGGCCATTTTATACACAGGACTGGAGCATCTGTAGACTTTGCCATCCATGGGAATGCTGGAACCAAAGCTCCACAGACACTAGGGGACAACTATGTCGATAAATCAGCAATTCAATAAAAACATACAAAAATCATAAATTTGAAACATCTTACAATATAAGTTCAAAACATATAAAGGAAGAACTGATATTCCAAAGGACAAGTAGATAAATTGATAGTTCACAGTAGGAGAATAAAACACATCTCAGAAATCAGCAGACAAAATAGAAAAGAATATTAGTGCAGGGGATGTCAATGACACTTTCAGGGCCTGGTCTTACACTAATATACACATGAGAAGTTGCATAAAAGGTAACACATTCTTTTTTTAGCCCATTTACACAAAAAAATTATTTCGCATTAGCCTAGCCTATAAAGGAAATCTTAACAAGTTTCAAAAATGGTATCTTACCAGCCATTTATTCAATGGCTATATTAGAAAAAATTAGAACATAAAAACAAAAATAGGAAGAAATATACATACATCATAAAATTAAAACCCACATCACTAGTCATTGCACTACATTGCTGAATAAAATGTAGGACATTTATTCTACAAATACTAGTCACAATTGTTTCCCCCCTTATCCATATAGTCACCTTCCATGGTTTTAGCTACCCTTAGTTTCAATAACCCAAAGTTAAATATGGTCTGAAAATAATAAGTGGAAAATTCCAGAAATAAACAATCCATAAGTTTTAAATTGTGCACCACTCTGAGTAGTATGATGAAATCTACTCCATCCTTCCTGGAATATGAATCATTCCTTTGTCCACTGTGTACACTGCCCATCTGTCCATCACTTATTGTCATCTCTGTTGTCAGGCAGAATGTCATGGTCTTACAGCGTTTGTGTTCAGGTCATCCTTATTTTGTTTCATAATGGCCCCAAAATGCAAGAGCAGTGATGCTGGCAAAGAAAAGCCATAAAGGCTTCCTTTAAGTGAAAAGGTGCAGATTCCTGATGTAAAGAGGAAAGAAAAAAATTTTATACTGAGGTTACTAAAATCTAAGGTAAAACAGAATCTTCTATCCATGAGTAGGATATTTTGGTAGAGAAAGAGAGAGATATACCACATTCAGGTAACTTTTATCACAGTATATTATTGTGATTGTTTTATTGATTTTCTCCTATGTTTTTTCTAAAAGTATTATAGTTTTACATTTTCAATTTAAGTCTGTGATTCACTTTGAGTTCATTTTTATATAAGATGTGATGGCCGCAAGATACACAGGATGGTGTAAAAGTAGGTTTTCAGTTGTGTGTATGGGAAATAATAGAATAATTAATAAGCAATAATACAAGACTGTGTTTTGCATACTTAGAACTGTAAATTTATTTTTATCCCATCCTGTATTTTGAGGTTCTTTTTAAAAATATTTTTGGATATCTAGTTGTTCCAGGGCCATTTGTTGAAACAGTGATCTTTCCCCCATCACACTTCTTTTGCATTTGTCAGCAATCAGTTGGGCATGCATTTGTCAGCCTATTTTTTGGATTCTCTGTTCTGCTCCACCGAGCCAAGTGTCTACCCTTCCACCAGCACCGCCCAGTTAGCACTCTTCTAACACATATCTTAGACTTTTTTGTTATAGATCCAGAGGGTCCCTGAAACTCTGCTAATATTTTTCAGTTTATTTGATCTTTTTTTTTCACATTGGTTAGTTTCTCTTGTTCTGTCTTCGAGTTAACCAATTCCTTTGTCTTTTCTCCCAATTTTGCTGTTGAGCCCATTTATTTTTTTTTTTTAATTTTGGTTACGGTATTTTCAATATCAAAGATTTCCAAATTTCCATGTGGTTCTTTTTTATATTTTCTATTTATTTTATGAAACTTCTTTATTTCTCTGCTGAGAATTTCTTTAGCAAGTTAGAAACCACTCATGAAGCACTCTCATGAGGGCTGCTTTACCTTTTTCAGATAATTATATTTATCTGCTTGGTGTTGGCATCTATTGATTGTCTCACTTCGACATCTTCCTCATTCTTGGTATGATGAGTGATTTTTTTATTGAAACCTGGACATTTGGATATTATGACAGGAGACCCTTTACCTCATTAAGTCTTCTGCTTTAGTCTACTTTTTCTGAAACTGCTCAAGCAGGGGAAAGACAGGCACTGGCTGGTTACTGCCAGGCGGAGGTAGGGGTCCAGGTTCCCCATTCAGCCTCCATCTGTATCCAAGGTGGGTGCTACTCATCACTGTTGAGCAGGGTTTGGAGTTCCAAGAGGCCGACACTGGTGACTGTCTAGCTGGGATGGATAATTGGCCTTGTTCCCCACATAGCCTTTACAGATACTGACACTGTTTTCTATTATCTGAGCCCATTCATGGGAGTCACATTAGAAAATCCTGAGACACCAGAAAGACTTCAAAATTCAAATGAAAACAATCTCTCCCTCCACCCACAGTCTTTTGAATAGTTCAGTGCTTGATTCTGACATGCACCCTAAAATGATCTGAAAATCAATTTATAGTGAACTCATTACATTGCCAGGCAAGCACTATCCTGAGGCAGGTCTTAAAATATGCTAATAGAAATGTAAAAACACTAAATTTATTTTACATCCATAAGACTCATAATGGAATATTCATCTTCAGCTGTGGATTCCTATCTTAATGTTTAATTTAATGAAACCAAAGGCATCTGAATAAAATGTTGTAAAATTTATAACAAACAACTGCTTATCAGGACAATTTATTACTGGTACACTATTTGCCCGGGGATATAATTTTAAGCAGTTTAGATGCAAACATCCAGAACTGTCTTTTATATCTCTAAGAACTATCTAACTGTCTTTGCCCCTCTCCTTAGATGAGTTCTTGAGTCCTTTGTTCCCTGAGCAGCTGTGAAAACTTGTAAGAAGCTGATACCCTCTCACTTCTAAGTCTTCAACTGCAGACTTAACTTTTTAATGGCCCAGCAAGTTCAGCAGATAACAAAGGAAAATCAACATACCTCAAGAAGTCTCTTCACTCCTCAGTAGATAGAGAGTCCCAGGAAAGATAAATACCCTATCAGGCAATCCTGAACTGTCACTCAGAACTAAGTGCTGGGAACATTTACACCATCAGTACTTCCTTCTCTGGTCACCCACTTGCAACCTTCACTTATTTAAGGTGCAATTATCTAAATTTTCTCCTACAAAATCTGATTAAGATAGAGCTCAGTCTCATCACCACTGGAATGTCATTTAGATACAGCCTTTTAGGTAACAGGTAGCACCTTTATAACAGGGAAAGAGGACATAGCTCTTGAACTTCCCCTCTCACTTCTTACACACAGGTGAGTGATGTATAGAGCCATGGCCTAGGCCCAATCAGATCCATGTCCACACCTTTAGACCATTCTCTATGTACCTAAGACCTCATTATGTTCTTTCCAAATGGTCTACACTTCTTTCAAAATTTGACTCTGGCTATCAGCTGGGACCTTGGCTAGGGTTACCAGCCTAAACATCTCCATATGGCATCTCCATATGGTCTCTTCATCTCTTCACAGCATGTTGATTATGTTCAAAGAACAAGCTGTATTGCTTTTTATAGCTTAGCTTTGGAAGTGCAATAGTGTGGCATCTGCCTTAGTCACAGTCATGCCCAGATTCATTGAAAGGTTAACGTAATCTTTTCCCTAGCCACAACCTTTAAATGGGGGAAATGTCTATAACATATTACAAAAAGTATACATGGAAAAGGAGAACTTGTTGCAGGTGTTTTAGAAAATATAATCTGCCATCTATACTATTAAAAGGAAACCAAGATTTCAATGCTTATGCCTTCAAAATTCAAGGTGTAACAGTGTTTCCTATCTTAAGAATCTATTTGATATATAAATATTTTTTCTGGCTTTAATGCTGAAGAGAGAATGTAGGTCTCCTCTACCAAATACCCTTAGTTTATAAACAAATCTAATGGTACAGAAAGGATTTAAATAACTTGTCTACATTCCAATAGATTTTTAACCAGGTCACAGCCTTTCAACTTCCAGTAGAGTTCTGTTCCCATTATATATCAAGAAAAAGTCCAGCCATCATTAATATAATAGAATTGTTTGTGCAACATCCATGTAGCCTGGCAGCCAAGGAGAATGGACTGGAGTGTGCATGTGTGAACAATGATGAATTCACTGTACCGGTCAGTAGGGGCAGTAGAAGCCATTGAATGAGCATGTGTACTGTGTGGCCATTGAATTTAAAATGATTAAGTGAGTAGAGCAACAAATCTGCATCAAATTTTGCATTAAGCTTCAACATTCCTCCATGGAAACTATTCTGATGATTCTGAAGGCCGCAATCATAGGCAACTGGTGATTGGCAGCTTAATCACGACAATGTGTTCAATTGTGCATCATGTCTCATGCAGAGTTTTCTGGAGAAACGTCAAATCTTGGTGGTGACTCAGGCCCCTGACAGTTCAGATTTGGTGCCCTGCAACTTCTGGCTTTCCCCAAAACTAAAATCACTTGTGAAAAGAAAGAGATTTTAGACTGTCAATGAGATTCAGGAATATACGATGGGGCAGCTGATAGCAATTGGAAGAACTATGTGAGGTTCCAAGATGCCTACTTTGAGAGGGACCGAAGCATCACTGTCCCACATACAATATTTCTTGTATCTTGTATCTTCTTCAGTAAATGTCTCTATTTTTTATATTACATAGCAGCATGCTTTCTGGACAGACCCGTAAACCCTGTTACATTAAAATGCTTAAAATGTTGTCGTCTCTCATCTACTATGATGTCTGTAACAATGCTCAAGTCATCAACAGTATCTCCACCTTTCCTGAGAAGCTTTAAAAATATAAGTGATGGCTTCCTTCTTTTCTGTAAATTAATTTCACATAGCCCCATGGGAGAGCTGCAGGGACTTTCATAAGCATGCAGCTGAAGCAGGACCCTCAGGTATGTTAGTGACAGCTCCACCTCTAGCAACAGGGACATGCATTGCAGAAACATAATTACTCCAAATTTGTTTTTAGACACTTATTGACCTTAAGAGTTCAGAATCTATAATGTTCCTCTCAGCCAAAACTAATCACTGACATTTCGTAACTTGAATGCTGACAAAATTTCCACTCAGTTGCTGTCAAAGGTGGAATAATTATATTTAAGGCACTTTCTTCTAGAATTTCTCATATATTTTGGAGAGCAGTGTTGAAGTCTAATTTTAAAGGTGTTCAATTGTCAACAGAATATTTTTTAAAATCTAATTTCTAAAAGTAGTGATATATGAATATTGAATGTAGATGAAACCTATTGACATGTAATACTTCCTTCAGTCTTTCAAAAGTAACATGCTACTTCTCAGAACTATACATTTAATGAGCCTGAGGTTAGACTATAATCTACAAATACATATGTTTTTATTTAAAAATTGACAAAAATAAAAATCTAATAGCTGACTGTAACAACTGCATATATATTGCTATTTACCCATAAACACTGGGCTATTAACCTATTTTTAGAAAATGTTATGAAAAATACTTTATTGTTTTACTTTGAAATATAACAGATGCAAAATATATCAGCATACACCATTATAATAATGCAATTAATGTAATTAAACATTAACATCTAATGTACTTACCAGTCTATTCCATATCAGACTAATTTTTTGACTCTAAATCAAATTTTGAACAATTATTTCCTTCATGGAGAAAGAACCATCTTATCTGTATCTATAAGTCACAAAGAAAGGCTTAACATATTTAAAAATAAAGAAATTATACAGTGAGTACATTATTCTCAATGAAAGTAAAAGTCAATTACAGGTTTTAAAACAATATATCTACAATAATATGGAGATGAAAACACAACATAAAAAGTATAATACGACAAAATATTATTATTATTATGAAAAGCACTAATGCAAATTGATAAAATGAAAGACTCTCAGGCCCTCCTTTCTGTTATCAAAAAAATAATAGATTGCCAAAGAAGTAAATGAATAAATAACAAAAATAAATGGATAATAAACATTTGAACAAAATTCAACACACTAATAATCATTTCCATGTAAATTAAATTAATGTAACCCAGTTAACACTTAAAATTCGCAGTGCTGAAAAACAACAACATCCAGTTCCTGCAATGGTGTGCTGAAGAAAGGCACTCCAATCCACAACTGGTGAAAGTCTAAAGTGACATATTTTATGAAAAACAATACAGTCATTAGTTGCTTGAAAAACATCCAAAACCTTTCATCAAGTAAGTCTACTTTTAAAAGTCTGTTTCATGGAATTAAATTTTTAAAAAGACAAAAGCTTATGCTAACTGTATTTATTATTGTATTGTTTATAAGTAGTAAAACATTGAACTTAACAAAAATATTCAACTTTAGGAAATAAGTGAATACAATCCTAATATATAAACTGTAAAGATTTTAACAAGGTTTTTAATAGTGTGAACAACTGCATATGAAATAATATTATTAAGAAGAAATACACATATATTCAGTGTATTCTCAACTATATAAAATGTACACTGAAGAAATCTGGGATATAATATTCCAAAAACTTGAGAGTAATTCTGGCTTCATAGAATTATAAGATATTTAATTTGTTTTTTGCTTTTGCTTTTTATGTCTTCAAAACAAATCTATATTGCTTACTATTAGAAAAAGGGACAAGGAGAGAAAATATTTGAAACATTTAAGAAAGAAACAATTAAAAAGAAACATTTGCTGCTGGCAAGCATTAGTATAATGGTAAGTAAGAATAATTTCAAAATTTTGGTTGAAAAATTCTACTTATTCTCTTTCATTTAAGCATTCACTAACTAATTTTCTCTTAAAAGTCTGTATAATAATTTTTTATTGCAAAAATCAGAGTCAGTCTTTTTAAGACACTTTCATAATTATACACCTACTTATTACCCCTTCATCCTTGCTTACCAGGAAGGCAAGGTTGAGTGTTATTCTAAGAAAAATAATAGCTTTATCATATTTTCTCAATACAGTTATCAACCTGCCTTGCCTATTGCTGTTGCCATTTATAGCACCATCTCTTTACACATGTTTTATGATTGATTTGTTACAGCAAATGCTGTCGTGCTTTTTAAAATGCTTATAACATAGAATATGTGAAAACAATTTAAAAGAATTAGCATGCCTGATGAGAAAAGTTGAATAGTTAATTCAGATCAAAAGTTTGCAGATTACTGAAGGTTTAAAAGTAAAACTAAACTTAATCAATGTTTTTTATCTTACATTTTGGACTCTAAATAAATTCTAAGTTTTTAAGCAGAAAGGTTATGAGAGCAACCAATAAGATAAGCTGGGAAAATCATGTTCTCTGCAAGAAAAAAATGAGCAAATTGCGTGTTTGTCACAGGATTATCAGTGGAAGTGCTTCTGAGTATACCATCTGTCTACGTGTGCTCTTCCTCAGCAGCAGCTTTCTCTTGTCAATAAAGAAATTGTATTATATTGTTCCAACCCTCGAACAACTCCTGTCTGTGGTGGAAAAGCTTTCTACCAAGTAAATGAGTGTCATGGAACTGGAACAGATGACTGTATTCACCACTATCCCGGGTCATGCAGTGGGTCTGATGTTTTCTGTATAAAATGAAGACTTATGGGTGTCAACACTCTGTTTCCACCAATTCTCTTTAGGAAATGACTCTAGAAAATTTTCTTCAGATTGTTACCATCATTGTCTGTTACCAAAATGCACCAGCCTTTTTCTAACATAATATGATCACTTCTAAATTACAACACATTTTGAATAATCTTGCAGTACTCTGTGCTGCAAATACAGTAAAATCATTTCCTTGTCTTTTAGAGTAAAGCCATAAATTCACTTTTTAAATGCATTTTAAAAATCTTCCCAAAATCAAATTAAATATTTGTTTGTATTGCTCTCAATAAATGACAATGTTTTAGGAAGTTGTAGATTTACCCCCATAAATATGCCCATGTGTGGGAAACCATTCTGCGTGGCATGGGCCCAGCTCCCAGTGGAAAGCATGGTCCAATGCACAGGACCCACGCCCATGGGTAGGTTCTCCCATGGGGAATCAGGCCTGCATCATACCTAGGCTGCTTTGAGACTTGCTTTTGCTAAAACTCCCTCACCCTGAATTGAGACAGCAAGTGCTTACTGTAACTTCCTAAAATCCATTCTAAAACTCCCCAGTTTGGAGTATAACCAGTTCAACCACTTTTCCCTTTGCATTTGCAAATATCCTTCTTCTGTGATGTGATTATCAGCATCATCTCCTCTTTTGTCTGTAAAAGGTAACCACATAAAGGGCACCTGTGCATGGTAAATGAGGACCATCATGTAATGTGTGGAGAAACCCAATAAAGGCCGGTCACCACATGCTGCCCCTTTTCCTCCACAGGATTCGGTAATCCATGTGAATTTCTCGTGCCTCATCCACAATGTGGTTGACCCCACGAGCAGGGGTCCCCATCACCCATGCTTTAACTGAAATGCAGACTCTAGAAGATGTCTATGCAGCCTGAAAGATTAGCATCATTCTTATTAAAATTAAATCCTGCAAGGAACAAAAGAAAAAAAAGGCCAACTAGTAGATAGGACTTGAGTGTACTGTCAGCCACCCACATGAGGCATAAAACTTTGGTGCTTTATTAGTGATTATTTAGCTAAATGTTTATAATCATTTTTCAAAAATGAACCTTGTTCAGATTCCTCTGTTGTATATGAACTGGCTTAGGTTACTAATATCAAGAGCTTGTAATTCAGCAAAAAATATTCATGTGAACTGCTCATTTTACCTTTTACTACTTTACATATAAGTTGATTAAAATAATCCCAAACATCCATAACATATAATCTCTATGCAAAATTAAGACAATATGAGATTAAAGAAAATGTTCATAATCAACTTAAACTCAAGAATCTTTCCCAGAGGTACCCAACATTGTCAACTGAACTTGCATCTTTCCTTCTCCTTTTAAGGACTTCAAGGTGTGTAAAATTTTCCTTGTGCAAAACCACTTTAGTTCTCTCATGCAATTAAATGATCACATAAAGAATTATAAGTTCTTAGTTATATATTCTAAGATGTATTCTTCCATTATTTTCTCACATACCATTAAGCTAGTAAATTTTTAGGTGAATCAGATTTTAATTTGGCCATCGTATCCTAGTAAACAATCTATTCTAGTCTCTTTCTCTGGAAGATTTTAAGGTTTTGTCTTTGCCCTTGGTGTTCTACATTTCATTTGGATGGGTGGCCCTCTGATATCTTTATCTAAATCCTGCTGTGTGGTCAAGGGGAAGGGGCATGGAGGAGTATGTGCATTTTTTCTGAAGACACAACTTTTGACTATTGTTTTATTTAACATTATTTATTAGCTCCACCCCACACACACTCACTTCTGAATCTTCTAGTATATGAAGTTTGTAACATGAAATGACCTTACCTTTCATACTTTTCATATCTTCTTTTTTTGGGAGAGTTCTATAAGATTCCTCAATTCAATTTTTTTAGTGTATAAATTCACTCTTCAGCTTCCGGGACCATTTATACTCTGCATAGTTCGTCAATTTTGCTGTTCTGTGATTGACCATTTCTTATCATCCACATAATGGGATTGATTACTTTTTAGATAGCAATATCCTCTTGCAACTCTCTGGGCTAAAATATACTCCAAATATACTCCAGGAAATCTTTTTCTACTATTTTAACAACTCTGGTTTTCTCAGGTATAAGTTATTCTGTTATCTCCCTTTCATGATGATGGATCTCTCTAAGTACTTGGCGAAATTTTATTGTGTGTTCTTATTTAAAGGGGACATTCTCTGTTAGAATGTTTGCTGTAGCCCTTTGTTATTTTTCTTTGCTGTATTAAAATCCTGCTTTTGTTCTAGCAACGAATTTAATGCTAATTGACAGCACAGCTAATAGAAAGATAAGCTCTATTCTGCATTCACACGCTGACGCCTTTAGGTTTCTCAAGAATTGGGGTGCACTTTTGACCATAGGAGGGAAACAATCAAGTAAAAAAGAATGTTCTCTCTGCCTGTAAGACATGAATAATGTCAGAAAACTTTGGGTAAAAAAATTATAATCACCAGATTCTAGTAAAAATGGCAGCTCAAAAAATCCTACTGTAAAAGGAAAAGTCATCATGCAGATGTTTCACTTCAGAATGAAGGGTTTTATTTCCTTTCAATAAGATCACTAGGAAAGATGTAACTTGTGGCATTCGGAACCTTAGCTCGTAGCAGAGTCCTAAGTAAAACAGACTCATATAAACAGAGATCAAACTGACATTAGCCAAAGGGCAGAGGAAGGGGATAGGGGAGGGGGGAAGGATGAAGGGGAGTATAGTCAATAATATTGTGGCTAGTTTACACAGTAACAGATGACAACTAGGCTTAAAGGGGTGATCACAGTAAAGGGTGTGCAAATGTTGAGTCAGTACATTGTACACCTGAAACTCATATAATATTGTATACCAAGTATACTTAAATAAAACAATAAAATACAAAAAAAAGAAAAAGCAATTTCAACAGGAATTAGTCTAAAACCTCATGATATTCAACTTTGCAAGAGATACTAGAGCAAGTGACTTAAATTCTGTGAACTTGCAGTGACATATTTAGAAACTGAGTTTTACTGTAGTAACCCCCACATCACTGGGTTTGTGGGGACAAAATGAGTAAGTATATCTGATTTTATTTTTTGTAAACTATAAAACATTCTAAAAAATCATTTGCCACATGTAGGCCCTCCCTATACAACAGGCTACCATGTTATTTATTAAGTTAATTCATAAACTACCAAATGAAAATCTGCAATTAGCTTTTGCCTTTGTGTATAATCATGTCTTTCTATCCCATACCTATTCTGTAGAAAGACAAACAGTTAAATAATAGTCCCTTGGTTCCTTAATATTCCAATCCAAAGATTCAGTTATAAATTATTCATCATAATTGTGCTTGAACATAAGAATCTCTTGGGTTGCTTGTTATATGAATAATAATTTCTAGATTCAGGAGGGATTTAGACAAATGTGTTTTTAATAAGTACACAAAGCAAAAATCTGTCATCAGAATATTTGAAAAACAATGGCTTAAAGTAATGAGCCATAATGGATTTCTAACAAGAGTCACAAATTCATCTAGTGCTAGTGACAATAGGTAAAAAACAATAATCCAGTAATAAGCTGCCTGAAATTTGTTTAAAGTCACCTACCTGTATGCTCTCATCCCAGTGAAAAATAAGTGCTTTTAAAAAATCATTTCTAGATCTTATAGTCTGTGTTGTATTTATATTATCCCAGGATATGAGACTAAATCCTATATCTTAAGACTTCCAAGTAAGAAACATTTTCCTCCCATGTGATAACCCATTCTAATACTTTCTTCAAGTTCCCAAAATCTCTTTTTTATATCTGGCTTAAATATTTAATGCATATAACTTTATTGTTAATACATTAACATTACCACTGGAATGCAAAGAATTTGATCTTAAATCTTAACTAAGCTAACACAATATCCCCCAAATGATAAGCTTTTCTTCACCATCCAGAAACTTTTCTTACTAAGAGGAGGCAAAAGTTCAAAGAAGAGAAGAGAAAAAACCCGTAATCTGCATTCACCTAAATGTGTCTTTGGAATGTGCTGTCAGTAATACAAGATGGGGCCTGGGTAGGTTTAAAGTTGTTTGTATGGAAATAAGACAATAATTAAGGAATAATAATTCAATAATAAACTGTGTTTTGCATACTCACAAATGTAAAATCACTTTTGCCCCACCCTGCACATGTGTGGAGACGGAAAGGGTATGTTTTCCAAGAGGCAAATAATTAGCATAATGTGTCATAGAGATCTTTAAGGAAACAGACTAACCAGGGGAGTGTGGCAGCTGTTTCAGGGATGTTTTTATTTACAATGTCATGGACAGTGCACTGTGCCAAAAAATGTCAGTGGAAGGTACTCATTCATCTGCATGACTGCCTTTAAGTCCTGCAGCAGTGATCACTAATGCATATGCAGAACGTTTTTAAGGCTCAACAGTTTTCAGATAGTCTGGTGACAAACAGCCCTGACTGCATTTGCTCCCAAGGCCCTATTTAGAGGGATAGAGCTGCTGACATGGTGCCAGTCTTGCTGGCACAGGAGAACCAACTCGATTGTGTTCTTGTCTGCTGAAAAGGCTCAGCAGTCATATTCAGCTCCTTTCTCAATAGCAGCCTCTTCAAAGCTTGGCTTGACCAAGCAATCCTAAGAATGCCTATTTAAATCTGAGACTCATGCAAAGAAGTAGACTGATTTGACATTAAGACTTGTGGAATGAAGAATAACAATAAAAAAATGTTAACTGGCTAAATAAAATTTTTTAAAAGACTTGTGGAATAGGAGGTAACATTAAAATTTAAAATATTCATGAGTATGCACACATGAAATGTCATTGTGTGATTTTTGGTGACTATCCTTTTGATCTGCAATTTAGTTAGAGATCTGTTAAACAGTTAAATTAACCATACACACACCAAAACATCTATGGTGTGGTGAGTATAGCTTATTTCTTTTTAAAACGGGCTTGTATTATGACATGTAACACACATAATGAAAAGTGCAAAACTACAAACGTACAACTCAGTGAATTACCACCAAGCCAACTCCTCCGTACCTGCCACTAGGTCAACAAAACACGTGACCAACTCTGCAGCAGTCCCCTTCACACCCACTCTTAACCACTGTCCTCCCCATCTCCTCAAAGGATACCACCCTTCTGCCTTTAACACTGTAGCTTAGCTTTGACTATTTTGTAAAATTGTATGTCAATAAAATTGCACAACAGATACATTTTTGTATCCGACCCCCCCAACACTGTAAATGTGAGATTCATGCCTATTGCCGGGTGTAAGGGTAGTTCTTTCATTTCCATCCCTGTAGAGTCTATCACTGTATGACTCTAACACACTTATTTATCTATACTATTGTTTGGTGAACACATTTTTTCTAGTTTAGAATTATTATGAAAAATGAGGCTATGAATATTCATTTACAAGTCTCTTTATGCACACATGGGCTTTTTTCTGCTGCATATACCCAGGAGTGAAATTGCTGGATTATAAAATATGCGAAATATCAGCTTTAAGAGCTATTGCTGAGAATTTCTCCAAAGCAGTTGCACCAACTTATACTCCTAAAAGCAGTATAGGAAGATTCCTGTTTGCCCACATTCTCAGCAGACCCTTTTTAAATGTTAGCTATTCTGATGAGTATATAGTGACATGTGACTTGCTTTTCCCTCATCATCCATGAAATTGAGTTCCTTTTCAGATGTTTGTTTACTCATTTGAACACTCTGTTTTGTGAACTTACAGTTCAAATCTTTTGCTTATTTTTATATTAGATTGTCATTTTCTTATTGATTTGAAGGGTTTTTTTTATCCTAGCTATGTATTCTTTGTTAGATATGTATATATTCAAAATACTTTATTCTACTCTGTGGCTTACCTTTTCATTCTCTTAATGGTGTCCTTTGATTATGATGTTTTTAATAGCAATATAGTCCAGTATATTAATTTTTCCTTAATGGTTACTGTGTGTTTGTATTATTCAAAATATATTTTCCTACACCAGGGCCATGATTTAGCCCCCTATATTAATTTCTAGAAACTTCATTGATTTGCTTTCCAATTTATGTATTATGATGTGAAGTGAGTTGTTTCTTTTTTAACCATAGCAAAATTCATTTGAACCAGCACCATCTATTGAAAAGATGGTTCTTTCTTCATTGCATTGTGCATTGCCCCTTTCTTGTAAATTGAGTGTCCTTCCAAGCATAATTCTGTTTTGGGACTCTCAATTTTCTTCTGCATCTCCCTATCTTTGTGCCAATTCCACACTTTCTTATTAGCATAGCTTTATACTAATACATCTTATTTTCTGGTAGAGCAAGTCTTATTACTTATTTTCATTAAGAGTGCTTTGTGTATACTAGTAATCTGTATTTCCATGTAACCTATCCAATTGATCAGCTTGCCATCTTCAAGGAAACCCTGTTGTAATTTTGATTGGGATTCCATTAGATCTATAATTTATTGGGGTAGAAAAGACAACTTTAAAATACTGAGCCTAAAAATATAAAAACATCATTTATTCTTCTGCTTACTTCTTTCTTTAATTTCTCCCAGTACTTTTGGTGGTAGAGCTCTGTAACTTTCTATGCAATGGTCTTGTCCATTATTTAAGTTACTCCTATGTATTTGATATTTTTAAGATGCTAATGTAAGGGGTAACTATTTTACTGTCTTGTTTTCTACATTTTTATTATTTTTACATATTAATACAACCCTAATATTTTTCTAGTAAAGTTATATCTAGCAACTTGGCTAAAGTTGGCTATATGCATTCTGAATATTAGCAATTTATTTTATGAATTTTCTTAATAAATAATAATGTAATCTGCAAATAATGAAGGTTTTATTTCTTTTCTTCCAATATATTTCTTATTTATTTTTACATTATTTTCCTTATTCCACTGACAAGGACCTTCACTATAGTAACAAACATCATTGTGCTCTTACCACTCTAAAAGAAAAACTTCCAAAATTTTACCATTATGTTGATGTTCCTTCTAGGATTTTAAAAAGATGTCTCATAAATAAATATTCTTTATCAAATGAATTTTTTAGAATTTATTGAGTTGATATTAAATTATTTAATATTTTGTTAGTATAATAAATTATAGTGCTTCCTTTTCCACTAATGTGTTTTTAACAGCTTTAACAAGATATAGTGTGCCTAAAACCTATTTAAAGTGTACAGTTCAATGGTCTTTAGCATATTTAAAGAATTGTGCAACCATTACCATAATATAGTTTTAAAATATTCTCATCACCTCAAAGAGAAATTTCATACTTACTGGCATTAATTCTCACTCTCATATGCCCAGCCCCAGCCAACCAGGAGCTACTTTTTGCTTCTGTAGTGTTTCCTGTTGTGGACTTTTGACATCAATGGAGTCATGCAATACCTGGGCTTCTATGACTGGCTTCTTTAAATGAGCATAGTACTTTCAGTGTTCACCCATGTCACAGCATGAATCAGTACTTTCCTTTTTTTATTAATGAATATGATTTCATTTAATGGAAATACTACACTTTGCTTATACATTCATCAGTTGAAGAGCATTTTGTTTGTCTTCACTTCTTATCTAAGAACAACAGAAGTTGATTTACAATGGAAAGCTTAGTTGTATGGGAATACTACTTAATTTCCACATGTTATTAATCCAAAAAACTAAACAATTTTCTCATTGGATCTCTTAGTTTAAACATAATTGATTTTTCCTGCTTCGTGTTGGACTAACCAAGTTTCATTGGTCTCTTCTTTCCTCTACTCAGTTCCTGTATCTAATCTGGAAGTTCTACATTACATTTCTCAGCCTGTGTGAAGTGGTAATCTTAAATTTGTAGGCCACATACTTAAATTTTTCCAATAAATTTTAGAACATCTCTATCTTCTCCCCAACCCTGACAACACTTTCAGCATGCTTAACAGATACATCTTATTTTAGTTGAATTTAATTTACACTCTTTCATAAAACTTGGACAAATTATAATTTTCTCTATTTCACTATCAGACTATGCCTCTTTCCTACAGAAGTGAAGGACTTTATATATAATTTTGTTGCTTTTTACATATGGACAATATTCTTAAATTCCAAAAAGAAAAAATATCTATCCAGCAGCTGTCACTTCCATTCATAGGCTCCTTCAAGTATACATGTATGTGTGTGTCATAAAACCTGATGAAAAATAAATCTTCAAAGTTGGGCAGAATTTCTACCATTATCAAAATCTGAGCACATGGAAACTCAAACATATATTTCATTGGCACCTGAAGCCATGCAGTAACAATAGCTAATGTTTATGTAGGACATAATTTGGTCCAGAACTTTTTTACTGTTCTAAGAAATATGTACACATATAATCTTCACAACAACCTTATGGAAAAGTATGATTATTATGCTATTACTCCTATTTTTCATATAAGAAAACTAACACAGGAAGTTAAGTAAATTGCCCAAGGTCACTTAATTATAAGTGTCAAAGCTGGAATTTGAACCTATGCAATGTCTCCAACATCCATGTTCTTAAACTACTGTCTGGCATATTACTAAAGAATATTTCATAAAAGTCAGTACCCACTGTAACTTATATCAATCATTAGCAGCACATGTTTGAAATAGTAATGTATAAATATTCTATTAGTAATTTTCATAATGGCTTATAATAGCTCATTGAAACAGAAAACAGACCTCAGTGAGCTGAAGCCAGTCTTTGAGAAATGTTTTCATTTTTAAACACAGGTATGGAGCCTTTGCTCTGCTTTTAGAAATTTCTTTGTTTAGAACTTTAAACATTACATTACCTAATAATACAGCCTTTGTAATCAAGAAGCCATGAAAATAAATACCTTAGATTTGTCAAGTTTAACTGTAGCAAATAGTAATGACTATGAAAATCTAGGTCTATATCTACCTAGTACTTGCTCACAGTCATGGATACACCAATGCAACCTGACTACCTGAATATTCTGTCATAGATAAAGATCTCCTCTAAAAGGGTATAACCCCTATTTCCAATCAAGCTCTTGTATGCACCACACTAATGAAATGGGTCTCGTATTGTAAGTTAGCCAGCAAGTGCAGTGCTAGCTAAGTAGGAGAACCAAGTCTGACAACCTTACTCTTGATGTGCAATAATGTGAAATTCAACTCAGACCCAGTTACTGATTTCGAGAGCACAAACTCCATGATCTCCTCCAATTCTCTCTGTTCCCTGGAGTCCATTCAGCTCTTTGAGGGTAATCAGTTTTATAGTTTCAGGTCCATGGAGGCCCAGGGAGATCAAATAGTGTCAAAGAATATAGGAATTCTGAGAAAGCACACACTGAAAGCTCCTCTGACTAAAAGAACAGTGAATGAGCAAGGAAAGAATGCTTAGCTGTATGGAGCTATCTTCATCTGAGAGTTTGTAATTCCGTCTGTATGCTGGTATATATACTTTTCTATCTTTGGCCTTACAATTTAAAACAGCATCATTCCAATCCAGGGTGCTTAAAGAAAAACTAGTGCAACAATTGTAAAGTAATTTGCAGAAATATATATTGTTCTAAAATATGCAATGAGATTTATCTCCTCTCTTGCAGAATAAGAAGTCTCTATACTGTACACATAGTAGGTACTTCAGATACATTTTGTTGCATATTTGACACAGTTTTGGATATTCATATTGCCAAAAAAATTTATTAAATATTTCATAAGATCCTTTTTAATCTCCTATACAACAGCATAAATACAAGTCTTTAATATAAATTCACTCAAAGTCATGTTCAAATAATTATCTTTAAGTGCACATGCTTAAAGTATGTATAAGATGTTCATGTATTAAAGCTGGTAGGTTCTGATTGCCTTTATTTTGATGGTGGGTTATGAATACTCTACATTTCAAAGGAAATGTATTTTCAAGCCCCAAAGCTAGAAATCTTTTTAAAACATATTGGAAAGGAAGTCTCATTTCCCTGGTCTATTGCAGTATACAGTACTTTGTAAAATAAATACTCCAAAGTGATTTGACTTCATAATAGTAATTGCTTAAAAACTGCCCCAAAGTTAGGTCTGCATTGCAGATTTTGTCTGGTAGCCAATTATTATGGTTCTGTTAATGCTCTAAAACACTGTCTGTTATGGAAATGCCAAATGCTCTGTAGTCCATATAAATGAAATATTGCAAATTAAAGCACACATCTGATAAGCAACTTCTCCATGAAATACAATGATTTCTTTTTGTCAATATATTTTCAAAAAACTATGTATACAATAAGAATTAGTATGAGTGCTTATGCACTACAACTAAAAATATTGTTGAATCCTTTATAACCCAATCTTTTTCTATTGTACTTGGTGACTAGTTCATTATGAGTTATATCAGAAAGTGAGACAGCCTTTTCTAATTCAGTGATGAACCTATACACTATTATTATTTATTAGGGGAATATATACCCTTAAATAATCTGTGACTCTTTGGTAAAATCTTTAACTACAATTTATAAAGGGAGTAGAATTTGGAACAGAGATGTTTCATCCAATGAGAAAAAGTGGGAATGTCAAAAGCACCATATGAGAAGCCGACTCACCCACTTCAAATTTTGAACAGTGATAAGAACATTTTCTACCACCTGCCCCCACAGTCCCTTCCACAGAGTCAAGGGGAAAAATAGGAAGAAAAATTGATGGGGAAAAAACGTCTTACACAATTTAAGCTCCCTCTTCTCCTGCTGTCTCTATTTTGTCTGTTCCAAGGGTGACAAGATCCAACCAAACATGTATACAGAAAGCATAAAGTCTTAAAATTCTGGGGAATTGCTTATAGAATACAGAACTACATGTGCTAAAAACTATCACTTACATAGACAGCATTAAACTGCTTCTTTAATTCTTTCCTGGCAACATTTTTTCCATGTAGAAGTGCTTGAAATCGGACCATCATTTCTTCTTATCCAAGAAGATGTCAGTCAAGAAGGAATTAGCATCAAATATATTCTAGTCACTGTATAAGTTTAAAAATAAGAGAGTAAAATATGTGATCTTTACTAGTGGAAAATCATGTTTAGATAGCTAGCAATATTCTATATTGCTAGAATATAATTGGTCTAGTATATAAGGCACACCAGAATATTTGCAAACTTTACTTGCTATGGGAACTTAGGAAGGAATAGAAGAGTTTGCTCTCTGCCTTTGAAGGAAGTGTAGGTATTGGATTGATTGGTGGAGAGGCAAGAAGATATTCCCTGGGGAAGGGCGAGCATTTGGAAAATGGTACAAAGTGGGACTGAGCATGTAGGAGACAGAGGTTAAAGTGGGCAGCTTCAGCAGTAAGATGTTTATGACAATATACACTTAACAGCAAGTGTGAAATGTTACATGAGAATATATAAAGAGAAACAAACTACCAAAAAAAAAAAGAAGTAGGAAAACTGTATGTCAAGGCTTTGTCTTTATTAATCACAAAGAAAGGGTAAAGTTGGGATAAGTAGGATATTAAGACACTAATATTTGACAACACGTTTCTAGGTTGTCTGGGATGGACTCCCAGATGTTCTACTCAATAGCTATGTGACAAAGGACAAACCTCTAAAATCTCTGTGCTGAAGTTTTGTTACCTAAAATTTGACATTAAATAACTAGTTCATTGGATATTATGAAAATTGAATGGATTAGTACAGGTTAAAAGCTTAGAGTGGAACTGGCACATCATGAGCACTCAATAAAATATCACTATTATTATCACATTTTTATTTACATGTCCAGGTTGCATAATCACACAATTTTTACATTAATTCTCCCATATTGTAAAAAATATTTTGAGGACAGATGATTATGATTTTTAAATAACTAAATTCATAGCCATTTTCAAGGTGCTAGTCATAGAATAGGAATGCAATAAATATTTCCTGAAGAAAAATCAATTGGAAAGGAAGATATGGACTAATATTGGGTATTGATTATTAATGTATTAGAGGAAAAGTTTATGAGGCAAACAAGACTGCATCAACTCTAGCTCAGTCTCATCAGAATTTAGGGAAATTCGATAAGCTAATACCCACAATTTATTCTAAGGGAATGTATGAAAAATTCCTGAAATTATGCACAAGAGCAAACTGACAGCTTAATCATGCTAGATCTCACCAACCAGACATAGAATCACATAGGATATGTATAAGGAGCCAGAAAACCTGAAGAGATGAACTGGGAAGGGGGATCTTCAAAGAGAACAATCCAGAGTTTTCTAAAACATATATAAAAGCAGAGACACACAGATTTGTATGTGAGAAGATGAATAATGAGGACAGTTACTTAGAGAAGAGAGGTTTCTCTTTCTCCTCCACAAAGGTTAGAGGGGGTGTGTGTGTATGATCTATGTATTTTATTACAAATGTGAGTACACAGCACATAGCTATGGATGCATCAAGATTAACAAGCCACCAGTTGGTCCTACATATTTGAAAGGCAGACCTCTCGGGTCAGAATAACAAGAACATAAGAATCAGAGAATTAGTACAGATGAGAAATCCCTTACATTTAGCAATCTTATTATTCAAATCTCCAGTTGCTGGAACAAGGTGAAGGCAATTCAAAATATAAGGAGGTTGGCAGCGTGGTTGAGGTAGCAGGTCAGTCTAATGTTCTATGGCTTAAATTTAGTAGATATTATTTTGTTTGATTCAACTTCTTAGTATAACTTATGTTCAGAGTTCTGGTAAGATGGGGCATGTGGAAACAAAAGAGCAGCAAATGATTCTGTATAAGAAAACTCTGCAATAAATCACAAACTAAAAACAATTCCTAAGAATTTTTAATATAGGACCTCTGTGGCAGTTTGATCAGCCCAGAGATTACCTATGTATACAAAGTGACAAATTTGTAATGGAACTATGTTGGAAAGATATGTCTGAGCTAGCAATCTAATCATCCTATAGATGCTACAAGTTATGACTTCACAGGAAAGACAGGCTTCAGTGGTAAACTAGTTGAGATGAGAAAAGTTAGACATGTAATTATTTAAGCACTCTGATGTCATTTCCTCCATGAGGCTTTCTCAAGATTAGTGAACATTTGGTCCTGTCTAAAATGTTCACACCAAAGGTCCTTGAAATTTGATTCTATCAAAAATGTTCATGCTTGGAAAACATCCCTGGGTTCAAATATCTCATAAGATTTATTTAAAAAATTTATTTGGAAACTTTTGGTTTACAAGATAACACAAAAATACCGCCATGTTCTATTTATTGGGGCAATGATTGTGGACAGGCCCAAATATTAAGGGCCTTTTGGCATGGACCCAATGTCTCTGTGAGCACTTTGGGAAGAACCAAATGTCCTATAGACTTTCCTAAATACTCCCACAGAAGAGAGGCACACGACATTCATTCTATCTCAGAACCTGTCTATGCATAAGTTTATAATTTTGTATTTGTTTATTTTTTCTCATCCAATGGAATTTAAGTTTCATGAGACAGAAGATAGTAATTGTTTTGAGAGGCAGTACACCATAAAAATTAAGAATACAGAATTGAGGACTAGAATTATAGTCTTGGGCACACTGCTTAACCTATCTCACAGTTCCTTCACCTGTAAAATAGAGTTAATAATAAGCTAAGCACATCTTAAAATACACAATAACAAAAATATATCTGGTAGGTATTAACCACTATATAAATATTGAAACACACATATGCACACTCTTCCTTCCTATAGAAAAGTGAAACATTCATAACCCAGGTACTGCTTTTAAATAACTAAAACTGTTCAAAGTACATCCATGTAACATGAAGTACTATCAGGAGGCCCAGGGCACCATGCAGATGCTTGCTTCAGCCAAATTCAGTGCTTCCCAACCTGTGATTCTCAGAGTTACAGTAAAGTCCATAGTGCACAAAGTATAGTTAATTGAATGAATAAATCTGTCTTGTATTTATTTGGCTACTTTTCAAATATGTAGTTGGAATTCATAAAACACAAATGCATTTAAAACTACTAAGTTCAGCCTTGGCTGGATTGGCTTAGTGGATTGAGCACCAGCCTGTGAACTAAAGGGTCACTGATTCAATTCCCAATCAGGACATGTGCCTGGGTTACAGGCCAGGTCCCCAGTAGGGGGCATGTGAGAGGCAACCACACATTGATGTTTTTCTCCCTCTCTTCCTTCCTTCCCCTCTGTCTAAAAAAATAAATTTAAAAAAATTTGTAAAACTACTGAGTTCAGTGAAATTATTATTGTTTTGTAGTTTATTGTTTGTAGTCCCTTCATTGTTTTGTAGTTCCTCAGTAACTCACTCAAAAAACACAACTAGAATCTTTGGGCATTCTGAAAATCTTGACATTTCAAAGGGAATGTTATACTTGGAGAGGTTGAGAATCACAGGTCTAAGTCAAGCTGAATCACTGAAATGTTGTCTTGGCCTCCCTGATCTCTCATACAAGCAGCAAAGGGCACTCAAGTCGAGGTCACACAGGCTAGAGTGCTCCTGCTAAGCCTTCTCTTCTAAAGGGCTCAGGGCATCATCGCCTGAGTGGGTCTAAACTTGTGAATTCTGTTTCAGCAAAAAGGTCAGAACTTTTGTCAGATATAGCTTAAACCATTGTGAACAAAGCCTTCATGCTTTTTAATGTAGATAAATTAAGATTAAGAGAAGGTAGCTGGCCACAAAACTGACAGTTTCAAAATCTCAGTGTCTTTTTTAAAATTTACTTTCATTGTGAGGCTCTTCAAGTAGGTGCTAAAACATTAGCAACTTCACCCACTAATCACCCACCATCACTTCAGCCACATTCCCACATCTATGCAACAAATATAGATGCCTGTACATCACAACAGACACTGGAGGTGAACCAGTGACTGTGGGAAACATAACAAAGCCATTGTGGAACTCTTATATCAAGAGGATATAAGAGTCCTACTACACTCCAGTTCTCTGGAACTGTCTAAATAAAGAATACAGTATTAGGAAGACATAAACTCTGTGTTGTCCATTTTTTGTCTGTGAGTAAATAATAAGAGATAATGCAGCAGCCCTTCAGTTATCTGCACCATGATCAGCGATGGACATACAGCACAGGCAGAACCAACACTATGGATTCATGAAATCCTATTTCATTTTTCTATTTCTAAAAAATAAAAGAAGGCCAGCTCTTACTGGGGTAGCTCAGTTGGTTCAGCATCATCATGCACACTGAAAGGTCACCAGTTTGATTCCCAGTCAGGACACATGCTGGGGTTGAGGGTTTGGACACCAGTGCAGGTGCATGGGGAAGGCAACCGATCGATGTTTCTATCCCTTTCTTTCACCCTCCTCCCCCCTCTTTAAAAAATAATAAATAAGACCTTTTACAAATAGATAGATGATAGATAGATAGATAGATAGATAGATAGACAGACAAAGAAGGCCACATTTCACATTGCCCTTACTATTAGGTTAGGACTACATGATTAGCCTATCTAGTGGGGATGTGAATGGAACTGGTAAGTGTAAGCTCTGGTCAGAAGAAGAATGGATATATGTCCTCCACCCATTCTCTTCCTCTAAAGCCATGTAAGACTTGTTGCTAAATTCACACAAATAAGAAAGAAAACATTTTCATATTAAGGAACTGTTATTTTATGCCCTAATTTGTTATATAGCACATCCTCACCTAACCTAACTAGCACACAGTATGTTCTAATCAAGCTACTTTTCCAAGTGAACTGGAGATTATGCATTAAACAAAAGTGCATTGGCTTTGGAATTTAATGAACTTGCTTTTAAATACCAAGTTCAGATCTTATGATTGGGATCTTTGTAAGCTGAATGACTTCTGAGTCTTACTTTGCTCTCTCTATAAAATGTATAGACTACCACATGTTATGCCAGACTAGTACACAAATTTCTTAGGTAACTAAATACATGAAAAAAGTGTGTGTGTGTGTGTGTGTGTGTGTGTGTGTTTACACCCTCTAGGTACCTAAAACAACTCAGTGAATGTTAATTGCTTCTCTCTTGTATTATTTCTAATAAATATAATTTGACTAGAAATGAGTTAGATTCTTATAATAATGCTTTAAAAAATAAAAGGAACCTGAAAAGTACCAAATTCAGCCCCTTATTTTATGGATGGACAAACTGAGGTAGAGAGAAATAAACAGCACCATGCCAATAGTGATATGCTCTTCTTTACATCATACCACCTGCTGTTGAATTAGATAAAGTTTTCAAAATGTCAGAAAATATAATAAATTACTGTGCTTTATATTAGATGCCATAGCATCAAAATGTAAAATTTAAAGATTTTATTCACCCATAAGTTTCATACTAAAAGAGCTCCGTAGTCTTGCCCAACCATACTGAAAGCAGAGACACAGATGTTCCCAGCAGTATCAAGGACAGTGACCACAAAGCAGTGTTCTTTCCTCCTTAGAGAGCCAGCTGGCTCCTGAGTAAATGGATGTACAACGATGACTTCATTAGTGAACATTTAAGTTACTTTGTGCACACAGTACAGCACAGAGTGAAAGTGCTCATCATGGTAGACTCATGTCTGAACTCCCGTTCAACCACCCCCCAATTCTGGGCACCCCTGAAGTTAAACCACTTGTTAGCTTTAGGAGCCTGACTTTCAGTTTTTTCCTCCATGAAGTTGGGACAAAAATACTACATAGAATTTTTCTGTTTATTAAAGGAATTAATGTTTGAAAATCATGAAGCACAGTGTCTGGCTACTAGTAAGCACCCACTAATGACAATTATGATGTGCAGAAAACCCAGGCCTCTCAGAATAATCACACAATGGATATATTTAGGTATAAATATTCATGTTCACATGCATATTATAAAATATGTTATATCTGCTCAACACTTTATTTTGGTACACCTGTGGAAATGCTCCTGTAATTGAGCTACCACATAGAATCTCAGTTGCAAAATATGAATGATATATGATATTATATAATTTGGATTTGAAGATAAACTTTTATGAACTGAATTTTCAAAAATACTTATAATGTTAGTATACCCTTTTAAAACAGCATATTAAATAGCAATTTTTCTCCAACTTAAGTACAATATAACCAAATTTCAAATTTTATCAATTACTAAAATTATCATTATAACATTAACTATACATGCCTCAGCTGCCCCTGATGTGGAATACAGAGACTAAGGAATATGGATTCAAAGACATACTCAGACTTTTGCTTTCTATATAAAGTAATTAGTTAGCTTACTTTTTGCTCATTTTCATTTTTCTTGGGAAATTAAAGTGAGTAATGTTGAGCTGTCCATCCTTCAGGGCAATGGAACACTGCTAACTTTTTGAAGAATAAATTAATAAATTAAAGACTGAAGCAATCAGCCCTGAACTGTTTTACTTGCCCTCCAGAACATTATCTTTTTTGCTTGTGCCTCCAGGATCTTTTGAATTGTGAGCACCATTCAAAACACGTATTCTGACTTCACCACGGATGTCATTTCTTATTGTCTCTATTGCTTCTCACACTACCCTTTCCAGGCCTGAACAAAATGACAAACTTGACTGTATAATTTGAATTAGGATCTGGAATAACTCTCAGCCCTGTAACAGGTGTGAGCTCCAAGATGCTTTTGGGCCTCCTGAGCTATTACTTTCTCAACCTCAACCTCCTATGTTCATTCCAGGGGAAACAGAAACTGTCTCAAGTTCTGATTTACACCCCCATTTTCTGACTACAATTGGATTTATCTCCTCAACTTCAACAATCACAACAGGGTCTAAAACAATCCAAATTCTCCTAGCACTTGGACCCTCTGTACCTGCCACCAACAGCTGGCTAGAATCTTGCTTCAACTCAGAGGAACACCCACACAGGGAAACATCTGAATCTCAGGATATCAGTTCAAGCCTATGTGGAGAACAAATCTGCTACATCAACTTGGACCCTGAATGGGGTGCCTGCCACCATCCTCACAGGCAAACCTTTCAGCTGAACAGGTTTCCCTGGCACTGGCACTGCTTGTTCCTAATGGATTTCTCTCTTCCTGCAGACTGATTAGTTTAGGACTCATCCTGCCACATGACCCACCCCACCCAGTGTATTACAATAAGTACCTTGGCAACCTAAAGCTCTTTTCTTTCTCTCTGGCACCTTTTATTAATACAATGTCAATGAAAAGTACCCTCAGATGTACCAGTATTATCAGAGGATACTATGGGCTCATTTCTAATGCCTCACCAGCAAAATAATATGGGATGGGATTCTTTAAAGTTATAATGATAGATTAAAACAATAAAATTTATACAATGCATGTTGTACACAGTCTGTTTGTGATACACTGTATTAGTTTGCTCGGGCTGCCATAACAAAATACCACAGATTGGGTGACTTAAGAAACAGAAATGTGCAGTTGGCCCTTGAACAACTCAGTGGTTAGGGGGCACTGACCCCCTGCATAGTCAAAAATCTGTGTATAAAAGGCATTTGGTTATCCTGAATTATAAATCCTAATGTTTAAAAACAATTCCAAATTTGAAGGAAAAAAAAGAGGAAGTGCCAAGGAATTGAGGTTGCTTTTTTAAAAATTATTTCAGACTTGATTTTGTCCTCGTAGATCTTACAGCTAATTGTCAGGAATTTTTTTCTACTCTATATTAAGTAGTAATCCTCATGGTGAAGTATAAGTAAGCAGTGAGTCAGTGGCACATCCAATGAGAGAATACCATGAGTCTTGGACTTGGTGAAAATATTGCATGTAAGTGTTCACAAGACAGATAAAACCAGCAATCTACATTTCAAAGAGGGTTTGCAGAAATGCTCTTGTTTTAAATATCAAACTTCCCTTTCTACTCCTCTACCCCATCTCTGAAGTCCAAGAGAAGAATAAATTTCACTTATTTTTCTTCTTTTCTCACAATATTTCTTTTATTAACATTTTATGCCAGTGGGAGATGTAGGGACAGTGGCAATTTATCCTCACTACAGTGCAAGCTTTCCCCTAGTACTTGTTTCCCGAGACTTGACAGTCCACACCTCACAGGAACTACCACATCCTCATCATGCATTGCCAGGGGGCACCACTATTTACATATGTGGCAGACATATTCCTTATTTGAACAAATATAAAATGGAGCTCCTAGCATATCACAGTAATACAAAGGTAGACAATACAATAAGATATGATACATTAATAACTTTACTTACCTAAAACTTATTTATTTATTTATTTATTTATTTATTTGTGTAATTGTTGTTCAAGTACGGTTGTCTCCATTTTCCCCCTACCTCTTGCTCAACCTCCTACCCTCAATCCTATCCCCCTTTGGCTTTGTCTATGGGTCTTTTATACATGTTCCTTGACAACCTTTCATTTCTTTCCCCCATTATCCCCCTCCCACCTCCACTCTGGTTACTGTCAGTTTGTTCTTTATTTCAATGTCTCTGGTTATATTTTGCTTGCTTTTTTGTTTTTTGATTAGGTTCCACTTATAGGTAAGATCATATGGTATTTGTCTTTACTGCCTGGCTTATTTCTCTTAAAATAGTGCTCTCCAGTTCCATCCATGCTGTTGCGAAGGGTAGGAGCTCCTTCTTTCTGCTGTGTAGTATTACATTGTGTAAATGTACCACGGTTTTTTGATCCATTCATTTACTGATGGGCACTTAGGTTATTTCCAGCACTTGACTATTGTAAATTGTGCTGCTATGAACATTGGGGTGCATAGGTTCTTTTGGATTGGTGTTTCAGGATTCTTAGGGTATATTCCCAACAGTGGGATCACTGGATCAAAAGGCAGTTTCAGCTTTAGTTTTTTGAGGAAATCCCATACTGTTTTCCACAGTGGCTGTACCAGTCTGAATTCCTATCAATGTACTAGGGTTCCCTTTTCTCCACAATCTCGCCAGCATTTTTTTTTTGTTGCTTTGTTTATGATGGCCATTCTGACTGGTATGAAGTGGTATCTCATTGTGGTTTTAATTTGCATCCCTCTGATGGCTAGTGATGCTGAGCATCTTTTCATATGTCTCTGGGCCCTCTGTATGTCCTCCTTGGAGAAGTGTCTGTTCAGGTACTTTGTCCCTTTTTAACTGGATTGTTTGTCTTCCTGGAGTGGAGTCATGTGAGTTCTTTATATATTTTGGGGATCAAACCCTTGTCTGAGGTATCATTGGCATATATATTTTCCCATATGGTTGATTACCTTTTCATTTTGCTGATGTACCTTTTCATTTTAACTGTGCAGAAGCTTTTTATAAAATTTCAATTCTTGTTTCAAAACAGAAAAACAAAAACAAATCTCCTCTTATAAGGATACCAGTCAGATGGATTAGGGCCCACCTACTGGTCTTATTGTAAATCAATTGCATTGTTAAAGTCTCTATGTCCAAATACAGTTGCATCCTGGGGTGTTGAGGGTTAGGAATTCAACATATGAAAGGGGGACAGGGTTCATCCCATAACATACATGAAATATCTTCTTCACAAGGTCTCCTAAGTATACTACCTAGAAAAGTGAGTCACACATAGTTACCCTGTGTTAGGCTTTATCAAGTGGTTAAAAACTATTTCATATTTTCAAACTCAGCCTCACTGGGAATATGTGAGATACTACTGATGGGAAAAATGAATACATTTTACATCATAGTAAATCTGATTTTCTGAAGTAGGTTGAACAATAATGTAAATTGTTACTGCACCTTAATAAACCTAAAGTTTCTGAATCATCTTTGATGTTTGAGAAAGGAATATTTTGGTCTATGCATTACCAAGTCTTCATACTGCAATCCATTATAATTCCATTCATTTTTTATTTTTTAACTATATCTTATTGATTATACTATTACAGTTGTCCAATATTTTTCTCCTCTTTATCCCCCTCTGCCCTGCACATCCCCTCCCACCAGCATTCCTCTGCCTAAATTCGTGTCCATGGGTCATGAATATGTTTTTTGTCTTTTCCATTTCCTATACTATTCTTAACCTGCCCCTGTCTGTTTTGTACCTGCCAATTATGCTTTTTATTCCCTGCATCTTTTCCGCCTTTCTCCCTCTGCTGATAACCCTCCATGTGATCTCCATTTCTGTAGTTCTGTTCCTGTTCTAGTTGTTTGCTTAGTTTGTTTTTATTTTTGTTTTAGGTTCAGTTGTTGAGAGTTGTGAGTTTGTTGTCATTTTACTGTTCATATTTTTGATCATCTTCTTTTTCTTAGATAAGTCCCTTTAACATTTCATATAATAAGGGCTTGGTAATGATAAACTCCTTTAACTTGACCTTGTCTGGGAAGCACTTTATCTGCCCTTCCAGTCTAAATGATAGCTTTGCTGTATAGAACAATCTTGGATGTAGGTCCTTGTCTTTCATGACTTCAAATACTTCTTTTCAGCCCCTGATGGCCTGTAAGGTTTCTTTTGAGAACTCAGCTGATGGTCTTATGGGAACTCCTTTGTAGGTAACTGTCTCATTTTCTCATGCTGCTTTTAAGATTATTTTCATATCTTTTACTTGTGTTATTTAATTATGATATGTCTTGGGTTCCTCCTTGTGTCCAATTTCTTTGGGACTCTCTGAGTTTCCTGGACTTCCTGGAAGTCTATTTCCATCACCAGATTGGGGAACTTTTCCTTCATTATATTTTCAAATAAGTTTTCAATTTCTTACTCTTATTCTTCTCCTTCTGGCACCCCTATGATTCAGATGTTGGAATATTCAAACTTGTCCCAAAGGTTACTAAGACTCTACTAATTTTTTTTTTGACTTCTTGTTTCTTCATTCTATTCTGGTTGAATGTTTATTTCTTTCTCCTGGTCCAAATTGTTGATTTGAGTCCAGATTTCCTTCCCTTAACTGTTGGTTCCCTGTTTACTTTTCTTTATTACACTTTGTACAGCCTTCACTTCTTCCTTCATTTTGTAACCATACTCAAACATTTCTGTGAGCATCCTGATAACCAGTGTTTTGAACTCTGCATCTGATAGGTTGGCTAGCTCCTCCTTGCTTAGTTTTTTTTCTGGAGTTTTGGTCTGTTCATTCACTTGGGCCATGTTTCTTTGTCTCAGCATACGTGTTACATTGTAAGGAGAGAGCCTTAGGTATTCACCAGGGCAAGGCAACCCATGTCACAGTGTTGTGGCACTGTATGTGCGGGAGGAGTCAGAGAAAGAACAATGCCACTTGCTCTGCTCTCACTCGTCTTTCAGTCACTTCCCCAGCTACCAACAAGCAAATTGTGCCCTTTCAGGTGCTGATTCCTGGATAGATGGGCTTGTGTATGTTCTAGGATCCTGTGGGTCTCTCCAATGAACTCTCCTATGAGGTTGGGCTGGGAGTTTCTCCCACCACTGCAACCCCCACAGGTTCTTACATACTGAAGTTTTGAGGTTTTAGTTCCCCACACTGGAACCCTGGGTTGCACAGTCTGTCTCACTCCCTAGTTGTTCCTCCCAGCTGATCTGCATGCAAATGTGGGTCTGCCAGCCACCATGTTGCCTACCCAATCCACACATCTTCTCTGCCCCAGCTACCTGTCTGTATCCTTCCTACCAGTCTGAATGAATATTTCTTCTTTAACTCCCTGGTTGTCAGACTTCCATACAGTTTGATTTTCTAGCAATTCTGGTTGTTTTTTGTTTTTAAATTTGTTGTTGTCCTTCTTTTGGTTGTGTGAGGAAGCAGAGCGTATCTACTGCCACCTCCATATTGGTGGGAAGTCCTCCCTTCAGTTTTTTAAGTAAACATTTCAAATGGCCAGATGTTTTATGTTACACTAGCCTAGAATATGGACAGCCCAAGATGAGCCCTAGATGTAGTGTGCTCACTAACACCCATTACTGGTGTAAAACTTGACAAGATCTTGAAAACAGGATTCACTTTTTACTCAGAAAATAAGCAGGAAATGGTCAGTATTCAAAAATGAATTCTATGGAGAGACCCATTTTTATCCCACTGTCTTTAAGGATTGATATTTCTCCCCACTGGCCATGCTATTTTGAAATGCTAATGGTTCTCATAGTTGGATTCAATCATTTCAACCAGGGTACTGGCTAGTCTTGGATGTGACAGAACTTTAGAATCCATATAGTAGGGAGGCAGTTGGCCCTGCCTAGCTGCATGTCACCGCTACTGTATGGGCTGCCGAGGTGCCTGCCTGGCATACAACCCTCTGGAAGCCAAGAAGTGGGGAGCAGGATAGCTCCTTACTGGTTTTTCTCTCAGACCATATTCCCAAAGCACCCAGTTCCTGGCCCGCCTGTCCCCACTGCCCCTTTCCGTTCAGCTCTCTGCTGGGCTCAGCTTTGCTCTTTCTTTCCATCGTCATGGTGCAATGAACATTTTCATAACAGAACTTTGTACTCAGATGGGATACAACTGTAGCACACATTTGCAGAACTGTGTTTGTGGGGACAATTCAATATTTTTTTAATGAGTAAAGAAACAAAAGTGATCACTACGAATACCCTGTTTTCCCTTCACTGTTGAAAGACGTATTCTAAGTTATATTAAGAGCATTTGTGGCTGAGGGAAGGGTGAGATGCAGAGAGGAATCCAGAGAAAAAGAGAAAAAAGAAATAGAGAAAAGAGAAAGGGAAAAATTGGAAGCTTGTCAGGCAAATGAGAGGAACAGTTGGTAGGGAGGAAAAGATTTAAACTCTGCCCAAGCACAATGACATCCACCTCCAAAATTTAAATTATTTGCTGATTGTAGCTGAAAACCCCAATGCTTTTTTAAAATCTTATTTTCATATCATGGTTTTCTCAGGCTGACAGAATTACCTTTTGGAGTTTCATCAGCCTTCAGCAAAATTACAGCTTTTCCATTTCAAAGATGTATTTCCAGATGGGATCTAAAGCCTCTTTAAAAAAAAACAAAACACATAACAGGTGTTTAGCTGTTCACAATTAACTATTTACCTAAAGAGTGACATGATTAGCCTATGTACAAGTCTGGTACATTCCCATTGCTGGATGTCCTATTACTGATCCTTTTTAAAAATTAGACTTTTTAAATAATAAACCAGTATGTGAAATTATTTATTCCTAATCCTAGCATATTGCCAAATCTACCCAAGGTTCCTGTTCACAGAAGAGCCATCTGTTTTTCTCACTAGATTTTTCCCTATAGCAGTTGACAGTTCACATGAGGATAGATGCTGGAGAAAAGAAAAATATATATCAGAGCAGATACACTGTGTCTTTCTTGAAATGAGTTTTGTGTTTGATTTCATGTTTCCATAAGGTACCAAAGACTTGTGGCTGACTGTCTTGTGGGATGTGGGACGTGTTGTCTAGGTGAGTGAAGTATCAGGCTCCTTGATCTCTATGACAATGGCATTGGGCACTAGGTCTTCAGAGGAACAGGTGTTCCTTACATTCTAGATTCAGCAGTTTAATTGTATCAACTCAGCTGGATGGATCAGGCCTTGACAAAGGGAGAAAATGGAACCAAATTCTGAATAGTCTACTTTCTAAATGTGAAACCAATTGGTTAAGTTACAATGAGAAATATACTTTTGAATTAGAAAAAAAATTTTCTCCATAATGAAAGTAGTTTTTACAAAATAATTGTATACCAAATGCAACCATGAGAGCATGGACTCAGAGCAAATGGGGTTCACAGGGTAAGAAATAATAACACCTGCTCACAGAGCTAGTCTTCAGATACTCTAGCCTGCCTTTGTAGTGTGAAGCAGCCATGGAAAAGGCTGAGCAAACAGATGGTCAAGGCCGTTTTGCAACAAGATTTCACACACAAAACAGGCAGAAAAGGCAGGGTGTGGCTCAGAGCTGTACTACAAGTCATGGGCACAATCATGTATGAAATTAATCACAACTATGTGAGGCCAGTGTTACCCATTTTATGGGGGAAGAAACTGAGGCTTAGAGAAATTAATTGACTACTGAAAGTGGCATAGGTAAATAATGCTAATAAATGCTTCTAACTAGCACTTCCCCTTTCAAGTTGGATTCTATTACATCAAAGTTGGATAATCATGATAATTTGCTTGAGGCAATAGTGAAGTCTTATTAGCTTTTCTTAATCCAAAACAATCCACTCCCCAGGAAATTTGCATCAGTTGAAATTATTATTATTTTCCTCTAAGAGAGAAACAGCAATATTTTAATTCTCAAACTCAACTATTTTTCCAAATTCTATGAGTTCATACTAACAGCAGGGTTTGAACATTTATTCATAATATGATTCAGCTGCACAAAGAAAATAGCTTCTTAATTCTTTAAAACTCCATTTATCACTTTCACAACCTCTAACCATGCTGGATAGGAAGATTTTTTTTCAACTTGCCAGTTTAAATATTTCTGCCTTTTCTGGTTTCAACAATTCTTATTAAGTCTTTTCAAAGTTAAACTCCCTTTGAGGGCTTTTTAAAATGTGCCCCTTTCACATAATTTACTCTTTTAGATAAATGCTGGGTCTTTCAGATCTTGCCCTGTACTCCTCTCAAGTGTACATGGGCGTGTGAGGGGGACTGACCTTGTCTTCACAGCAGTGGATGAGGGACAGAAGGAAAACAGAGGAGAGATTTGCTCCTCAGATCCACAAGGTGTCACCTTGAACTCCATGGTCTCCTGTGCAGAATATATGAAGGGGTCTGCTCCCCAGATCGGTGACTGCTGATGAACAAATGGCTACAACAGGATTTGGGGGTTACATACCAGCACCACAGATAGAACCCACAGTACCACAATTTCTACCCATTTTCTCATCTATGTTCTTACAGATGTGGCTGCTTTGTCTTGCCTCCAGACCTCTGCTACCCACTAACAATTTCAACATCCCTTCATCACTTTTGAAGTATGTGGGGAATTCTGGGACCCCAGAATGTCCTGCGGACTATCTACCTCCTTACAGCAAGGACATGCATAAGCACCACATGGTATGTTGGAAGCATCTGATGACAGAGGCTTGATTCCACTGTCTTCCCAGGAAAGCAGGACCAGCCTGATGGATTCAGGCCCCTCATACTCATGTGAGTATATCCAAAGTCAACCCTTCATTGTCAAATTTAAGCAGATAACAAGTGCCCTTATTCCTGATCCACTCACCCTCCTCCCTGTCCTTTCTTCTGCCTTTCTTTCCGCCAACTACCGGGACTGCAAGCAGCACTCTCTCTCACTCGCTCGCTCTCTCTCTCTCTCCCTCTCTCCCTCTCCCCCTGGCCCTCCCTTAAGGACTGCCTGAATGGAAATGGAACTCTGAATCAAATTTTATAGGCATCATTCATGTTATGCTTCATAAGAAGATAAAAGAATCTAGAAAATCCTGTTTTAACAAAGCTTGGCTTTCAAGTCTGTTATCTTCTGTAAACTTCTATTTGTAATATCAGAAGCTGAAGATTGATTTCCTTTTCTCTTTGACTTCCCTTCTAGCATTTTTAATCCCTCCCTTAGGTATATATATATTCCTAACACTGCCTAAGAAATTAAATGTAGATACACTACACACACACACACTGTCACATGCATACATATATTTTTAAAACATAAATTCTATTACACACTCACCATTACTGTATCTGACATATTTTTATAAAATTGACATATATTTATAACAATAAATTCCTTTATTTCTAAAACATTTTTTATTATTTATACTTTAAGTTGTATACTCCCTGATGACCCCAAAAATAAATCTTAAGACATTTTCAAATGTAAACTTGCACTACAGAGAGAGGGGTCCTTTCACAATTCATAGATTCTTTCCACAGCACTAACAGAGAACTGTCCATTTTCACTTCTTCAATAGTTTGTATTTGATTCCTAGTTCTCACTTCATTTTGAAAATAAAGAGGGGAAGGGCATGTCGAGAAACTATTATGTAAGATAGCCAAGGTAGCATAATAAGTTCATTTGGGATCCTTTCATTCCGGAAACTAGATTAGAATTCAAGCCACTGGATTGCCATATAACACTTCTCTAAAACCTAAAAAGTCAAAATGTTAGGTCTCTGAGTGATAGAAGGTCATTTTATCTCAAATTTCTAGAGTCGGGGCTAAAATAATTTTCTCATGACCTCATACACATCTTTTCGGATCCATTCTGTCATTTAACTCTTTTATAGGCAGAAAGAATATTTTGTAAATTTAATTTTTCAAAGCCCTTTTCTGGAAGCATGTTAATCTATCCTCCCAATATTTTATTAAATGAATAAATCAGGTATAATCCCATGTATAGATGAGGAATCACACACATGATTTAGGATATACCCAGTATGCTACAAAGAACTGAAATTAGAATTCAGTTTCCTAAGTTTTAGACCAGCTCACTGCTATTATTTCAAAATCATTCATTTTCTTACATGTCTTTAATTTTTTTGGTTCACCACAGAAAGCATTACTATAAAGAGTTATTTAGTCTGCTCTCATCTTTCTTAGGCAATAGGACTGCTACCTTATGGGCTGAGCATTTTATAATTTTACTGTGAAATTTTCTTTGGAGAGTCACATGGCTGTGTTTTATTCAAATCTGTTATGAATCATGTGGTAATAAGGGGTTTTCCCTAGCTACATTTCTAATTAATGTTTTCTCTCTGGCTCATTTTTTCTGACCCTTTGATCACTTTCATTGCATTTGAGCCTTTCCAATATTCCCATTCACTAGATGAATTCAACAGTCTCATAATGTTTTGATTGTTACTTTGTATTTTGTTCAATCTGCTAACTAATCCTTGCTTTAATTTTTCCTTTATTACTGTTTTCCTGCTTGCTTTTGACATGCCTCTGTTAGACTGTCCATTAATTTCTATATTAAATTTCATAATGAACCTTCACCTTACATCGTGTTTACTCTTAAGCTTACATCTTGTACTGCATCTTGAAAATATAACCAACTATTTTTAAATCCTGGAAACAAAAGGCATCCACAGTACATTTACACGATCAACAATTAAGTTTTTTCTGGCTTAATTCAAGTTATGGAATCAGAAAATTCATGTCACAACACACAATTGTTGAACTTTCATATTAGAGTGTCATATCAAATATACTGTTTTACGACAATTAAGTACCCCCCGCCCAGGTCATGAACTGAGCAGAAATATGCTGTCAGTAGGTGTTACTTACTGGCCGCTAGACTGCCTCATTAAAACTCCACGAAGGACAGTAATTTATTGGGGGCAAACACAGTTACATAGAAAGAAATTCCACTTTCTGAAGAATCTTAAACACTTTTAGAAGCCCTCCACCCCCACTCCTTACGGATTTACTGAAAACACCTCGCCCACTCTCCACTCCATCCTGCATTCCTTTTCAGAGACAAGAACTCATTAGGTAAGGTAGGACCTGCTTTCTCCCTAGTTTCTTCCTAGAATTCTTTTGTACTTCCCCTAGTAGTGCATTCCTTCTACCTCATTGATCACCATAGACTAGCCAAGCAGACAAAGCTTTACTTTCTTAGTTGAACACTGAGCGAGCATTAACTGAAGTCACGTGAACATCTGTATTCACTTTTTTCTGTAAAGCAGAGAAGGAGCCTTTCTCTTCCACCACTAAACTATCACTGCCTAGCACAGGGTCTGAAGTTGTGGTATCTACATGCATGTTTATTACATGTTTCACATAGTGATGCTATTCACATGCAAAAGAGAAACCTAGAATTTTTTACAGATTTGTCTTTTCATGTATATATACCTATATATGTGCTACATTTCTCTTTTAATAAAAGATGCTTTTACTCACAACATTATCATTTATAAAATCCCTCCTACCTTTCCCTTGGTGATACGATTTTATGAGCAGCAAAGAAAGTCTTTCTGCTTTTTCACTTCTGCTTGCTGATTCAAACTCTCCCCAGTTTCTGTTTACTCATCAACAAAACGGTGACCATATAAGAAACACCCTCTTCCTCAGAGTACGGTCATGAGAATTAAATGCAGCGATACATACAGAGTGCTGTCCCAGAGTACATTTATTTAAAAGTGCCTAGCAGGCATTCCCAATGCTCAATAAACATTTGTGGCCTCCTTTCTCCTACTCTTTTTGTTCCATCCACCAAAGCAAATGCCTTTGATGCTACAACTATCTCATCAAGGTAAAATGCGATTCTCTGTTTAAACATAGCCCTTCTCTGCCCTAAAAAGTAACCAAAGTTACAGTGTCGTGCTAAACACAAACAGCAGTTGTACAGGTGGTGGAGAGCTGAAGGCAGTTCAATAAATCATGAAAGAATACAAAGTTCAACAAAGAAGCATTTAATTGGAATCTGTAGTACCTCCATCTGCTCCAGCATCTTTTATAGAGTCCCAATTATTCTTGCCTGAGGCAGATAAGCTTTAGACTAATCTGAATGAAGTGAGGTGTGACATTAGTTGTTACATTTCAACTCTTACCGGATTAGAATTTGTGCAGCTACACACATGCCATATAATAGCTTTCAGGTCTTGGGTTTTTTTTTTTCTTCTTCTTCTTTTAGGATACAATTCTATCTAGGGCATTTTGATGTGCTACTTTTTTTTTTTTTTGCACGGGATAAAATGTTTCCTGGGACTTTGTTTCATGTGGGAGAAAGAAGTGCATCTCTAGCAGTCTAGTACGTAGCCAGATACAATTCATGTTTACCTACCCAAGTACAAGGCAAAGCAAATCTGCAGACAATAAATTACAGACCCAAAAATGCTGTCTTTGCCATGAAGGGGAGATCTGATTTTGGAAGACCTGATCTTCAGGAACAAAAGTAAATTCAGAGGAAGAAAAAAATGAGCCAACATTTAGAAAGAGGCACAAAACTCTAACAGTGGAAACTATTATTCATATTTAACAGATAAATAGGCTCATAGAGGTTAAGTGGAAGTCACACAGCTAGCAAGTGGATGAACAGCGATTCATACTCAACTCTCCACGGGGTGGATTTTTGCTCTCAACTATGGGTTATTCTACTGCTCCTCCCTGTTCTATGAGCAGCAGACCAAGAGGACTGTTGCTAGGTCAGATTAATAAGGTAAATGAAATATTCTTTGGGAGCTGAAGGATAGAGGCACCTAGCAGGCATGTGGACACACTTCGATTCAGTTTCTCAAAGAGTAAAAGTCAATGTTATGAAAATAAAATTAAGTTCTAAGCACACATCAGAAACTTCAAATACTACAACATTTCTAAATTCTGTTTACGGGCAGAGGGCAGAGGTAATATCTTAAGGTTCTTTGTATTCTCATCATCTAGCTCAGTAAATAATAAATGTTTACTCTTGATAAGAAATACATGTGCTCAAACACACATACACATACAAATTAAGAGTGAATTCCTTCTCTATAAGAACCTATCTTAAGATAACTGAGGCAACTATACCAAGTTCCAAAAAGCAGACTAGGAGTTCCAGGTTTTAAGAAAGGACACTAGAAGAATTATAAATTCTATTTAAGAGGCTGTGGATAGAAAAAAATAGAAAATTCCATGGTCAACAAAAGAAAAGGAAAAATTTATTTCAGGAATAGTGTCAAATTCTAGAGTGAGGTCAAATAACATGTATACAAAAAAGTGCCCAATATATTAATCAACAAAAAGGACATTGATAACCTTTTAAAAATGATAAATTAGTTCACTATTTTAATATGGCTATGGCTTCATTTATTAAAATACCATCTGAAATATCTAAATTACCTCATATCTGATTTATATGGAAAACCAAGTTACCATAATGAATGCATTCATTCATTCATCAAAGTAAGCCAAGCACTCCCTAACTCTCTGCTAGACACTGGAGATAAAAAGTAGAAAAATATTATAGATGTTCAGGGTACCATTCATCTAAATAACCATTCTTTTCAAACTCTGATGCACATAATAACCACGTTGAGTAGCCTTTGGAAAAATCTAGATTTCTTTGGGTTTATCCCAAGACAGGGTGAATTTAAATCAACTATTACAGAACCAAAGTATCTGTTTTATAGGCTTTATGTATGTTCATAAATCTAGAGTCTCTTGTAGACAGCATATAGTTAAAGCTTGTGTTTTGTTTAATCAATTCAGCCACTTTATGTCTTTTAATTGAGGAGTTCAATTCATTCATGCTCAAAGGAATTATAGACAAATAAGGATTTGTTTGCCATTTTGTCACACTATCTGTCTGCATTAAAGTGTTTTTGGTTCTCCTTGACTCTCGTGCTGCCTTCCTTTGTGTTTCATTAATTTTTTTGTAGTGACATGCTTCTACTTCTCATTTTCTTTTGTGTATCTTCTATAGGTATTTGTGTGGTTGCTATACGTCTTGTATAAAGCATCCTATAACAATCTATTTCAAGCTAATAACAACTTCCACTGCATACAAAAATTCTACATTTTTACTTCTCTCTTCTGCACTGTTATTCAGGTCATAAATGATGTTTTATTGTATATGCATAACATATTTTATAACATTATTTTTTATATTTTTATCTTCCAAAATATAATTAAAAGTGATTTATACACCATTATTATAGTATTCCAGCATTCTGTTTTGTCTTTGCATTTACTTTTACCAGCAAGCCTTATATTTTCATACATTCTTGTTTTGCTGTTTAGTGCCCTTTGTTTTGACTTAAAGTACTTCCTTTAGCATTTTTTTTTGCAAGTGCTGGCGAACTTTCAGCTTTTGTTCATCTAGGAAAGTTTTTATTTCTCCTTCATTTTTGAAAGATATTTTGCTAGATATAGTATTCTTAGTTAATAAAGGTTTTTGTTTTTGTTTTTGTTTTTGTTTTTTAACACTTCCAATATGTTATCCAACAGCCTTCTGGCATAAAAGGTTTCTACTGAGAAACCCAGTGATAGGATTATAGTAGTTCCCTTGTATGTGACAAATAGCATTATCACTTGCTACTTTCAAAATTCTTTGGTTTTGATTTTTGATGCTTTGTTTATAAGGTGTCTCTCTCTGGGTTTCTTTGAATGTGTTCCAATTCGGTTCTGTTGGGCTTCTTGAATCTGTGTCCATTTTCTTCACCAGGTTTGAGAAATGCGATTACTTCTTTAAATAAGCTTTCTTCCCCCTGCTCTCTCTCTACTCTTTCTGGGTCTCTCTTAATGCGTATATTGGTCATTTTGGTGGTGTCCCATATGTCCTTTGGGTTTTCATCATTCATATTTACTCTTTTATTTTTGTTCTTCTGACTGGATAATTTCAAAGGACCTTTCATGAGTTTGCTGATTCTTTCTTCTGCTTGATAAGTCTATTGTTGAACCTTGCTAGTGAATATTTAGTCTCAGTTATTTGTATTCTTCAGCTCCAGAATTTGTGTTTAGTGCTGTTTTATAATTTCTAAGTCCTTGTTGACATTTTCATTTTGTATATGTAATTTTTGTTTTTGCTTGTTGACCATCTTTATGAAGATTATTTTGAATCTTTTGTCAGGTAATTAATTTACTTCTGTCTTACTAGGACTGGTTTCTGAAGAGATATTTTGTTCTGTTGATTGGGCTTCCCTGTTTCTTCATGTATCTCATGGCTTTGTGTCAATATTCACACCTTTGTAAAAAGCCCTCTCCCTGTCTTCACACAGTGGCTTTGTGTGAGGAGAAACCTTTACCCATCTGTTCAGCTAAGATTCTGATTTCTTCATGAGTTCATAATCTCTTGCTCCTTCTGGTATCTCTCTATTGCACTGCAAGTTCCCTGGCTCTTCAACAGAAAGCTAAAGTCACCAGGCATGAAGATATGCTAGCCCCTCACAGCTTTCCATACCAGTCGCTTGGGCAGCCCTCTGAAGAGCCAGAATGGCAGAAACATGCTGCACTTGTGCCCTTTCCTCCTGAGAGAGAACCTCAAGTTGTGAGCTTTATCCCTATTAAATAAGTCATCAGTGAACCACAGGTGTTCAAACTCTGCTGGTTCTGTGACTCTCCAAGTGAAGTGGGATTGATACCAGGCTTTGAACAGCCCTCCCAAAAGCTGGAACATCAGTACACAGGGTCCACTCTTCTTTTCTCCCTCTTTAACCTGCTAGATTATGCACCAGAGCACTCTCTCCTGGCCTTAAGCTGTTGCTGGCTTCGGGGAGGACATGGGTAAACTGAAATTGTTCTTATCTGTCTCAGTGCAGCTACTCTCAGCTTTGTGCTCACCTGGCATACTTCAAATTCTTAACTGTGTTCTGGAAATCTCATAAAAGTATTTTGGTTTATGTTACTGTTAAATCAGTGCCTCTCAGGGGAAATGACAGCATGGATGTCCTATTGTGCCAACTGATATCTGCTCATATTTTGTTCTGCCTATTCAAAAGTAACGGTAAATTTCAGATATTTAAAACATTAAAAGCCTGAGAAAATTTACCACTCAAACTCTCACAGTAAATCACTGCCAAATAAACTGCTAAATTTTAGAGTCAATTTGAACAATCACTGACTCTAAATAAAACAAACAAAAATTATGTGATATAAAAACTAGATGAAAATAAAATAGTAGAAATAGTACTGTGTAAAATGGGAGAGATTAATAGGAACTATTGCTTCCTGAGCTGTGTGCATTGTACTGGTAAAGCATAGGAATTGATTAAATTAAACTGCCAGTTTAAGTCTGCATATACTCATGATGATTTGAATATCTTCCCCAGGTCATAATCCCAATAAAAACCATACCTATTCATTCTTCTTCTTCCTATCCTTAGTTCAGAAGTTTAAGAAAGTAGTAAGTCACCAACTACTATCCTTTATCTATTATAACAGGCAGATTTACTGCCAGTAAAGATGCTTCCGTGATGATTATCTCCCTCTTCCAAGAACTCTGAGCACTTCACTTAACCTTTCCAGAAGTAAAATGTTTCCTACTCACTCACCTTCACATCTTCTTTTTAAGCTTACTTCAAGGTTTGATGTCTTTGTTTCTAACCAAGGTAGCAGAGTATAATCAATGATGTGTATCATAATTACCTGGAGAATGCTTTGCAAAAATATATATATTGAATTCTACACTTACATTTCCAGATGTACTTATGCAATAGCACTGAGATGAGTTCCAGCCAATAATATTCTTTAAAAGCTTCTCTCCAGCCAAGTTACTCTGATGCATAGTCCATGATCATCAAATGAGAGCTATTTGCATTTTCCAGGACACCATGCAGCAAGTTATCATTTATTACAACACCCTGTCATGTGCTAAATCTACCCTAAAAAGTAACTTCCTACAGTAAAATCTCAATAGGTCATTTTTAATCTGTACAGTGCACCTATCAGATCCCTTTTTTTAAAAAATTAGCAATATATACTCATTATAAGATACGGAAAAAAGAAAAAGACAGTTCTTAATTCTTTTTTTAAATTTTTATTTTAATATTTATGTAGGTTTATGTGTGTTTACTTTCTGTCAAAAATTAAATCGTGCTTTATATGCCAATTTGTTCTTGTCTTCCATCATGTAATATATTGTGGTCATTTCCCAATGTCTTTATAAAAAATCTCCCACCACTTGAATTTTTGTTTTATATTTCATCATATAGACACACTATGATCTATCTATCTAGTCCACATTGTTGAACAATTAATAGTTTTCAATTTTTTACTAAGATAAATAATAATGTAAAGTTCTTCACCATAGGCTTTGTACTCTCCTTAAGAGAGATTCCCATCCATAGGCTGCATGGCTCTTGCAGCAGTTCTTGACCATGCTGCCAACAGGGCCTCCTGAGCTGACATTGTCACTTCAATTGTGTTGGTCCCTTCCTCCCTCTCACTCATTTTACAACTTTTCTTACTCCTTGCTCTCTTGGTCACCGTCTTGATCTATAGTTCCACGCTGGTCGAGCCTGGGTGCCTGACACTCCCAAGAAGATGTCTCTATCCTCTTGTTACCAACTGCACTTTCCCATCCTCAGACCTGGAAAATAATATGTCATGATGTGGTGAATGTGTTAAGAGGAATAAAAGGATGATGAAAAAATTAATTTAAATGAGGAAGAAGAAGAAAACTTGTTTGAACATACCCACATAATTCCTTTTAGATGGGTCATGTCTCAGTAAAGAATAAATGAGGAGGAGCTCACAGATGAAAGAGAGAGCATGCACACAAGAGAGAGGGAGAGAGATTGATTTTCGGGAATAGAATTAATGGGGTGAATAGTTTAAAAACTCTTCATCCCACATATGTTGTATTATTTTTATTATTTATATAGACCTCTATTTCTTTATGAAGGTTTATACTACTTTAGAAACTCTACACTCTTTTATAGATCATTATGAATGATGTGGTCTGAGGACAGAACATTTTAATCTTCATACAGTAGAATGAGATCCCCGGGAAGTGAGAGACATGAACTCTTTTCTCTTCATTACAACTTACTTTCTCTGTGGCCTATAGCAATTCAATAAACTATTTTGCTGAAAAACTGCCTCAAGGTTCTACAGAGTAAGGAAGAGGGGAAAAGATACACTTGCAGTCTTTTAAAGATTGGACTGCGTGCTATAAAATTCAAGCAGACAAAATGAGATAAAAAATGAAGAGTTGAATTTCACACACAAGAGCAGACAGTGACTATGTTGCTTTAGGGGTAAAATTACAATGAATTACATTTGAAATATCTGTAGAAGTTTTGAAATTGAACCATCTTGTCTTTCATAAGCAATCCTTTTCCTTTCTGCTCCAATATCTACATTTTTTTTCCTTAAAGCAAATGCCCTTTAGAAAGTTCTTAACATTGTTCCATGATTATCTCTTACCTAATTTTCATTAAAGATTATATGTTATTTCCTTTCTTATTCCTTTCACAAATGCTCACTTAAAATTCATAATGGAGCACTGGCTGGTATGGTTCAGTGGACTGAGTGCCAGACTGAGAACCAAAGCATCACCAGTCCAATTCCCAGTCAGGGCACATGCCTGGCTTGTGGGCCAGGTCCCCAGAATGGGGAACTCAAGAGGCAACCACACATTGATCTTTCTCTCCTCATTCTCCCTCCCTTCCCCTCTCTAAAAATAAATAAAATCTTTAAAAAATTAATAATGGAAAGGGTTTAATTGTTTTTAAAGTACCAACAATGAGAAGTCTCCTAAAGTGATGCTGATTTGGTAGAAGCAGAGAAGAGCTTATTTGAAATGAAACATCTGTTGCAGTTTTAAATTTTGTAGAAAATTTTGGTAATTTATAAAAATCATTCAGTCTAAAAACATTTCTGAGCATTTTTATGTGTCAGCACTGTATTAGACAATAAAGATCAGAAAAGAATAAGACGGACAATCTCTCTTCAAAGGCTTCACAGCATAGAGAGAGAAACATGTATACAAAAAACTACAGTGCTGTGAATAAGCACCATTAGATTTGAGGGAAAATTGAGGCTGGAGCAAATAATGTCAAATTGAGCCTACAATCAGGTATGGGAAAGCTTTTCAGAGGAAGTAATTTTTGAACAGAAGAAAAAGAATAGGCTTTTGCAGCAGTGAAAAGAAGAAATACACTAAGCGTATGGAGAACAGAATGTTACATTATCAGGGGGACCACGTTGTAAAAATATGACTGTCTAACCACTAAGGTGTACACCTAAAACTAATGCAGAATAATATTGAGTATAAACTGTAATTGAAAAATAAAATTTAAAAAGAACACAAAATTATGGAACATGGACTATAAGTGGTCAGAGAAGTCTCACATTATGTAAGAATTCTCTTAATATTCATTCTCTCACTATTTACCATGAGGTACCACTTCTCCTTCTGCTATAATCCCAAAAAGTTATTAGAAATTATTTTATTTAGTGCTTTTGTACAGATATTCTGAATCATTCTTCAAACTAAAACAGATTTTTAATTAAATTTTAACAAAAACATGAAAACAATTAAACATTTGTGCTATAACGAGATGGGCAGTGAACCTTCAGGATTTGAGATGTTTGTCACAAGAGATAAATAACTGATTGGAACTTCAAGAAGCTGATGGTACGTAAAAGAGACAGTTTCCCCGTAGCTGGGACCCACTGCTAGGAGCAGCATTTCCACAAGAGCTGCATGGAGGACAGGAGAGCCTAAGGTCTTTCCTAGGTCTCAGTGAGTGTCTGATCAGGACTTTGATCTCCTTGGAGGGAGCCATGATGCAAATACAAAGTATTTATTGCTAACTTGTCACAGAAACATTAACACAGAATAATTTAAGAGCTGAACAGTAAAATTTCAACCTAGGCAAATAATGTTATTTTATGACTAACAGATGGCTAAATTTTAAAAAAGTTAAAGTGTAATAAGCAATTAGCATCTTTTACACAAATGCCTATTAAATATTAAGGCAGATAAGGGCTCGGCAAAACACACAGCACATCAGCAGCTTCCGCCAGTCAGCATCAGCAGAGGCTACAGTTCAAAGAAGCCCAAGACCCCACCACCACTCTCGTATGCACCTATTTCTTTCATTTTTCTTTTTTATCCTCCTCCTCACTGAAAATCCAATTCAATGATTTAACATGTATTATTTTAAAAATGAAGTATAAAAAGGCAATTTAAGCTGCATTGGGAGATTAACTATGAGAGAATGCTGGAACCCCACACTTCTTTCTCTAATATTTTTTGAATGAAGCATTAGTCAAGAAAAGGAGAATTTTATTATCTATTTGATGGGAGCTAAGACACTGCCAGAGATGGAACTACACAGAGGGCGGTAGAAGGCGGGAGAGAGCACCTGCTGGGGGAAATCGCTCTTACTCTCCTAGAACAGCGGTCCTCCCACGGGGCAGTGGCAAGCTACTTGGAATTCTCTGAGGAAAAGATATGATGCTTAACAGGAATTAATCATATCTTATGTTATGTCTGGTACATTTCTTCCTTACAACAACCTTGAAGTAGGAAATATTTTACCCATTTTCCATACGAGAAAACTGAAATCAGAGAAATTAAGTAAAACATGTCACTAGTAATTAACAGATTCAATCTCTATAGAACACTACAATCAGCAACACTCCTTGTACGGGCCGCCTCACATGGGTCTCTGCAACCTTACCAGCCTTGGTTTCTTGTCACAAATTATTATATCCAGATGAAATTCCCTACACGTAGATTACTGATATCTGTTCCATAAAGATGTAAAAATCCAATTTATAATTCTCTTATTTCCTTTGCTTCATCCACATCATAACAACTTTATAAGTTGGATTTTTTGATTAAGGGCTTAATCCAAATTCACTTCAAAGGAAAAAACAACATCTTTTGCAGGTCACTCCAATCCAGAGGGCTGTCAGAGATGTGTCCAATGACCTGAGTATTTAAGCTTGGCTCTTGTGTGTTACTTCTGGAGTCTTTATCCAATGGCTTATTGTCATGAAAATGTTCAGCAATACTGCAGCCTCGTCCTTTCCCACACAGGAGGTACTGCAATGCACCCTGTGACTTCAAGTGACTCGCCTCCTCTCTAACCAGACCAATTGGTCCAGAAGGGAACAACATGTAGGCAGGTTGTGCAGCATGTAGTTGTTTTCTTTGTTTGTTTTTAACATAAAGTACCCACAAAGAATGTTGGGTCGAAATGTTAATACTTGCTTTTATCATCATCATTACCATCATCATCCATCATTTTACTGAGCCCTTATTTGTTAGAAATTGCTCCATTTTATAGGAATAAACTGATTTATTTTTTTATCACAACTCTATAAGTAGGAGTTATTTTCATCCACATTTGTTCAATGAAAAAGAAGCAGAAATGTATGGATTAATTTGTCTAAAGGCACAAAGTCAGTAGCTATCAGAGCTGAAATTTGATCCAAGAGGCTGGCTCCAAATGCTAAGCCTTTAACCCTACCCTCCCGCTGCCTGCACTACTTGACGTCCACACCAGGAACCACAAAACACAATGAGGGCCTTTCTCAATCTCGCTCTTCTAAAGGCTCTTCCTGAGTTCCTTTAACAGATGCTATTAGATCTGCCTTGTGCTGGGACTAGAATCATTTGAATACAAATATTTAGAAATACAGTATCAGCATCAAAGTATTTAAGAATATCACCCCAGAAGAAAATACAGCGCATCCAATGTAGCAAATGTTTCTACACAGTGCTGCAGCCCATGCTCTGTCGTCCAAGAAATATTTCCTCTGCAGAACCTTCATGCTCCCACAGTACCTTGCACTGAGCTCTACTATTATGCTAATCATACTGTCTTAGATTTATGGATTTATTCCCTTGCTCATCTCACCACAGTGACAGACGGAAGAACCTGTTTCTCTGTCTCCATACGCTAATCTGACAATATCAGGCACTCACAAAGTATTGGTTGAATGAATAAACAATGTCATTACCCTGCAGGGATTTACATTATGCTACTAAACATAATAGCAGGCATTCTACTTCCAAATTAAATTCTTTTAAAATGTAATTTAACACACTGATGTTTCAAGAGATGTTACAACTAAAAGATTTCTGAAACCTTGTTGAAATTTCCATTCTTTGATGGCAAAAAACAATTCACATTCCACATTTTCAATTCAAATAGTTTTATTGTGACATTAAAAAAAAAAGCCACGCATTCCTATCAGTAGTCTGAATCCTGTGAATTTGGAAAATATGCGGATATTTTTGAACCTGTAAAATATGTTTTTAAAATTAAGACAGGTTAAATTGCTAAAGTTTCTTTTAATTTACAAAATATATTTTTACAACCAATACCCATATAATTATAAGTAATCCTACTACATTTTTCTAATGATATTTTAGAATTATTTTCTTTAAAACTAGCTCAGTTTTCAGTAATGTCTCTCTGAGAAAATACTACTGAAGAATCAAGCAATGAATGCTATAATCAGAATAAACTCTGTCTGTGCTGTGGCAGCTCTTCCCTTTAATTCTTACAACCCTTCCAACATCCCAGAAATCAGGACTGAATCAGGAAGAATTGAATTGACACACATGCTCGCCACTACCACATGCCAGAAACCTGCTCTGTTGTTTAAATGGGCACTTCATTCAGAAGAGCTGCCTCTTGCTTCTGATTTCTGGCATCCAATGCAGAATCTGATTATATACTATACTCCATGTCTCAAGGCTGTGTTTTGACTTCTCAGCTCCCATAGCTTTGCAGGGAAATGGTTGTGAGGCAGGAGATAGTCAAGAAGGAGGAAACTCCAGAGGTGCCCCAGGGCTAAGGTAAAGGATATCTATACAGGAGAGAGACCCAGTTGTTCCTGCTTTCTGGAAAAACACTGAATCATGGTGACTCATGAATGCACCTGCACAGAAGATGCTACACAACCTTTGCTTCATTATAATAGCATTATAAGTTAACATGTGTGACCCCCTTCTCCAGTGGCCAGTCAAGGAAAATCATGGGAGACCACATGCTCAGTAGCTTTAAAGTAATACAACTACTTGTATCTGCACAATAAAAACCCACCAAAACTAGTCAGGAAGGATCTACCCTATAAGAACAGAATCCCTCCAGCCCCTGAGGTCAATCTCTGCTTGGAGTTGGCCCACTCCCATGTTCTTTGAAGTGTACTATCACTTAATAAATCTGCTCTCCCTCTTTATGCTATAAACTCTGTGTGTTTGGTTCAACTCTTTGTCCATGATCAACTCTTTGTTCCATGGCCACAGGATACCTGTGCCCACCTGTGACAGTTGGTTTTGTCTTTGTGGAAGAGATGTAGTTTTAAGGTAATATGAAAATAATTCATGAAGCCATGGTAACAATTTTAAAAAGTAATGGACGGAGATTCATCAGAACAAGGAGCTTCTTATCTTGGCCTGCTGGTACATCACTGTGTGGTCTTTGGCTAATCTCTTAACATCTCCGTGTCGCTGCTTGCTTTGCCATAAACACAAAGAGTTCTCATTCATCACAGGTATTTGATATGCACTGACCATGTGCAAGGCATTATGCTAAACTCCATAGCTGATACAATAGGCTTCAGTTTCCTAACTAATGGAAATAACTCATTCTTTTAGGAATTTAGTTAGAAGTTATTCAATTGAGATAGATATTACTTTTAGAGACCCAGAAATTCCTATATCTTTTCCTGTCAATCACCCATTCTTTCCAAGTTATTCAGAAGAAAATTACACATACAAGAAGTAACAAAAAAGAGCCGAAGTAGAATTTTGTTAATAAACCAGTAATGATAACAATTAAAAATTGTAATCAACTACGATGTGTCAGAACTCATACTAACTAATTTACATGCATCAACTAATTTGACCCTCAAAGCAAACCTGTAAGAAATCTCCCACTTTTGTCTCCATTTATCATAAGGAAAAAGTCCAAGGAAGTCAAAACAAAATTGTGTCAAAGTGCTAAAAAGCAGCAAACCTCAAAATTTGAATCCAGTACCTGAGTTCCCCCATATAAGGCCTTAACAAGATAAGAGCCCAAAAATTTAATCCAGATTTCATTCTAAGAGCTAAACTGTAGAAACTATTTTAGCCTTTGATGTTTGCCCTACGAAACTACACCTTGTGTCTAGAATAACACTTTTAGAATTGACTCTCCTACACCAAGCAAACACCACTGTCTTCAGGGATGCCCAAGGCACTAGGACAGCTTTGCTGAGCTTGTTACAAAGATCAACAACGGCCTTTTCCCCCTCCAGCTTCCTTGGAAAGGAAATCTCAGATTGTTGAAACAACATTTCTATTCTCAGCCATTGACCTGCATGATATTCTGCCTGAAAATGTCACAGGTAGACTCTTCTACCCTTATCTTTGGTTAGGAAATGCTTCCCTTTATTCCATATTACATCTAGAGAGGACCAAACACATGCCTGTGTTTTGTGCATCTTTGTAAGTTTGTGTTCTCTGTGAAAAGCCATACTCACATGAGGAAAAATTAACTTCTCTGACCACCCGTCCAAAAACTAGCTGTTCGATTCATTGGAATCTACATGGATCTACGTGCTGTGTGGGAAAATGGGACCAAAAGAGTCATTCAGGTTTACAGAATGGGCTCTGCCTCAATTATCCCTTCTGCAGATTCACAGAGATGGTAAAAATGAAAGAGAATAAAAGACAAGAAATAGCAAAAACTGATATAAACCCACCATTCTGCCCAGCTATGTAGAAGATGATGGAACATAACTACCTGAGTTTTGATCTGCCCATTTGTAAAATATGACTCACTGAATAGCCTCCTCTCATGGAGATGGATATAGGGAGAGATAAGCAGAAACAGAAGCTTCCCAAAACATAAAGTACTCCTATCCCCACATATATGGAGAGAGCACTCTCTTTTTCAAAGAGTTTTCCTTTCTATATTTTCTTTTATCCTTATAAGAGTACTGTAAGGAGATATCCTCAAATCCATATAATACAATTATGGAAAATATCTCCAAATACCTTAGTTCAAGACACACATGCCTTGCTACATAAGTAGCACACAGCCTACCCATAATTCCTGAAATCAATTCATACATGTTCTGTATTTAAGTCAATAGAGGTTTGAGAACATTTTTAATTCAAGTATTTCTTGTATTGATACATTCAAGACTGCCAATGACAGCAAACAATGAATAGATCCAAATATGTTTCCCCCTTATATGTGGATGATCTCTCAGAATTTCACTGTAGATTTGGAGTCTGGCTGACAATACTCTGTCATTACTCTCTTCCTTTGCTTATATATCCCTCTTAGCCTAGAATTTCATACCCTGAATTTTAATCTGCCTGATACACTCTCACTTAGACCTAATTCAAATGCCCCGTCTCTTCTGGGAAGCCTTCCCTTGTGGTCCCACATCAGACAATCCGTTCTGGTCATTGCTCCCTACTTCACACATACAGATATGTTCCATCAGAACATATGACATAATATGCTAACTATTCACATGCTTGTCTTCTCTTGAGTTCTGCAGTCAGGAAATTCTATTTAATTTTATTCCACAAGGGCCTCAACTGCCTTGTTAAATTAAATTGAATATAAGGTACTATTACATATTTCATAGTAGGTGGTGTTGACCAAAGTTAGATTCATATGAAACTCATCCAAGTTTGCCAAAATGTGACTTATATTCATTTTTATCAAAAATAAGTTATTCACATAAGGTTAAGAAAATGTACAAAAATCCATTGCATTTCTATATCCTAACAATGAAATTTCATAAAACAAAATTAAAAAATGACAATTACATTTGCAATCATAACAAAAAGGGTGAAATACCTAGGAGTAAACAGCAAAGGATGTGAAGGACCTACATACTGAAAACTACAAAGCATTATTAAAAGAGATTGAAAAGACACAACAAAGTGAAAAGATATTCCATGTTCATGGATTGGAAGAATCAACATAGTCAAAATGGCCATACTACCCAAAACAATATACAGATTTAATGCAATCCCCATCAAAATCCAATGAAATTTTTTAAAGAAACAGAACAAAATAATCATAAGATTTGTATGGAACCAGAAAAGACCCCAAATAGCCAAGGCAATCCTGAGAAAAAAATGAATGGAGCCAGAGGTATCACCCTCCCTGACCAAATTATACCACAAAGTGATGATAAGTAAACAGCAAGATATTGGCAGAAAAATAGATAAAAAGACCAATTTAATAGAATTGAGGTCCTGGAAATAAACCCACAAGTACATGGGGAAATAATTTTTGACAAAGGAACCAAGACATACAATTAAGAAAAGAAAGCTTCTTCAATAAATGGTACTGGGAACATTGGAAAGCATCTTCAAAAGAAACTAGAATATTGTTTGTCTCCATATACAAAAAATTAACTCAAAATGGATCAAAAACCTAAATATAAGACCTGAACCAATAATTATGTAGAAGAAAACATAGGTACTAAACTTATGGACCTTGGTCTTAGAGGAAATTTTATGAATTTGACCCCAGAGGCAAGGGGAGTAAATGTAAAAATAAATAAATGGGACTGTGTCAAAAATAAAAGCTTCTGCACAACAACAGAAGCTGACATCAAAACAGAAAGGCAACCAACCAAATGGGGGATGACATCTGCAAACAACAGCTTTGATAAGGAGTTAATATTCAAAATATATAGAGAACTCATACAACTCAACACCAAGCAAACAAACAATCCAACTAAAAAATAGGAAGAGAACCTCAACAGACACTTCTCCCAGAAAGACACGCATGTGGCCTACAGATATATGAAAGATGCTCAACTTCACCAGCTATTAGGGAAATGCAAATCAAAACTATAATGAGACACCACCTCACACCTTTTAGAATGGTTGCTGTCAACTAGACAAGTAACAAGTGTTAAAAGGTTGTGGAGAAAAAGGAACTCTCATTCACTGTGGGTGGGAATGTAGACTGGTACAACCACTAAGGAAAACAGCATGAAGGCTCCTCAAAAAACTAGGAATAAAGTTACCATATGACCCAGCAACCCCTCTTCTGGGTGTCTACCAGGAGATTTTGAAAACATTTATTTGCAAAGATACATGGGCCCTTATGTTCATCACAGCATCATTCACAGTAGCCAAGACATGGAAACAACCAAAATGTCCTTTGATAAATGACTGGATAAAGAAGATGTGGTACATATATACTGTGGAACACTACTCAGTCATAAGAAAAGATGAAATACTGCTATTTGTGACAACATGGATGGATCTCAAGAACATCATGCTAAACAAAATGTCAGATTGAAAAAGTTAAGAACCACATGATTTCATCCATATGTGGGACATAAAACTGAAAGTGACAAATGAACAAATAAGAAAAACAAACAAAAGCTCATAGACACCATCAACAGCATGAAGGTTACCAGAGGAAAGGGAGGTGGGGGGTATTAAAATCTAACTGGGGCCAAATATATAGTGACAATGATATGACTTCAGGTGGTGGGCACACCACACAACATACAGATCATTTATCATAGGATCATATGTCTTAAACCTACATAATCTTATTAGCCAATGTCACCCCAATCAAGTCAGTAAAAACAATACAAATTCTTAAGTTCCTATAAAAAAGAATTTTGTGAATGGAGCCATTTATTTTATTTAACAATGATTAGTCATCCCATCAGCTGTAACTGAAGTTAGAAACGTCGAACTAACTTAATAAATATAGTTGTTTTCAATGAAAAATTAAAGGTTAAAATTGAACTCTATTATCAAGGTGAAATAATACTATGCATTTAAATAGCACTGAGAAAGCAAAAGGTTAATTGGAATTTAAACCAAACTTTATTTTAGTAGATTAAATAGCCTTTAATCAAAATGTGGAATTCAGCATTAAACACTGTAATAAATGTTACCATCTGAGATCCTTGCTTATTAAAGTATGATAAATCAGGTTAATTTTATTAGAATACAAACAACTTTGCACTGTATAGGAATACAATTAGCTAAAGCATAAAAATAATCTGGTAAAGCACAGATGATAATATATTTTAAAATACACTAGTTCTAAAGTAAAAGCATAAGCCAGATGCAATTTACCCAGAGGGATTAATTCATAACACAATATTAGCATGATCCAGTTCAAGTATGTGAACATCTAGGCAGTCACCTCGTATTTTAAAACTTGTTTCAAAATGAATTCAAGTACAACACCCAGATACACACAAATGGACACTGAATAACTATAAATACAGACCTTTTTGAGATTTAACTTTTAATTACAAGATTCTACTTGAAAATATATTCAATTATTTAGTTTATTATTGCATTAACATGAAAGCTAGTGTATAATAATGTCCATAAATTTGTTCAAAAGTCAGGAAAAAGAATTGCAGGCTGTCAACAGTTTTAAGAACTTAATGCCAGTCATCCTGACAGAAGCAATTCGCAACCTTCTTCAGTGGACACTGACAGAATGTCCAACATTCACATGCTAGAAAATTCTATTTTCTCTGAACTTATAGTTTAAACCAGAAAACTGGTTCATATCACCAGGATAACAAAAAGCTGCAAGTCTTCTACACTGCTTTCTCACTCCAAGGCGTGTGGCACAGAGGGGGGCTCCATGTGAGAAAGGCTTGAGGAAGAAGTATGGGGATGTTACTGTCATTCCTACACAGAGAGAAGCAAAAAGTTAACTATTTTTTCTCTCTCGGAAGACATCAGCCTCCTAAAGAGGTACTTCAACAGGCACGCATTTCCCACAAATGAAAAATCTGTATATTCTTTTAGTCCATTTAAAATTTCTCACCAAGCTGCAAATCACTAGCACTACTTGATGGTTATGAAGTTCTAGATTTGCATAACTGTGCATTGAAAATTAACAATAAAACTGTCTAAAAACAGTTCTCTCCAGAATTACATTCATGTAATAATTCTTTAATCATACCAGGAATCATATAAAGACAACTGCAATTGCCTGAACAGTTGTTACAATCAGCAGCAAGAGCAATAGTCAAGAATACACACAGTGTGACCAAACACCCAGCATTCAGTATCAGCATTTTTATTCCAAAGAGTGATAAGATGCTACCTATAGTCATTTGCTTCTAACTTATAAAAGAACATGGTAACAAAAGCAGACTGAACTGAAGAATCTCAGGACGTGTTAGATTAAAACTCAGAAGCACCTGGGTTCTTTTAACCTCAGGCCTACTCTGTACCGGCTGCAGCCTTCTCCTCTTTCCTCTGGCTTCAACATAACACTCACTTGGCTTCCTTCTGAAGGATTATACCCCAAGTCCTAGCAACCACTGTATTATCAGTACTTATTGTATAATCTGAAGCTATCACATTAGCTTTTCCAACGAAATGGCTGCTGATTCCAGAATTCTGCCTTAGGAAGTTAAAAATGCAAACCCAACATATTTCATTTCCCTTCTCCCTGTAAACAGACAAGCAATAGCCCAGATGTCCTGCCAAGGAACTTATTGTCATAAAATGCAAGTGCTGCAATCAATATCTTTGACAATTCAGAAGGAGCAGCTCAGTAGCATTCCCACCCAGGATGGTCATTTTCACGATGCCAACAGTGAAGTTGATGGAGGCAGAATTCATAGGCCAGTGCACTCAGCTGATGATAGACTTGCCATGTGAAGTGACAGGAGATTGAGATTTCCCACAGCTGCTTAGAATCAGTAAATTCATGAGTACAAAAAAATGGAAGAGAGATTCCCCAGATCTTAATTCTTGGCAGAAACTTTGACTTCCCACTTGTATCTCCACCTAGAAATTTCCAAACTCAAAGCAATGTTATTACTCCTTCATTATGATCTTCACTTGGACAGAAAAGAAACTTAGTAGATTTGAGCCCTCCTAAATGAAGATGATTTAAATTATTCTTAAACATACTATAGTGAAAGGAATGAGCACATATAAATATGCTTCCAGTTGCTTTATTTTTGCCACAGGAAAATCCTGTGGAAACTTCACAACAATAAAAAGTTTTCCCAGAAAAAAGCAAATATCTACCTAACAATGTTACACTTAAATTACCCAAATGATCCTTTTTTGCTAAATTGAAGATTAATAGATTTGATTCAGTTATCCTAACAAAACATATTTTTAATTGTTATATTAAAAGCCTTATTAACATTTTATTGTAACAGAAGTTGAACCTCATTTCTATAAATATTTCATAATAAAAACTAAAGCTCATGTAATTTTTTTCCTTTGCAAAACTTGGTAAATTGAGTTCAAGATCTTCAGCTATTAAACAATTATTCTGCTGCTGTACTTAGTGTAAACAATGGCAGAATAAGGTGGAAAGGGCATTAGGAAGCACAGATAACAAATAAATCTACAAGGTCTATTCAAAAAATGTCCAGCCATTGTTATGTAATGCCCGACAAGGATATAACCTAGCAGGCAAAGAGAGTGAACTAGAATGTGCATGTGTGAATGATGATGACTTCACTGTACTCATCAGTGGGGGTGGTAGACATCGTTGAGTGAGCACGTGCACTGTGTGGCCATCACATCCAGAATGACTGAGCAAGGGGTTCTGGCCAAGATGGAGGTATAGGTAGAAACTCTTTGCTTCCTTGCACAACCAAAAGGAGGATAATAACCAATCTAAAATCAATAAACAACCAGAAGTGCCAGAAAATCAAACTGCATGGAACTCCATGGAACAACCATGGAATTAAAGAAACAATCAAATAGAATAACCAGACTAATAAGGCAGTGGATGGAGAGAAACCACGGTGAGGCTGCGGACCATGTGAGTGGGGCTGGCTGCAGCGAGGTGGCAGGCTGTGAGGGAGGGGCTGACATAAGGGGAAACTGAGACTCAGAGGTGGCTGTGGACTATGGCAATTGCCACACTGGGAGGAACTCCCAGTCTCACACCACAGCTTGTTGAAAAGTGAGCTAGAGATGACCAGGTGAAATACACCGTTTCCTCTCTGGCCCCTCCCCCACAGGCAGTACTGCATCGCTGCATGGAGGGTTGCCCTGCCTGGGTGAATACAGAAGGCCCCGCCCACTTACAACTTAACAGGGGCCCCAAACAAAGAAATAGGGCCAAAATGAAAGAACAGAGCAAAACCTCAGAAAGATAACTAAGTGATAAGGATATAGCCAACCTATCTGATGGAGAATTTAAAGCCCTGGTTATCAAAATGCTCACAGATCTGATTGAGCTTGGTTGAAAAATGAAAGAACAAATAAAAGACACAAAATGAAATAAAGCAAAATATTCAGGGAACCAACAGTGACAGGAAGGAAACCAGGACTCAAATCAATGATTTGGAACAAAAGGAAGAAATAAATATCCAACCAGAACAGAATGAAGAAACAAGAATTCAAAAAAGTGAACAGAGTTTTGCAAACCTCTGGGACAACCTGAAACATTCCAATATCTGAATTATAGGGGTACCAGAAGGAGAAGAACAATAACAAGAAATTTAAAACTTATTTGAACAAATAATGAAGGAAAACTTCCCCAATCTGGCAAAGTCTATTGCTCATGCAATAGACTTCCAGGAAGTCCAGGAAGCCTAGAGAGTCCCAAGAAGTTGGACCCAAAGAGGAACACACCAGGGCACATCATCATTAAGTTACCCCAGATTAAAGACAAAGAGAGAATCTTAAAAGCAAGAGGAAAGGAGGCAGTTACCTACAAAGGAGTGCCCATAAGGCTATCAGCTTATTTCTCAAAAGAAATCTTACAGGCAAGGAGGGGCTGGAAAGAAGTACTCAAAGTAATGAAAGACAAGGACCTACATCCAAGATTACTCTATCCAGCAAAGCTAACATTTAGAATGGAAGGGCAGAAAAAGTGCTTCCTAGAAAAGGCCAAATTAAAGGAGTTCATCATCACCAAGCCTTTATTATATAAAATGTTAAAAAAAAACTATCTAAGAAAAGGAAAATCAAAAATATGAACAATAAAATGAAACAAACTCATAACTATCAACAAATGAACCTAAAAAAATAAAAGAAAGTGAAACAATGAAAACAAAAACTAAGCAAACAACCAGAACAGGAACAGAATCAGAGAAGTAGACATCACATAGAGGGTATTCAGTGAGGAGGGGGAGGGGAGCAATAGGGGGAAAGGCACAGGGAAGAAGCATAATTGGTAGGCATTAAATAGATGGGGAGAGGTCAAAAATGGTATAGGAAACAGAAAACTCAAAGAAAATTTATGTACAACCCATGGACGTGAACTAAGGAGGGATGCTGGAGAGTTGAGGGGTTCAGGGTGGAGGGGGATAAAGGGGAAAATTGGGAATACTGTAATAGCATAATCAATAAAATATACTTTAAAATTTTTTTACAAAATGACTGAGCAAGTAGAGCAATGAATGTGCATCAAATTTTGCATTAAGCTTGAACATTCCTCTGTGGAAACTATTTGGATGATTCAGAAGGCCACAGCTATGGGCAACTGGTGATTGGCAGCTTCATCATGACATTGTGCATGCTCATGAGTCACATCTTATGCAGAGCTTTTCTGGCAAAACATCAAATCACCCAAGTGACTTAGCCCCCTACAGCCCAGATGGGATGCCTTGCAACTTCTGGCTTTTCCCAAAACTAAAATCACTTTTGAAAGAGAAAAAATTTCAGACTGTCAATGAGATTCAGGAAAATATAAAGGGGCAGCTGGTGGTGATTGGGAGAACTGTGTGAGGTCCTGAGATGCCTACTTTAAAGGGGACTGAGGTGTCTGTCCTATGTACCATGTTCCCTCTATCTTGTATCTTCCTCAGTAAATGTTTCCATTTTTCATAGTGCATGGCTGGATGTCTTCTAGACAGATCTCATACTTCTGGAAGTGTTTAAATTAGTATTAACCTCACAACTCATCATTTAAAAAAATATATCCCTCCAAAGTATAATAATGGTACAAATAAAGCTCAAAAACAGGTTGTTCACCAAATACCCAGAACTTAATAAGTAATCTAGTTTAATTCAGAATTCAAATGAAAAACATCTGTAAAGTCCCTATGAACAAGGCAATCTAGGGGCACAAAGGATGGATGTGCTTTAATGAATTATAGCAAATAACTGGAATACAAAGTGCCAAGAGATTTAATTGAAGTGGAGAGGAAGCATTAAAAGGGTGAAAGATTTTTTTTGGAATAAAAAGAAAAGTGCCATGAAAGATTTGACATTAGAAATAAATCTGACACAAAGATTTTCTAGAAATTTGTCTAGCTGGTCAGTTATTTCTCATAATAAATATGAAGAGAAGGTAATGAATATGAAGAAATTAAACTTTTTTGCTGCCCATAAATATTTTGGACAAAGAGCAGACAAAATCATTCAATTCTTGTACCTGATCTTCCCCTTCCTGTATCTCCTACTAATACTACATCATGTGTACTGAGATTTTTTTAATCTAGCTGAATATAGTTAAATGGCTAAATATGTTTTGATATATTCATACTATAGAATATTATACACTAGTTTAAAAACAGATAGATTTACATGTATTTAGATGAATAAATTTCTGGACTACATGTTGAGTGGAAAGCTGCATATAATATGATATGACAATTGGCAAAAACACAGAGGAATCATTATAATTTATGTAACTGTGTTTATCTGAATTCTAAGCCCCTAGTAATCAATTGACTTGAGCTTCCAGGCAGAAAATAACTTGGAAATCTTGGTATAGACCAATTCAAGGTAGATATTTTTTAGCTTTTCAGGATAGGATTCAACTGCAGGAGTGGTTAACCTTGAGACAGTCTACAACTCATGTCAGGTGGCAAAGACTGCAGTCCAGGAGTGGTACTAATCCCCCCATCTGAGTATAGTATCCAGCAGTGGCCTGGGAGGTAGACAGTGTTCCAGCTCCACATGGGACATTCAGCTCAGCTCCTGCTAACCACTCTATAGGCCATTGGCAATGCTCACTGAGGAACCCAGAGAGACAACAAACTTTTTGTCTTGAATCCTTCTCCATCTCATTCCCACAACTTGCAAGTACCCTATCTGCCATGCGTCCAAACTATGTTTTATTAAACAAAATCAAAAGTTACTGATATCAAGCAGCAGGAAAGGAGAATGATTAAAATGTGCATAGACCATTTTTATTAATCATAAAAATGATTAATAGACCAGCACTTAGCAAATACACTCTCCAGAATACTAGTCCTGAGGATTTTCTCCATTTAGAAAAAAGGTCCAGATTTGGAAAGGTACAAGAAACTACAATGCTATCTTTGAGAGTCACAACGCACATGCCCACACATTTAAACACATTAAGAGTTTGGAGGAGTCATGCAGCAACAGAATCTGTTAGGCATTGTTTAATTTCTCTCTAAACTCCACTCCCATCTGCCTATTCAACATACCCAAAGGCACCTAAGCTTTCATGTATCAAAAGCTGGACTTATGGGTTACACCCACAAATCTGACCTTTAGATGACTTCTAAAGTGAGCAAGTTACTCATCGAGTGGAGCAAGTCAGAAAACTTGATTCCTCTCTTTCTCTCGTCTTACATCAAATCCTGTTCATTATACATACAAAAAGCCTCTCACTTTTGCACGCTTCTCAATTTCTGCCATTCCCGTTATAGTGTGTTACAATACATACTAATCTCTAATTTCAACTACTGTGTCCCCCTGCCTGTAGTTCCATATCCATTCTTGCCATCTGTATTAGTCTCTTTAGGCAGCCTTAACAAATTACTATGGACTGGGTGGCGTACACAACATGAATTTATTTTCTTATGGTTCTAGAGAACAGAGGTCTATGTTCAAGGTGCTAGTAAGTTTGGTTCCTAGTGAGACCTGTCTTCCTGGTTTGCAAATGGCCACCTTCACTTTGTTCTTCTCTGCACAGGTGAAAGAAAGAGAGGGTTCTGGTGTCCCTTCCTCTTCTCATAAAGACACCAGTCCTATCAGACTAGGGCCCCTCCCTTATCATTTCACTTAACATTTATCACCTCCTTGTAGGCCCTCCCTCCCCATGCAGTCTCATTAGGGGTTAGGGCTTCAACATACAAATTTTGGTGGGGGTTACAATTCAGTCCATACTGCCTCTTCTACTCTAATCTCCATATTGTAACCCAAGTGTTACCTTATAAATGAAAAGCTGATTTTGCCAATCTCTTTCAAAAATGTCCTAAAAAAATCATTGATGCTTTGCTCATTCTGGCCTCTACTTACCTCACCAGCCATTCTGTGTGTGCTTCCTCTACAAGAACCTTCTTTAAATTTCTCAACAATCATGTTTCTGTTTATCTCACATCTTTTGTACATGCTGCTCTATTCCAGCATGGCTGACTTCCCTCTGCTCCTGGGAGCCCTTCTCTAGCCCCCAAATACTACAAAACTATAGATGACTTGCTAGGAAGCTGTACCATAATGTTCTATACCCTTTGTTCACTAACGTTATCTAAGGTATTATATATTTGTGTAATTAGTTGCTTATTGTCTTAGTCCATTCAGGCAGCTATAACAAAATAGACTGGGTGGCTTATAAACAATAAAAATTTATTTCTCATAGTGCTGAAGGCTGGAAGACCAAGACTGAGGCACCAGCACAGTTGGATGAGGACCCTCTTCCCCACACATAGCCAGCACCTTCTCATTGTGCCCTCAGATGGTGGAAGGGACTAAGAATCTCTGTGGGGTCTTTTTTATAAGAATGTTAACCACATTTATAAAGGCTCTCCCCTCATTACCTAGTCACCTCCTAAAGGCCCCACTTTCTAATTCTATCACATTGGGCATTAGGATTTCAGCATATGAATTTGCAGGCACAAACACTAAGACCATAGCAACTAATGTCTGTTTTCCTTACTAGACCATAAGCAACATGAGGCAGCTATCCTGTCCATGTTGCCCATCATTATATCTATAGCATCTTGCATTGGTTCCACCACATAGTGAATGAATAAATGTACCCAGAATTCTGTTAATTTACTTGATAATATATTATAAATCCTACTTATAAATATTTTTGTTTAACTAGTATTATGCAGAACATACTTCAGGAAACATAAGCTAAACTTTTCTGGAATAAAGATAAACCCTGGCAAATATGGTCATAGGAAATTTTTCTCAAATCTAGAATCCTGAAGTTTACATACCTGTGGACATGAACCAAGAGAAAGCAGAAGCCTGATTAGGAGAGTTTTAGACAGGTCCTTGGAAAATGCAAAATGGATTCTGAAAGGACCTGTTTCCCCCTTTTTCTTGTACCAACTGCTAACCCTATAATCAGAATTAAAGTCCTATTTCTCAAATATAAGGACCCACGTGCGTGTGGTTCAAATTAATTCATTATATATTTACTTGGCTTCAACAATAACTTACGTTATCATCTGATTGTTATGAATGTACAGGTGTGTCATTATAATACATTAAGGTGCACGTGTCTGGCTCCCATGTAGAAAACTTTTATCACACTAGGGGAACTTTACAAACAGAAGATTTCCTAGAAACCATGGTTTGTGCACCAAATAGTGATTTTTATAAGCTAATCTTAAAGGTCCTGTCATCTCTCAGATTTATGATTCTACTTTTTCATGCTTAAAATTTAACACCCTAAAAAGATGGGTGATATCTAAGATTTCAGAGAAATGTCATCAGGGATGCTTTGGACAACAAAGGTGCTATAAGATCCACTAATGTAAATGCCAAGAGAAAGAAGGAGCTGCCATTCATATATGTAAATGGAGCTGTCTGATGTCTAATTTCAGAATACTAAATGCAATTCTATTTTTTTCAAAATTATCTAAGGATTTATTTAAAATGTGGTAGAGAAAAATAAAGTTTACGTAATGAAATGTTAATGTAAAACGATGAGTCATTTATACCAACTTATGGCATATTATAGTCCCTGTTGAATCAGGTGGTAGAGATATCTGGAACTTTAGATCATAAAACTTATTAATTTGTTTTTCAAACTCAGTATAATTTGTATTCAGTTGATTATAAAGTTTGCTTTTACATAATCCATCATAAAAGGGCTTGCTAAGCAAATGAATATCATATATAAGATTACAGAGATGTTTATCCTTCTTAAGTCAAACTATTCAAGTACTTAAAAATCATTTGCATATAAGCAATTAATAGGCTCAATAGAAGAGATACTTATGTATTCATTAAAGCAATTCCTGTGGGATTTGGCAAGGCTTCGGGTATGATTAAACATATATTAAAATGGTTGAATACAAGCATCAAGCATTTAGAAAAGTTTTGTCTATTAACCAGTTAATAGTAGAGTGCTTTATTTCATTATTCTTTCTAATTTCCACATACGTAGGTGCATATTTACCAGTCAGATCACATACAATATGGCACGTTTACCCTTGAAATTGAAAAATCAAGTTAAGTTTTATCCAAATATCTCTTAGTTCAGAACCTTTAGAAATATTTATAGGCCTTGCTCTACTTATTTTGAACTAGTCTTTTGAGAAGGCAATAGCCACAGCAGCCTGAGCCCGAGCAAGCACTGCAGCAACTGAAGCTTCTCCCAGCCATCGCCTACCTATTCAACCAACAAGTCCAAGAGGCCAGATGATGAGTCTGATAGCTCTAGGTGAGACCTGCTCGGCAGCAGGGAGACCCAGAAAGTAAGATGTCCACAGAAAGTGTCATCTACCTTGTTCAAAGCATTGTTTTAAAAGAAAGACCTTAATGCTTAGCATAACTTAATCTTTAATAATAAACCTTCAGAGTGTTCTAATTATAAAAGAGAACAGCATGCATGACAAAAAATGGCTAAGTTGGAAAAAAATTCAGAGCCAGTCTAGAGAGAAAAGCAGAAAGTGGGCCAAATCAAACTAAACACATGCCAAAGCAAGGTATTAAACTTTTTAAGTCCCCATGGAGATGTGCATTTTGACAAATTAAATGAGGGATGTCAATTTCTAAAAGCCTGACAGTCTCACATTTACTTGTTCAAAATTTTCCTCCTTTTGGGCATTAACTTGGAGTGAGTTTTCTGGACAAACAAAACAAAAACACTTCTTTTTTAGCATTCCCCCTCCTGTCCTTCCTCCTTTCCTTCTTAATTTCCTCCCTTCTTCCTTCCTCTCCCTCCCTTCTTCTTGGCTTCCTCCCTCAAAGATATGTTATGGACTCCCTGAAATGGAAATATGCTTAGGTCTGTAACATCAATAATGATGAATCAAAGCCCCATAAAGATGGGGTTTTATATCAGAAAAATGAAATAGACTCTGAAAATTGTGGGTCATAAATAGAATTCATGAAAATGACTTGTAAGTTATAAATGCAAACATTATTATTCTCATCCAGGGATATTCAGTAAATCCCTGCTGATACAGAATACTGAAGTGTTCCCTAAATTTTTAATATCTTTCCTGTCAGTTATCACTGGCAGATGCCATCAGGCATTTTGTCTAAAAATTAATTTAATAAAGTCAATGCTCATCAAGAAATCAATTAAAATGAAAGCTGCCTGCAGGCCAACTTCTTCCCTAGATAATGAGGATGGCTTGTTCTCCTCAGATTGTGTGCATCTCCATGTTGATTTAACAACTCTCAGAAGCCGTGGGTAATTCAGAATACCATCCACAACTGCCACAGAACAAGAACACTAATCAGTTCCCCCAAGCAAAATCCTATCACTTCCCCTTCCCTGAAACATTGGATTGTAAATGACAATGCTGGTGTTTGAAGGGAAAAAATAATGCCCTGACCAGTGGGGCCTGGTTGTTTGGAGCATTGTCCTGTAAGAAACTGAAAGATCACTGGATTGATTCACAGTCAAGGCACATGCTTAAGTTGCATGTTCGGTCCCCAGTTGGGGCACATACGAGAGGCCACCAATCAATTTTTCTTTTTTGCACCAATGTTTCTCTCCCTCTCTCTCTCTCCCTCCCTTCCCCTCTTTCTGAAAATCAATCAATATGTCCTTGCATGAGGATAAAAATAAATAAATAAAAATAATGCTTTTGTTTTGGTTTTACTATGGAATGATAATCAATGACTGCATATGAATGATGCCCTCAGGAAACAGTGAAATACCTGTGTTCTTGGTAAGCATGTTTGTTGCTAATAAACAAAAAATATAAGGGTTTTAGGCAAACAGAAGTGTTCTGATGTGAGTGTAAATCATCGCTGCTGGGTCGCAACCCCTCAACTAATATTTGCATAGCACCTAACCACTTATACACATATATTCTCATTTTGGTATCAAAGCAAACCAATAAAGCTGTATTTTGCTATTGTTGCCAATTTATATACAAGGAAATAGAATCAAAAAATGATATATGACTTTTTCAAGCTCATGGAACCAAGTAGAGGTAAAGCTGGACTGAAACTCAGTTCTTCTGAATCCAGATAATCTGCTTTCTCCATCCACCCAAGCTGTCTCTGTGTAACAGTTCTATAGGACTTTAGAAAATATAAAATAATTTCAGACCCTGTGCAAGTTCAGTAGTCTTCAGAATGAAGAGTTTAGTGTTCTCAGAATTCTGGGTTGACAATTTAAAGTGGATCCACTAAGCATGAGAATGTCAGTGATAAAGCCTTCTCTTTGGGTTCAGTTCCTCTGCATGGAAATCTAAGAGTATCAATTTATTTAGAGCTCATAACACTTAGAACCTAATTTTTTAAGTGTCCTGCTCCTCTCAGCTTGGTTCAAGTGCTACACTTGTAGCAATGCAGAGTCTTAGACTCCATCCCAGGCATATTAATTTAAAATCTGCATTTCACAAGGTCCCCAGGTGATCCACATGCACATTAAAGTTTAAGGTGCATAGCTCTGGCATAAAGCTCACTGGAACTGGTATTCTGGTGAACTGAGGGCTCTGCTGCCATCAGAAGTTTGGGACTGTAGACCAAATAGTTCCCACTAGATTGCTGCTAGATTAGCTTCTCACTTGGTACCCCCATGCATGCCAACTCGTTTCCCTCTCAAAGGAGTGAGAGCACGGTGGTCAGGCAGGGCAAAGAGAAGCAGAGCTGACACTGGGTGACTGGACATTTTCTGCAAAGGAAGGCTGAGGACAGAGCATTAGAGAATTGGAAGGTGTTTTAATACACTAGAAGTATCTTTGCTCAGAAACAATGGTTAATTATTTCCCTCATTACCGAAGAATTGAAGTACTACATGTTGGTCCCGGTCTCATACAGCCCTGAAAATTAGCATGGGCTACTGTCTAAGCATCCACAAAATGTACCATATGAGTCATCTCAAAGCGTCAGTATGTGCTAAAACTCTGATACTGGAACTCACTTTAAAGATACTTTACATTCAATTATGATATACTTTTTAGATGATGAGTATTATTCTGAAATGGTAATTTGCCTACAGAAAACAAACAAACTTAGGAGCCTACTTCAAGTTTAAAAAGTTTCTGACAGTAAAGATGTGTTCTTTAAAGATTATTGTTCAACTGCCAGTAATTTTAAAGATTTGTTCTCAGAATCATACAATAGCGGGGCTGGGACTGAAGTAGACATCTCAGGTTGCAGTGAAACTGTGAATAGCCAGGTAGAGCACCAAGTCCAGATATTGAATGCCTCTAGGAACTATAAAATCTGATGTCAGCATTCAATTAAGCACCAGCCAACTGAAAGGCCAGAAAGACAGAGTGCTGCAGAAACTTCCTATGGCTGTGACAGACAGACCCCTACTGAGGGACGCCCCACCAGCCTCTTGACCTGTTGTCTTAGCAACCACTTAAATCCACTCTGACTATAAAGGTTCACCTCGTAAACAAGGTGCCCCAAACCAAACAAATCCTGCTTAAATTGTAAAATAAAAGGTCTTTTTTAAAAAAAAGAAGGTATGAAAGGAAAAAAGCCCCAAGAAGAAGCCCTGATTGAAAATAAGCACTTAGTAAATGAGCGCTTGAAGATTTTGAATGAAGGAAACATGGACTCAGTGGAGACCGTGGTTGCCGCCGCTCCCATGCCAGGTTTGCAGAATATGGCATCTAGAGTCCTCCTTTCTGATCAAATCTTGAGGGTATTTGTGCTTCGCTATGACTGCGTCTTACAGCAATGATGAGGCTCACCAACGTCAGTAACATGAAAAAATTATCTTCCAAGCGTTCACCTTAGAATGAGTAGCACGCACAAAATGCACAACTCTTTTATAATTGCAGCCAGTTTTAGTGATTTCAAGTGGAATCAGCAATGCAGAGAATTTAGAAGTAAATTTATAATTGTCACGAAACATCCTCTAGTACAGCAAAACATGTGCCCTGAGAGAAAGAAGCAAAGCTTTGTAACTCGAGGAAAGCTGGGGCACATGAATGGATCCTTCCGCAGGAGGCTGAGGAACACTGATGAAACTGTGGTCTTTGGGGGCCACAGCGGACACATCGACACACACGGTTACCCAGGCCACCAGCCATGAGACATGAGACACCTTAGGAAACATGAGATCTATATCTGTGTACACACACACGCTTCTAAACCCTGTAAATCTTTCAAGAGCCATCGCAAAAGTCAGGATTGGAAAGCTATTAATATCTAGAAACATTTCCTGAGGACCCACTAAGTATAAGACATTCAGGAATATCACTGGTAAAAATAAGAAGTCTGCATTAGCTATAAAAGCAACCATATTCGTAAGTACTTCTTTATGTCCCACTAAAATTACTTCTGAAATTATATTTTGTTGGAGAAAATGATCTCCTCACTACCACTTACACATTTTTACATGAATCCAGCTATATTAGTCACAGGATAGTCCTTGTTAAGTGAGGAATAATTAGTTCCCTTGCTAAAATGGATGCAATAATTTAAAAGAATAGTAGCCATCATCTCTCAGAGGCAAAAATGAATTAGTGAAAGTGAAGGCTCTCAGTAAGAACTTCCAACATGTGACATTAGGGATGTGGTGCCCTTCAGTGAGGAGTTAGGGTTGAAATGGCAGGCGAAGCTGACCTGAATTTACCAGAAAGAAGAAATCAGAGCACTGGGTGTTCCCATAAGTCAGAGCAGAAATATTATGAAGGTAATAAATTATGATAAAATGTGTAGCTCCAGTGCAAGCACATAAAAGTATAAAAAAATTGCTAAATGAGAGTGAGTTTATGATTCATCCAAGACAATATTCAGACTCTAAAAGTGATAGCTTGTAAATGCACACTGTTATGCTGACAAAGAAAGCGAGGGTCTGTGCATCATAAATGTGTTTCAAGTAAGGGAAATGGTCTCGTGGAAAAGCTACCCCCAGCGCAGGGTCTTGTGCCACAACAAACATTTTTAGCTAACAAAACTGTAAATCCGTTAGTAAACCCAAGGTATGGAAAACATACAAACCAGTAGCCATGACGTTTTTTTGTAGATTTCATGTTTTAGATGTATTACCAAGGCATGGAAAGGGAAAGAAAGAGAGGAGGGGGAGGAAAGGCAGGAGGCGAGGGGGTGGAGAAAGGAGTCATTCATGAGTTCACAGTGCTCCGTGCATTTCTACATTAAATTCAGAATAAAAGTTTCCAAAATAAAGAGATGTGGGCCAACATGATTATTAACAAAAATGAAATAGTCTCTATTATAGAATCAGGTTACTAGTTTGTTTAGTTTAGCTCCATAGCTAAGAGTGTGACCACAAAGAAACTTGAAATGAAAACAATGTATTAGACGTATGAAGGTGCAGCACATGACAGCAAAAGGTGACACTGTGGAAAGGGGTCACTTTGAAGTGATAAGGAGAAATGAACAGGGGAGGAGAAGAAAAGAACTGGAAGAAATGGAGCAGGAATAATATTTTTTTCATGTAAATTAAAATTGAATGTAAAAGAATGACAGCAGCCCTGGTCAGGTTGAGGTATTTGGGTGGCAGACAGTACTATTGTTACAGGGTGCAGCCAAGGGGGGGGGGCCCCAAATAGGCATTTGAAATGGGGTCCAGAACTTAAGGTGTCCAGGAGATTTGGGGATGTCTCCATCCTCGCCCCCCCCAGGGTGTGGGTTGGGGGAAGGGACAAATGGAGCAGGGCCATTGAGAGCTGCTTTGCATAGCAACAGCCTTGCAGCTAAGCTCTGGCATGGTTGTTTGGCATATCTATAACCTTTGACTGGTTGCATAGATATGTTAAATAGCTGTGATCAGCTCTAAGCCAGGGGAATGGAAGTAACTTGCCCACCCAGATGTAACTGTGGGGGCGGGTCCCCTGAGTTATGGCGCCTGCGCCTACGTGGGAGCTCAGAGAGGATTGGCTCCAGGACATGGGGCCACGCCTGCGCAGACTCTTGATGGCAGCCCAGTAAAACTGGAAGGATACGAGTTCTGGCATGTGAAGCCGAGTGTGGGAGGAGTCAGAAATGAGGCTGCAGAGGAAGATTGGCCGCGGGGATTTAAAACCCAGACTTGGCGGCCATTGAGAGGAGGAGAACCATGCTGCTTTAGAAGAGAACCATGCTGCTTTAGAAGGAGAGACATGTGCAGCCCTGAAGAGGAGAGCCATGCACAGCCCTGAGAAGGAGAACCATGCGCAGCCCTGAGAGAGGGAGAACCATGCTGCTTTGAGGAGGAGAGCCATGCGCAGCCCTGAGGAGAGAACCATGCGTCTTTAGCAGAGTGGAGACTCCAGCATCCCAGAGAAAGGGAACCATGCAGCCTGGCAGAGTGGGGACCCCCACAGCTTTAGAAGGGGGAACCACCACCTGGTTTTAGCAGAGATCCTGGCGACTCATCTGAGGGTTCCGGGAACCCAGGGAGGTCTCCCAGTCGAGAGGGAAGAACTGGGAAGAACCAGAGGACTGCCTGAGCCATGGACTTCTATTTCCTTTCTTGAGATATGGTACTCTGGACTGGGCAAAGAGGGAAGGAAGGAAGGACTGTGTGTTTGTGGGTGTTTTTAGGGACTTTGGGATTTTGGTGAAGACATTAGGTCACTACTTTAAGTTAGTATAGCATTAAATAAACATTTCCTTTCCTTTTCACGAATCTCTGGCATTGAGAGACGTCTTTCCTCTGGCAGCGGACATAACGGACCCGGGGCCTTCTTTCAATAATAGTATATCATCCCAGGCCCCTCCTTGTTGTGTGTTCTGTAACACTATGAGAATTACAAGTAACTGGCAAACCACAGTCTGCTGTCATGTACATTTCTCCTCTCTTATGACTGTTAATCAAGCTTTCTTTTTTTTAAGGAGAAAAACAAATTCTGTAACATCATTTTCGTGAACCCTTGACAAAATCAGGAGCATTTTGGTCCCTGCCAATGACAGACAGCCACAGGCAAATCACACACTGATAAGGCAAGAGCTGCTACATTGTCTTTGATGGTGACTCCATTTAATAACATCCTTCCTGGAGTCTGTCTTTGAGGTACAATGTGACTGCCCCCTTTTCTAGGCTGTCTCTCAAGTGTAGCTACTGTCCCCTGTCCCTCCCCTGACCAGGGCACAGCCCCGAGTATGCATTTGCCATGCCGCAGCCCTCCTCTGGGTCCACATCGACAAAGGTCTGTACCTATCATCTCCCCTCTCACAACAGGAAACACGCGGTGTGTGCTGTGCACCAAGCCCTTGTCCATATATTGATCCATTTTAAATATTTCATCCTGAAAACAGCCCTACAAGGCTGATATTATTAATACCCTCACTTTATAGATGAAGAACCTGAGCACAGAGACAGTAAGGACTTGGTCAAGACTCTGAAGGAGACCAAAGTTTTGCCACCACAAAATGTGCCTTTTGGGACATTGATTTTAATGGGTTATTAAGAAACAAAAGACTCACCAAAGAACCTTTAACCCTCCCCTTCTGGCCCAAAGGAATTCAGGTAGAAAAACCCACTTCAGAAAGGGAATTTTATTATAATCGTCTTAGCACATTCACCTTAGAACATGAGAATTAGCACATGGGTGATGGGACAGGAAGAAGTCTTACAAAGTCTGTCTCCCTCTATGTCCCACTGCTTCTGGATGGCCCGGCAAGAACGTGTTAACATGTTTGCTCTTTCTCTTACCTGTGAATTAACCACTTTCCTGCCCCGCCTTCTCCTTTGTCCAGCAGGCCACAGAAGCCTCAACTGCCCGACATGTGTCAGGTCACATTCTTAGTAACCCCTGAGTATACATTTGTTTAATAAACTTTGAACTTTTCTCCCATTAACCTGCCTCTGCTCATTTGATTATCAGACCAGCTAGAAGAGTTTAGAAGGTAGGACGAAAGTTCCTTTTTCATGCCCCACATCATACACCCAGGAAGGGATTTGAACTCAGGAAAGTCAGGCCCCACCATCCTCTCTAACAATGACATTATATGAGGGGGACCCAAAAACAAAATTTACTTAAAAAATTGTTCTTATTCTTACATGTTTAAACTTCAGTCACCTCCAAAGTACTCTCCATTCGATGCAAAACACCTATTGAGACATTTTTTCCACTGCTCAAAACAGTTTTTGAACTTATTGATTTTGATGCTTTTGAGTGTTTTTGCTTTTTCTTTTTTTACCTCTTCCACATCAGCAAAACATTTCCCTTTGAGGACTTTTATCATCTAGAGAAACAAACAAAAAACAAGTCATTTGGGGAAGGGTGGAACATGGGGCTCATGCTGTTTTTGGTCAACAACCACTGAACACTCAGCGCAATGTGGGCAGGTGTACTGGTAAACTGCCTTCATGAAATGGGCAAATGTGGTGAAAGAGTCTTTAAAAAAAAATTGACTGAAGCCAAAGGCAGCCTTTCACAACAGTGCCAGCTGGTGCACTGACAGGTTCCTAGTACACCCGCCTAGTGGCGGGGAGCCTGTACTGCAAGGGGCCTGCCCTCCATAAGATAGGGGGTTCTCCCCTTGTATAGTACCTGTTTCTTTTCAAGTTTTCATTCATTCAACGGACATTTATTTTAATTGTCTGAACATTATAATGTGTCAGTTATACTAGGTGCTAGGGACTAAGTACATCAATAAGTAAAAGAGATACAGCAGTTTTTCTTAGGAGCTAAAGTTAAGTTGGAGTGAGAGACAATGAACAGGTGATCTAGTATATTATAACACTGTAAAAGTGTTCTAAGAAAAAGAAACAAGGTGTGGTTAGAAGTAATAATAAAAATAATAGTAAAGAGCATAATATTTGGCCCAGACCAGAGAGACAAGAAGGAGTCAGCCACACAATGGATAGCACAATGCAGAGCATTCCAGAAAGTAGGAAAAGCCTCCCTATGTTGTAATTTACTGCCCTGAGACTATTTGTAATTACCAATTTGTACTTCTTAATTCCTTCACCTTTTTTACCCTACCATCCAAACTCCCTCCCACTCAGCAACTGTCAAAATGTTCTCTGTATGTATTAGTCTGTTTCTGTTCTGCTTGTTTTAAGCTGTAGGAGGACACGGTCTGTTTTTTATTTTTATTTTTTCAATCGTCTGCTTTGTGGAAAATGGATTGGAGGAACAAAAGCAAATATGGCAAGACAAAGAAGAAAGCTATTGTAATAGAAACATCTAGAAGTGATGTTTACATGGTCATGCTGTAGATGCATCTTCAGGGTGTATTTCAGAAGCTGAGCATACAAGATTTGGCATTGGAGTGAATGCAGAGAACTAATGAAAGGCAGGATTTAAAGATATTGCCCATGATGGATGGGGTGCCATTTTCTGAAATGGGAAAGACTGGAAGACAAACAGTTGAAATCAAGAGTTCAATTTTAAATGTGTTATATGTACCTGGTCTTGAGTCTCCACCTTTGTGTAATCAATATACAATTTGACTATCCCCAGAGTGGGAGATAATAATAGGACCCTCAGAAATATTTGGGAATCTGGGAGAGTAGGAAACATATTCTCTCCATAGGCAGGGGCTCTGAGGATAAACTAAGTCCCAGAATTCCCAGCACTATGCAGTGTCGCCTTGTATAGCTGCAATAGAACATTTGTGCTGCAGCAGAGAAATTGAGACAGCCGAAAGAAAGGCAGCCAGCCAGGAACAGCATGGGGAGAAGCCCAGTGACCTCGGACCCTGGAATGATACAGAACAGCTGAAAGGGGAACCCTGAAGTATCTTATGGTTGTGACAAGGGACACCCCTGCAGCCAGCCACCAGAGAGTAACACTGACACCTCTGATGATGGCAGCAGGGAGCAACGGTCAAAGGCCAAAGACCAGACAGGATGGGTGACATCCCAGTGTGTGGATGCCCATATGACAGAAAGGACAGCTTGGACTTCGTGCCTTCCTCTGATGCCAGAACACTGACACCACTTTGCAGAGAAAGCAGGGAAGGAGGAGATGTCAGAATTAACTCAGTGTGTATCCAAAATGATAGGAAATCATAAAGATGGCTGAGTGTATCTGGAAACTATTACAATGACATGTTCTGCCCTTAGGCAGTATGTGGATGTTGAGTTTTGAAAAGTAGCTATTTCTTTAAACATCTAAGTAAACTTACTTGGAAAGTTGCACTGAAAACAGTAAAAATCTCATTGGCTTTTATCCTTCAGTTGCCTCCACAATCTCTTGGGAGTTTCTGGGAGGTGTTTCACATTGACTCATGAATGACTCTGCCATTGCTGTTGAGTTTATTCAAGGACTGCTCCTGGTTGCATTAATAGGGTTGGAATCTCTTTGAAGGGGTCTCAAAGTAGGGCCGCTTGGACTTCAGTATCCTACATTGACTTGAGTCCCGTAGCTTTTCACTCTGTATTCTTCAAACCTTTTTGCTAAACATATCCACATCCACCACAGGACTCAGACATGTGTTTAATGGGACTTATGCTGAGAGACAAATACAAAAAACAGGAAAGCAGGGCAGCAGATTGATTCTGATTTCAAATCAGATACATTTTTTTTGTCTGTGTTCTTCAGAAAAAAAAAAAGACCTTACTTTCTATGAGTGGACACAAGAAACCATGTGAAGAATTTTTTCAGTCACTTTAAGCCTCAGTCCCTTCTGTAGTTCTCAGTCAGAAGCAGAAACAGAAAGGAAAAATCTGATAGTATTCATTCAACAGCTTTGAGGACAATCTAAGTATCAAAATTGAGTATCATTATTATACTTAAACATTAATTAGAATTTATCATTTTTTTCATTATAAATTACATGTAGCACATTTGCATAGTTTCTAATTCTCTCGTTTGGAGGGAAAATGCTTTTTTTAAAGATTTTGTTTATTTATTTTTAGAGAGGGGGGAAGAAAGGCAGAAAGAGAGGGCGAGAAACATCATTGTGGGAGAGAAACAAATTAGTTGCCTCTTGCCTGCCCCCAACTGGGGACCCAGCCCACAACCCAGGCATGTTCAGTAGCTGGGAATTGAACCAGTGACCTTTTGGTTCACAGGTAGTGCTCAATCCACTGAGCATACCAGCCAGGGCTGGAGGAACAATTCTGATTTTTCTGTATGACTTTATAAGTTTTTTACTTATAAATCTACAAACATTTCTTCTCTATGTGTTGTAATTTAAGAAAACCTCTCTGAATAGTGACCCTTAATACTGGGTGCTGTGTGCCTATTTTAGAATCAGGTCATGAGCAGGAGTTTGGTCACAAAGTGTGAACCAAAATGACCAATCTTTGTATGTGTTTTTGCCATTCATAGGATTAAAATTAGCGATCTATAACACAAGGTTAAAAAGAAGGTTAAAAAAAAGACCATATACTCCTACACTCAAACAGTAAATCTCCATTACTAGATCAAAGACAAATTCCCTTCAGAATAAATGTCCTCTCAAAGAAGACTCTCAGTACCCCTGGAAAGAAACTTCTGGAAAGCCCACCAATATATCATTTATATTTATTGGTCCAAATCTTACTTTGACACAAGCCAGGATGCCACCTATACAAATAAGTGACATAAGTCTTTGAAATTTTAGCTCAGGTGGGAAGCAGGTCAGCACCTGGTTAGGCCATTTGGAAAAGGATTTTGATGTGCTGGGTTTTATGGTGACTCTCACATTATAGAGTTTTAGGGAAATCACTAAAGTTGCTATGAAGACCACCTCCTTTGCTTACAATGCCATGCTTATGTGATCCGGTCTATTGACTCTGGAATAACCAGATGAGACCTAAACTTATGTGTTTTCCTCTTCCTCCTCCATCTTGGCCAGTTCAGATTGCAACAATAAACTACCCCAGAAAGCTTACAAACAACAGACGTTCATTTGTCTCAGTTCTAGAGACCAGAAGTCCAAGATTCAGATTGCCGGCATGACCGTGTTCTGGTGAGGACCTTTCCTGGACTGCAGACAGCTGACTCCTCATTAATCCTTACACAGTGAAATAGAGAAAGAAAGCAGGGGCCCTCATAACTTCTATAAGGGCACTAGTCCCATGAGTGAGGGTCTACCCTCATGACCTCATCCAATCCTAATTAGCTCCCAAAGGCTCTACCTCCTGATACCATTGAATGAAAAGGAGATGGAGTTCAACACAGGAATTTAGGGATACACAAGCATTTAATCTATAACATCCTATTTTCCCCCTCCTTCTTTGCCTCAAATTCTCTAAGGTAGAATTTATGTGGTAGCTTAAAAATCACTTCCTGATTCATTCATTCATTGAAAAAAAAAATTATGGAAGGCCTACTATATGCCAAGCCCCGGTTCTAGGCTGTTGATAAAATATCAGAAAAGAAAGTGAATGAGGTCATTGAGTTGATATTCTAAAGGCAAGGAGGGGAGGGCTAGGGCCATGTGTTGTGGGGAGGGGTGAGGGAGAGGGACTATGTGTGTGTAATGAACAGTACGAAAATGAATAACCATGCAGTATGGTTAAAACAATCCAGGTTTATCCAATAGAGAACAAGTGAGGAATTATCATATCATAGTTTTGTCTTTAGTCTTAGCAGAATCTAACTTCAAAGTTGGAATTGTCCTTATACCAGAGTTAGTCAATTATTTGAGTCATTCTACAATTTGCAGCCTTACATGGTTTGATTCATGTGACATTGCAGTATCGAGAACAGTTATTTGTTTTTAACTCTATTTAAGCTGGCCACTGCTATGACCCCACTTAGAAAGTATGGTTACATGGCGCAGTGCAGTGGGTCAGAATGGGCACAAGCTTCAAAGTCGGGGAGACGAGGGTTTCAATCCCTCATCTGCATCATGCTGGCTCTCTTCCCTTCAGCAAGTCACCTGACCTCATGCAACCTCATCTTATCATCTGCAGTGTCGGCATAGTAACATTTAACTCAGAGCTTTGCCATGCACATCGAAATAATAAAATTAAATAATATATCTTTACTTGGTTTGAGGTGTCACTGAAGTGTGAATCTGGAATGATTTTATATTTTTCCCAAATAATACCTGTCAAATAACCCCTTTCAACAACCATTTCACCTAAATACGAGCCTCTTAAAGATTTCTCAGCCACCCTTATAGCCTTTCTTCAGTTTTGATTGAGATTATCTCATTTCTTACTCATATTTCTCCCTGTTCCACAAAAGTAGGATGCACTACTGGCTGGAAGTGTTGGGGTGGGAAGGAAAGGGTGCTGTCTCCAGAGACAGCACCCAACATCTAGGCTTTGGTGGCAGTGACAGGAGGCAGGGAGACATCTGATCACTGACAACAATGCCTGGTGACAAGTCCACCATTCTTTCTTCTAGTTGTTGCTCTTTTTCTGCAGGACACTGACTGCTTGTCAATTCCACCTTTGAAAGAGCTATGCAGGGTTGGCTCTCTGCAGGATCTTAGGAGGGCACTTAGGCCCTCCCCACATGGTCCCTTGACTGGGAGCCCAGGCTAAAGCCAAGTCTAATCCTTCCCACCTCAATGTCAGCCATACCTGAAGATTCTTCACTCAGAAGAGTACTTGCAACAGTGCCTAGGTTTTAGCCACAATTAGTTGTGTTTTTCCAACACATAGGAAACTCAGGTATCTTTATTAAATGTAGGGAATAAGACTGAACCTCCGTCACTGCATTCACAGCTGTTATCTCCCTCCTGCTTCTATATCCAAGCCCAGAACTACCAGGTAGTATGCTGGCTCAATGGTTCAGCAGGTTTCAGGAACGAGAAGGTCATCAGTTGTAGATCTCATAGGAAGGAAGAACTCAGGCATTCACTCATAACACCCACCCGACATAACCAACTTCAACGCCTCCCATGAGAACCCATTAAGATTAATGCCAAAATCCTTACCAGAAAGGTCTTCCAATCACTGTAAAATCTGACCCAGCCCACCACCCCAGCCTATCCCACTCCCCTCCCATTCCCTCGCTGTGTCCCTGCCCTCTACCTTCTCTAAGCTCATCAAGCATGCCACGCTACTCCTCACCTCAGTGAGAAGAGAGACGAAGAGCATCCATGACAGTATCCTGAGGAACACCAACATTTGGTGGTGGATTAAAGAAAGAGAAGATAGGAAAAGAAACAAGGAATAATATCTGGTAAGATAAGAAAAAAAAAAAAAAAACAGAAAATCTGATGTGGCAGAAGCCAAGTAAAGAGAATATTTTTAGGTAAAGTGAGTGGTCAACTGTATTAAATGTTATGTAAATGAAGCCCAAGGATTTGTCTTTGAATCTTATCAGCTGGAGGAGACAGTGACCTTGAAATAAAAGCTTTAGTAGAGTAGTGAGGACAGAAGCTAGATCACAGTAGCATGAAGGTGAATAGGAAATAAGGAACCGGGTGATCTTTAAAATAGTTGTACTTAAGAGTAGAAACAGTATTTATTAACACTTTATTTTAATTTAAAGTGGACTTACTTTTTGCCAGGCATTCTGCTACTCACTTTGCAAGCATTTTCTCATTAAATACTCACAGTGACACTATTAGGCAAGAAATGTACTAATTAGATTGCCAAAGACATAGCTAGTAAATTATGGTTGATGGAATAACAGTCCCAAAAGATATCGAAGTCATAATCCCTGCGACCTGTAATGTTACCTTACAGGGCAAAAGGGACTTTGCAGATCTGAGTCTTCACAAGAGGGTATCAACTTGGGTTAGCTGGTGAGACCCAAATGTGATCAGAATTGTCCCAAAAGAGCAGCCAAGGGAGATTTGACACAGAAGTGAGAAGACAATGTCATAACCTCAGCAGAGAGAGATTTGAAGATGCTACACTGCTGGCTTTGAGGAGAGGCCCTTGAATCAAAGAATGCAAGGAATGTAGCTCTAAGTCCAGGAAAAAAAAGCATAGGAACAGATTTCCTAGGGAGCACAGCCCTGAAATCAAGACCCTTAATTTCAGCCCAGGAAACGGGTTTCAGACTTCTGACCTCCAAGGCTGTAGGAGGGCACCATATTTTGCCATGTATAATGCACACTTTTTTGCCCAAATTTTTGAGGGGAAAAGAAAGATACACATTATACATGGGTATAGTGATTACATTCCATGGGTATAATAATTCCATGCATAATATGCATAAAACCATGGTTGTGCATTATACATGCCAAAATACAGGTAAGTGTATGTTATTTACAGCTGCCACACTTGCTGTAACTGGTTACAGAAGCCATAGCAAACTAATAAGGGTGTGATCATGATATTCTTTCTCTAATATAATTCTATATACTAGAGCAAGTATAGTATTAGAGTTATCACATGTAGAAAACATACAGAAAGCATGAAGGGGAAGAAAGAAAGAGAAGGGAAAACAGAAGTGAAAGAAGTGGTGTGGAGGAGAGGAAAGGAAAAATCAGGAGAATGGAGAGAAGAGGAGAAACAAAGACCTCAAATATTCTAAAAGTGACACCAAAACTATCCTTTGCAACTTCACCTCAGGGACTGTTTTTCCAACCAGAACCAGGGCTCGCATTTGGCCCGTAACTGAGAGTTCGCTCTAGAGGATGAAATCACCGTGCAGAGTAACCTATAAATCCTGTGGCATCACAGCTGCAGAGAAAACAGATTGGCGAAGTCCTAGTTTGGAGGTCACATGGCTCAGCACCTATTGGGGGCAGCCGACAGTTGAAGACGCAATATTAAATGGTGAGAGATGAAGTTTGAAAATTAACTTGATCCACTTCTTGTACCACCAACTCAAGCATGGCCTTCATTTTGTTTTATAGATATATTTCATAAGGTTTTTCTCTTTTAATATCTTAATGTTATCTCACTATTACTTAATATTGTCTGTCATCTGCCATGATGAAATAATGTTAAGATACACTCCCTGAATATGCTATTAATAGTCTGTTTTTAAAGCTATGGGGGGGAAATGGGGACAACTGTAACTGAACAACAATAATATTTTTTAATAAATAAAAACCAATTTTATAAATGTATTATTATTTGGATATCCTACTTAATTTCATGATCAAATAATTCTTTGGTATTATAGTAATCAATGACCACAGCTTAAAAAATATATCTGTATTCAATATTTAATAAAAGTAAGCCAAGTTTAGCAGAGAAACAAATAATCTGTGTGTCTAACACACCATTCAGCAGCCTGAAACTCATGCCAATTTCTGTCTCTTGGTGGGTTCAAGGGCGGATCTGAGCGCAGTCACAAAAGCTGAGTCCTTAACTCTGAGTCGCTGTGCCCTAACCGGGCTCTTTTCCTAGATGAGGTTAGTGTTACATCACTTTTTTCTAAGGATGTTAGATATACTTTGAAGTCCCTAAGATTTGGAAGAAATTAGAAGAGAAACATTTGGAGTCCACATATAGATTCTGAATAGTCATAGTAGACTGGTTTTCCTAATTTGCTAATAAATAGTCTTATATTATGGGGCCAAAAAGTACATTATAGAGGAGAATTAAGAATTAGTAAGAATAAAGGGAAAGGTGTGTTAGTGGTAGAAATGCCTTTATTTCAGTCTCTCCCTTTAAAAAACAGAAAAGGAAACAGCAACCAAATAAGACAACATACAGAGTGTCTGTTTTTCAGTGAAAATGCCAGGCAAAGAGGTCTTTATATTTAAATCTGCACAGGCAGCATTATCCTCCCCTTCTGAAGATTGTTTCCCTCTGCACACACTCTCCAAAGGGCAGGCTGATAGCTCTGTCACACGAAAGCACGAGTAACAGCACCATCTAGTGGCCTATGGTGGTATCGGACAGTGCAACTGAAGGGAATGCTCAGTGAAAGCTGAAAGCAAAAACCCTGAAAGGATGCTGCTACATTTCAAATTTATTTATGCAGCAACAAAATTGCCTGCTAAGGGAATCAGTGAGTTCTGTCTCCCAGCAAATGATACTGTTATTCTGGGTCAACATTTGGGATATGGAAACACAACTTACTATTCACTGCTGGGAAATGGGGAAAAGCCTGTGGTCAGATCACACCACCTTGGTCTTAAAATTGGAAATGTGGCGATATTGCTGAAGTTTTTTAAAAATATGGCGACGTGAGGTTATGCATCTCAGATAAGAGAAAGGCAGCTTAATGTACCTCTAAATGCCAACTTTAAAATCTATCAGAAGATAGTAAATTTCACTCTTTTTCATTCGTTTTAGACTATTTTCTCTTGTCAACAGGAGAAGCCAGCCACCTCAGGGTTCTCTGCAGCAAATGAAACTCTGGCACTCAGCCCTTCATGTTAGACCTACAAGCTACACTGCTCTGTCCCTGTCTCCCTCAGGTGCCAGCCACAGCATCCTTTAGTCTGGTTGCCAGGTCAATAATCTCTCTTGGCATCTGCCTTTTTCACCCTTGCCCCCTCCTCCCCCACCATCAAGAAGTCTAACTCCAAGTTGGCAGGCAGGAGGTCAGAAATCTCTGAAAGGCACAACCCCCACCGCCCACACTCAGGTCTTGGCTCTGTACCTACTGCCAAATGCCCACTTACTTTCCTCCCTCCTCCCTGGCATCCTGTATCTCTGTAAGCCCAGGTTGTCACCTGAATCTAGCCTTCACATCTGTTTCCTTCCAGCTGGGCTGTCTTTTATTAGTAACATCCTGCCACGTCTGTCCCAGAGGCTCAGCACATCTTGTCATCTGTCCTGGGATCAGCAGCCTCTTCAGAGTTATCGACTTTGGGACTGAGCCTTGTCAGAAGTGTCTGGGCCTGGAGCTGGCCCAGAGCATCTGGGGGAGGAGAGCTGACAGTCTCCTGAACCTCACACAATGGCATTTTGGAAAAGTGGGCCAAGTTAAAGCAAACGACTGCAGGCCAGTGTGAAAAAAGACACAGCACAAAGTCACACCCAACCCAAATCAGTGACAGTTTCATTTCTTTACACATTGTGAAATGACAAATTCAGGGCTGCTTTAAAATGGTGTTTTGAAAATAATTAAATGTCTTGGTTGATTTTTCTCACTATGAAAGAATTTTTAAAAACACATGTACTAGGGATTTGCTGCCTCTTTTAGTTTTAAAAAAAGGGAACATATCAATGTTTAATTTTAAAACTACAAATTGCACAGAAATTATATTCTAAAAAAATAGGATTTTCATCTCACTTGTTTCTTTTTTTAAGTGTATTTTATTGATTGTGCTATTACAGTTGTCCCAATTTCCTCCTTTGCCCCTCTTCACCTGGCATCCCCCTTCCCTCCAGCAATCCCCACCTTAGTTCATGTCCATGGGTCATGCATATAAGTTCTTTGACTTCTCCATTTCCTGCACTGTTCTTAACCTCCCATTGTCTACTTCATGCCTAACAACTATGCTTTTTATTCCCTGTACCTTTTCCTCCATCTCCCCACTCCCCCTCCCCCCTGATAACCCTCCATGTTATCTCCATTTCTGTGATTCTTTTCCTGTTCTAGTTGTTTGCTTAGTTTGCTTTTGTTTAGGTTTTTTTTAGGTTCAGTTGTTGATAGTTGTTAGTTTGTTGTCATTTTCCTCTTCATAGTTTTGATCTTCTTCTTTTTATTAGGTAAGTCCCTTTAACATTAAATCATATAATCAGGACTTGGTGAGGATGAACTCCTTTAGCTTTACCTTGTCTGGGAAGCACTTTATCTGCCCTTCCATTCTAAATGATAGCTTTGCTGGATAGAGTAACCTTGATTGTAGGTCTTGGCTTTTCATCACTTTGAATACTTCTTGCCAGTCTCTTTTTGCTTGCAAAGTTTCTTTTGCGAAATCAGCTGACAGTTTTTTGGGAACTCCTCTGTAGATAAGTCTTGTCTTTTCTCTTGCTGCTTTTAAGATTCACTCTTTATCGTTAACACTTGGCGTTTTAATTATGATGTGCCTTGATGTGGTCCTCTTTGCATTCATCTTGTTTGGGACTCTCTGTGCATCCTGGACTTGTATGTCTATTTCCTTTGCCAAATTAGGGAAATTTTTCTCCAGTGTTTTTTCAAATAAGTTTTCAATTTCTTGCTCTTCCTCTTCTCCTTCTGGCACCCCTATGTTTCACATGTTGGCACTTTGGGAGATGTCCTAGAGCCTCCTTATTTTCTCCTCGTTTCTTTGAATTCTCATTTCTTCACTGTGTTCTGTTGATTATTTTTCTTCTTTATGTACCAAATCGTTGATTTGAACCCCAGCTTTCTTCCCTTTACTGTTGGTTCCCTGTGGACTTTTCTTTGTTTCACTTAATGTAGCCTTCATTTCTTCCCTTATGGTTTTGCCGTACTCAGTGAGTTCTCTGAGCGTCCTGATCACCAGAGTTTTGAACTCTGAATCTGATAGGTTGGCTATCTCTGTTTCATTTAGTTCTTTTTCTGGTTTTTGTTCTGTTCTTTCATTTGGCCATATTTCTTGTCTCCTTGATTTGGCAGTCTCCCTGTGTTTGTTTCTGGGTATTAGGTAGAGCTGCTCTGACTCTCTGTCTTAGCGCACCTGTTAAGTTGTGTGGGCAAAGCCTTTAGGTGTCCACCGGGGCAGGACAACATGATTTGCTGCTTTTTGACTCCATATGTGGGGGGTGGCTCTGTATGTGGGAGAGGGGTCAGAGAGGGGGCAATGCCACTGGCTGGCTGCCAGAGGCTTGCTCATTTCCGGTCACTGCTGGAGGCTCACTCGTTTCCAGTCATTTCACTCTCTTCCCACATGTGACGGACCCCTCTAGCTGCTGCCCCGGTAGTGGTTCCCAGAGGGGATGGGTTTGCGTTAGTCCTAAGAATGTACAGGCCCTTCAAACAAACTCTCCCTGGAGATCAGCAATTTCTTCTGCTTCCCAATCGCCACTGGTTTTGACAGCCAGCAGTTATGAGGCTTTATTTTCCCAGTGCTAGAACCCTGGGCTGCACGGTCTGGCCTGGAGCTGGGATCGCTCACTCCCAAGGTATCCCTCCCAATTTGTCCACCACATGTGAATGTGGGACCACCCATTCCACCAGCCACTGCTCTGCCTCCTTGCTCCCGCAATACTGTGTCCTCTCTGCCCAAGCTCCCTATCTCCACCCTTCTTCCCTGTCCAGATGAATTTGGTTTCTTTAAATCCTTGTCTGTCGGCCTTCCATACAGTTCAATTTTCTAGCAATTCTGGGTGTTTTTTATTTTGAGGTTAGTTGTGATCATTCTTATGGTTGTGCAAGGAGGCAAAGCGCATCCACCTATGGCACCATCGTGACCGGAAGTCCCCATCTCACTTGTTTCTAACCACTTATAATGACTCTGCTATCTCTATCAACACTCCCCCAAAGAGCAAAGTCAGAGCTCCTTGAAGATGGAGAAAATGAGAGTACTAGAAAACTAAAAAAGAGATTAATTGTCTATGGTAAAAATATTCATTGAGTAGAAGCTTAAAAAGTGACTTCGAAATAATTCCTTGGCCCAAACAAAGAATTCATTGAAAGTGGTACAGAAACCACTGTAATCCAGCATACCTGAGCCGAAATCTATCATTTCCTGGTCATGTGGCCCGAAGCCCACGCTTCACCTCACTGACCCTCAGTCTCAACCTTTAATCTGGAAATAACACATGTGCACAGTCTCTTAGGTGACATCCTTGGAAATAAACTTCAGAATTATTTTATTATGTAGAGTAATGTAGTACATAAGCTGAATTTTATATAACACCCATACCGTCAGGGACAGCACTTAGTAAGAAAACATATTGATATTCCTTCAGGAAAATGTTTTAATAATCCACCTAATGATTATAACATTATTAATAATTTTATGGCAGTTCAATTCAGGTGTTGTCACCAAAATCACAAAAAGATTTTAAAAGAACTTTCCAATTTAGAGCTTTCTGGGTTTTGGCATTTCAGATATGGATGGGTGACCCACAAATATCGTCACCCTAGAGGAATCAGGGGAATAAATGACACATGGAGGACAGAAACTTATATAAGGCTGTGCAGGGTGGATTATAAATGAGAATTCCAGGGATTCCAAAGAAACCAAGGATAAGCAAAGAAAATATTTACTGAGCATAAACTCCCTCACCTGAGATAAGCAATATCCTGTTGCCAAGTGACCTGAGAGTCACACTGGGAAGGCACATGGACCCTGTTTCTTTCTCCCACTCGGTATTCCTTGTTCAGGCCCAAGCTCTCCAGGAAGCCCTGCGGGAGCCAGCTTCTCTGCAGCTGGGTGAAGGGAGGCCCACAGCAACAGTGTTTTCTCTAAGTTCCACCCACCCTCTGTTACCTCATTCCTCCCCCTGCAGGTGCCCAATGAAGAGGGAGGGGCTTTGTACATAGTTTCTACAGTTTTCGAAGCATTTGCCTCCGCTGACTTCTTTAATCATCACACCTGCCAGTGAGGGACAACCCTGAACCTACTGTTTGCAGTTAGAATCAGGGTCTGGAGTCCATGCTTTCCGTAACCCCCAGGTGGATGACATCATCCCAGGAACTTCTCTGCCTCTTGGGGATCCATGGTCCAGGAAGACCTGTCACTTCTTAGTTCAAAGCGAATGTTCACCTTCCCAAACAACCCAGAGCTTCCTGTTTCTAATCTGAAGAACGCTCCAGTCCTGCTCAGGCACTCATTTATAAACATCCCACACACATTTCCTCTTCTGTTCCCCTAGAGATCCACCTTTCCCAAATTCTATTACTATGGATTTTACAATAGAAACTTGCTTTACTGTTTCAGCAGTAATGGCAGCCATTCAGCTACCACAGTGAGCAAAGATTTGTTCTCTCGTGGTTCCTATGCGCCTTAACAGGAGTCATAGATACAGACAGGCAGACTGTCATTTACACACCCAAAATAACCTCATGGAGATGTAGCTTGATTTGAATCTAAATTCCAATGTTTAAAGCCTTAGCAACACCTACTGAGATAAGGGTGTGGGAAAGAGAACAATTTCCAGGGAAAGGCAACCACCCACACAAACCTTTTAGGACTCAGACATCATATTTCTTAAACATCTTTTTTAAAAGACTATAGTAAGCCAGGACAATAGTAATCATTTCAAATATTCCAGTAACTAATAACAGGTGGTTCCAGCTGCTATCACTTTTGTTTAAATTCAGAGTTCAACAATTGTGTGTGTACATGTGTATGTGCATTGTTGCATATTTGCACATATATTTGATCCTAAGATGTCCTTGAAAACATTAAAATATAGTCTATCTCTGTGTTGTTGGAAGGAGTGCTTTTCTAATGCAGCAGAGTTATCAAAATACTTCCTACAAAAAAAATTACTTGATGATGATGATGATGATTGGCAACTTAACCACATGCTTATTATTTCACAGGCCATCATTCTGATCTGCTACCAGCCTGCACCTGTGGCACATGTGCTGCATGTAGATTCTTTCTCTCCCAATATATAATGTGGTGCTATACAGCTACTGGGCTTCAAAACACCTGATGGTGAACACTTGGAGAATTTAAGATGCTGTTACCATGGGGACAAGATGCTGGTCCTTTTTGATGCAATCAACACACTTCCTCTTTCAGAAAAACTATTTCCACTGGGGAAAAAATAAGCTTAAAAATTGAAGCTTTTAGTTTTAAAAGAATGATTATTTTCTCAAAGCTCTATATTTACTAGTGACAGCAGAGATGGGCAAGCAAAGAAAAAATATTTAGGAAGACTGTTTTCAAAAACACACTTCTGACTTTTTCTTTCTTCACTGACTAGTACTAGGTGAAGAAACAAACTTCAAATATCTCAAGATGTACTTCTTAAATGTTTGTTCTACGTGGTAGATTGCTAGGTTGTCATAAATCACTTCTCTTCCTTTTTGTACATCTGTTTGCACTTGACTTTAGAGCTCCTGCCATGAACAGCTAGAACAGATTTCCTCACTCCTTGAATACAGGCTAACATTGCACCTTGTTGGGCCAAGAGTGTGACAGGACTGAGAACATCCCAGTTTGTTCCAGGTCTTGGGTTCAAACGCTTTGCACTCTTCGACTCTCTTGGGATCTTGCCCACCGTCCATGTGAACAAGCCTGGGCTCTCCTGCCAGAGGATAGAAGACACTTGGCTCAGTCATCTCCACTGTCACCTGGTCTGCAGCCAACCAACCCTCAGAAGCAGTACTGCCTCGGTGACAGGAAGTTGACTGCAAAGATGTGACTAAGCCCAGTGAGATCAGAAGACCACTGACCCAGAGAATCATGAACTAAATTAACTGCAGTGTCTTAGGCCAGTAAATTTTAGAGAGGTGTATGTAAAACAGCAACTATATATTGCATTCTTCTTCATCAGTTCAGTTAGTCTTGAAGGACAGATTTGTAAATATGCAGCTGAATTTTTAAAACCAAAGATTAGGTTGGGGTACTACAAATGCTTATTTAAAACTCGAAGCAGGTATGCACATGCATAAATAAATTCATTGCCTTACCTAAAGCAGTTTAATTTTCTATATGAATTCAGATTATTTCTATGCCAGATTCTGCAGAGTTGGGAAGACAAAACTTAACCCAGTTCAAAAATCTCTACCTCTTGATTGCATATTTATTGAGTGAAATGACACACGCTCTCCCAGAATAATTGTACTGCTATGAATTCTACAGAGAACACACACACACACACACACACACACACACACACAGTGAAAAAGAAAATTCCATTATATGTCTATGCAAAGGAGATGATCATCCTACTTTACTTATCGGTGATAGGTGAAATCGCACACAGTGGATAACAAAGAATTCATTTTAAAATATCTTGGATTTTAAAACATTTATTGCTAATGCAGCTTTTCCTAGAAACAAGTTTTAATGTTATTCCCTAAAGCTTCCTTTCTCAACTATGTGTTTGCTACCTTCCCTTCTTGTTTGCCCGGCCACCAGGGACACAAGGAGCCAGCCAGACAGCCAGAGTCACAATGTTCCTCTCACTGGGGAGAGTTGCAATGAAGAGTCACCCAGCACCCATTTGTTGTTGTACAAGCAAGAAATAAATCACTGTGAGCTTTCAGATTTCAGGGTTGTAACCCAGCACAGAACACCCTACTGTAATGAAGCATTCGGGTACATGGGTACACTGACAGGAATAAGAGACCCTGAAGAGAGGGAGAAGGGCACTGATGCAGGAAAGCCAGGACATTGCAGGAGCCATTTCCTTGAGTAGGTGAGGCAGAGCTCAGGCAGGGAGTTGCCATGTTAAATATATGGATGGTTCATCTATTTTCACAGACAGGACATCAGAGTATGTGGGCACAGAAGCAAAGCAGTTGGTAGACGTTGTGAGGGAGGATCAGACGGTACTTTCTGGTTGCTTAATTTTTCACCCTGAAACAAGAGGCAGATCATTGAGAGTGCAGAGGGGAGTGGCAGTATGGAAACCAAGAAGATGGTGTAAAACAGTCTTCTCAGAGAAGAGGAGAGAGAATGACCAGAGAAATGTCAAGAATGAGATGCTGCCACATGCACTGAATGGGTCTTGTTTTCCACCAGCCACACTCAGTTGCTGGGCCACAGGCTTCATCTAAGTAGAGAGAGTCAAACCCAATCAGGGTGGAGGTTGTGCCAAGGAGACTTATAACATATAAGAGGTAATGGACTGATCAGGAGCTGAAAAAAAAAGTGTGTAGGCCATAATTATAGTATTGAACCATGAAATCTGATATAAATAAACACGTGAGAAGGCAAGGACATTGGAGGGCTGTATTAGTCCACGCAGGCTGCCATGACAAAAAAACACAGACTGGGTGGCTAAACCAACAGAAATTTATTTTCTCACAGTTCCGGAGGCTGAAAGCCTAAGATCAAGGTATTGGCAGGGCTGGTTTCTCCTAAGGTCTCTCTCTTGATCTATACCTGGCCATCTTCTCCCTTTGCCTTCATCTGGTCTTCCCTGTATGTGGGTCCATGACCCAATTTTCTCTTCTTATAAGAACGCCAGTGATACTGCATTAGGTCCCACCTTAATGGCCTCATTTTAACTTAACCATCTCTGTAAATACTGGTCTTCAAAAACAGTCACATTGTGAGGTACTAGCAACTAGGACTTCCACAGAAGAAATGGGGGGAGGGGGGTAGAATTGAGCCTGTAAAAAACAGTTGAAATGGAAAAATAGAAAATGATAGGCACTAATTGAGATGCTAGAAATTGACATTTTGGAGGCAAAGGCCTAGAATATGATCAATGTGTAAAAGGTGAGGAAAAAATAAAACATTTTGGAATTAAGAGGTCAAGAGCAAGGTACAGGATGAATTATCCTTGCAGATACTGAAGTCACTAAGACTGAGGAAAGAAGCCATAAAGGAGAAAAATACAGTAAATCAAAGTTGAGAAAGTGATAAAATCTTCCACTAATTGAGGGTTAGGGGAGGTAAAAGAGCAGGGAGGAAATGACAAGAAGGATGACCATTGGCTGCAGCAAGGACGGGTATAAGTCCAGTCAGACGGTAAGTGTTTTAAAGGAATGAGATTTGTGGGGGGAGGTCAGGAAAGCAGAAGAGAACCATTTTCTGGAAGAAGAAGAAAGAGTAAAGAGTACACTATTCTGCTTTACCAGTCCAGGAGAACATAGAGTATAGAAGAAAAAAGAGCCACTACTTAAGGGCTGCAATGTCCTTCGTAAAAGAAACAGGCATTTTTAAGAACAAGAACTTACAGAGAAATTAAAGAGAAAATATTGAAGGTCAGGTACTTTTTAAATGACAGATTGAGACTGACTTTCCTGGTGATCACCAATGTCATTCCCTGCCCCTTTCAGCCACAAGGAAGACAGGACTTCTCAAGTCCATTATAATTAGGCAGCGACAGGTGAATATTTCCGGCAAAGATGCGTGAGAAATGCTGCATGTTACTTCTGCTCTGAGGCACTGGAAAACCTGTGTGCAATTCTCCCATTTCATTCCTACTTTTCTGAGGCCACCAAGGAGGCTTTGTTTCCAGATGTCTTTGATAAAATATTGTAGAGCCTTTGTCAGCTGTCAGCTTCTTTTCTGAGTGACTACGAAGAGCAGACTCCCTGCCAACAGATGCTAAACACGGACTGTGAGAAATGAGCCTTTGTTTTGCAAGGCTGCTGATGCTTTGCAGTGGGATATGTATGATTGATTTGTTACCACAGTAAAACCTAGTCTCTCCTAATTTGTACACATACCATGAGTTCCTGGATGTACAGTGGCAGAGCATGAGGGAGACAGGGACTCATCAGAGAATATGCACAGCCCCACTGAGCATGTGAGAATAAGGGCCATGGGGATGGAGGATGGGTTTAGAGGCTTGGGCTTCCTACAGAGACTGAAAAAAAATGAGGATTCTGGGCTTAATGATATCTTAGGGAAAGATAGATGATTAGGGTCCATTGTATGCTCTTTCAATGGGTCTCTCAGGCACTCTGTAGTGAAGAGATAGGAAATGTGGTCAAGAGTGAGCTGTGTGACTGGTCCTACCACCCCCAATACACTGCCATTAGCAAAAGGGAGATAATACTGGGATTATAATTTTTAAAGAGACTTTTGTGGGACTATGCTGTTTGAAACATACAGTGAAAAATGCAGGTGTGGAAGTGTGTTGGATTAAGCTTCTGTGTGATTTGATATCTATTAGTCACAAGAATTTCTAAAAATGAGAAAGCATGAAAACTCCATTAGAGATTTGTTTTATGTATTGAGAAGATCATTTTCCTGGTGGATGTTGTCACATGGTAGGACTTTTTCCATCACAAGACTAAAATTTCCTAAGTGAAAGACAAACCTCCACTTTACTTATAAATATGAGGCAAAGGAAATGGAAGCAGCAGATCACATGAATCCCATCATCCAATGCCCGGGCCTCGAGAGTGGGCTAAATTATATACCAGAGGGCAGGCGAGCCCACAAAAAAATGTAAACAGAGTAGGCTATCAGGCGACACAAAAAAAGGAAATGCAGAGCACACAAGAAAAGGAAATGGATGATGATGAAGCAGACAAGGCTAAACTCATAACATGGAGCCAGAGAAGCCTCAGCATCAAACACACAGCAGCAAGGAATAGGGCAAACAACCCCACTCCGTGTATATGCTTAGGAGAGGAATCGCAGAGTACAAAGAAAGAAAATAAGGAAAGAGGCTGGAGAGTTGAGAAATGATAAAGCCATCAAGAAGCTGTGAGCCCTCCCATCTTCTACCCATTACACACACCACATTCAAAAGAAAGATTAGGAGACAGAGGATTAAAAGGCAAATGTTGATGGGGACAGGGAGGTGAGATGACACAGTAAAAAGACTCAGGCCTTGGGGACAGGTCAGTTTCCTCTAAACCCTGGTGTGCCACTAACTAGTCAGCTCATCTGAGTTCCTCAGTCTTTTTGTCTGTAAAGTGGCTATGACAATTATAGTCATTGCCTGGAGTGGTAGTGAGAATTCAGTAAAACAGCAGCAAAAAGAGTCAGCACATTGTGCCCTACATAGAAAACGCTGCACTGAAGAATAATCTTCATTCCCAGAAAGCAAGACTGGAATGTTGAAGTAGCCTCAGAGGCTGGAAAATATTTGCCTGCTCTCAGTGAACTGAAACTCAACCTTGTGTATTTTATGTTTTGCTTAACTCCATAGTAAATTTAGTTAAAAGTTCATTTACAGCATAAATAGTTTCTTTTGCTACAAGTCTAAGTAAGGAACACTAACATGATATTAACAAATTAATACTGGATACCTAAATTCCAGTGGATAAGGCCAAAAAAAATTTTTTTTATTCTGCTAGCCTACTTCCCTACTTACTAGCAACTTTGAACATGTGTGTTTAGGAAGAACTTCAAAAAAAAGTGCCATGACTGGTACAGACAAGACTAGGTGTAAAGAGAGAGGACCTCCTGCTCGGATAGGGCTATCCTGAGACCTTCTGCCTCAAGCCTTTGCTTTTCCCGGATGAATGAGCCCAGGCAATGATCTCCTGGAGGGTGGGGCCGCTGTCTGCTCCTCTGAGTACAGCCAACCCATAGGACACATTCTGAGACCTAACATCTAAATATGTGGTAACTGTTGGTTGATTGACCTTTATTAATGGATAATAGTTTGTGGGTTGCGCATATCCCTCAAAGTTGTGCTAACCCTTTTACAAAGACCAGCAAGATCCCTTTCCACTTTTTGATTTAAAAACACTTACTGAGAACTCGCTATATCCCCGGCCACACACTACTGCCTGAGGATACAAAGATGAGACGACACTGAATCAGCCTGCAAGGGCTGCCACAACGAAGTACTACTGACTTGTGGCTTCAACAACAAAAACTTATTTTCTTACAGTTGTGGAGGCTAGACATTCAAGATCAAGGTGTCTTCAAGTTGGTTCCTTCTAGGGCCAGGAGGGAAGGATCTTTTCCAGGTCTCTCTCCTTGGCTTTTCTCTTGTCTTTGCATAATCTTTCCTCTGTGTGTATCTGGGTCCAAATTTCTTCTTCTGTTGTATTAAACACTGCCTTAGGGCCCTGGCTGGCATAGCTCAGTGGATTGAGTGTGGGCTGCAAACCAAAGCATCGCAGGTTCGATTCCCAGTCAGGGCACATGCCTGGGTTGCAGGCCACGGCCCCCAGCAACCGCACACTGATGTTTCTGTCTCTCCCTCCTTCTCCCTCCCTTCCCTCTCTAATAAATAAATAAAATCTTTTTTTAGAAAAATCCACAGATTATTCAGATTATTCAGATTTCCACAGTTTAAAAAAATAAAAATAAAAATAAACACTACCTTAACAACCTGATTTTAGCCTAATTCCATCTGCAAAGACTCTATGTCCAAATGTGGTCACATTTTGACATTAGGACTTTAACAGAGGAATTCTTGCAGGGATACAATTTAGCCTGTAACAAACCTATTTCCTGTTTCAAAACACTCATATCTGATTGCTCAATCAGATGCCCCCCACAAAGGCCCAGGAAGGTGAAAATACTGTTGTTATCCAGCACCTGCCTGACAGAGTCCTACTTCTCAGCTCACCATTTTTATATTTAAACTGCGTCCACACTAAGTTTTTTGTTAAGTAAATTCTAAGCTTTGCCAGAGAATTAGCCCTTCTGCAGAGAATTAGAGAGGTACTCTATATTTTCAAAATCCTTGTGGAACTAAAAAATCATTGTGGCTACAGTTTGCCAAAAAAATATGCATTCAGGCAGGAGATAAAATAGCAGTGAAGTAACTACATAGTTTCATTCCTGAAAGAGCAAAATGGTTAGCTATACACTATCTGTACTTGTTTACCTGTATAATTCTCACAATATAAGTTTATTCATCACAGGACTCTGTCCCCTGTTCTTTGCTCCCAGCCTAGACTGGGCCACTGCAGCCCAGACTTTGAGAACAAAAAATGCACATGTGTAAGCAAAATTTCTGCTTAAATAAGAAGGCTATAAACCAAAGGCACAAGTATCTCAAAGCAAATCACTTTTAGTCTGCTAATCCAGTGATTGTTATTTACACGATGTTATTAGGAACCATTTATCTATCAGTCTGGATTCCCACCAACAGTACAGGAGGGTTCCCTTTTCTCCACATCCTCCTCAGCACTTGTTGTTGTTTTATTGATTGTAACCATTCTTGCAGGTGTGAAGTGGTAGCTCACTGTAGTTTTAATTGGCATCTCTCTGATGGCTAATGATGTTGAGCATCTTTTCATATGTCTATGGGCTATCGATATGTCCTCTATAGAGAAATATCTATTCAGGTCCTTTTTCCATTTTTTAAATTGGATTGTTTGTCTTCCTCATACTGAGTTGTATAAGGTCTTTACATATTTTGGAAATTAAACCCTTACACAGCTGTATCATTGGCAAGTATGTTCTCCCATACAGTGGGAGAACACCGTATTCTTTTCATTTCATCGATGGTTTATTTTCCTGTGAAGATTTTTTATTTTGATGTAGTCCCATTTGTTTATTTTTTGTTTGTTTCCCTAGTCATTATGAAAACTATATGGAGTTTTCTCAAAAAATTAAAAATGGAACTGCCTTTTGATCTAGCAATCCCACTTCTGGGAATATATCCTAAAAATTCTGCAACACCAATTTAAAAGAATGTATGTACCCCTATGTTCATAGCAGTGTTATTTACAATAGCCAAGATCTGGAAACATCCCAAGTGCCCATCAGTAGGATGAGTGGATAAAAAAGCTGTGGTACATTTACACAGTAGAATACTGTGAAGCTATAAAAAGAAGGAACTCTTCTTATTCTTTGTGACAGCATAGGTGGACCTGGAGATATTTATGCTAAGTGAAATAAGCCAGTTGGTGAGAGGCAAATGTCATATGATCTCACTTACATGTGAAATCTAATGAATAAAATAAACTGACAGATAAAATAGAAACAAAGGCATAGATACATGGAAAAAATTGACAGCTGTCAGCGTGGGGTGGAAAGGGGAGACTGGATGAAAGAAGGTGAAGGGATTAGCCAAAGAACCAATATGCATGACCCACAGACACAGACCACAGTGTGGGGATGGCCAAAGGGAAGGGGAGCGCAAGGGTGAGGAGGAAAGGGGAATGGGAAGATCTGTAATAGTGTAAACAATAAAAATACAGTAAAAAAAATTTAGCTACCAAAAAACATTCCATTCATGTATATAGTCTTCCCTTTCAGCCAGATTCATAAAGTTTACTCACTTGTTGCAGATCAGTTACTCATAAAGTTTTTGGTCAATTTCTATATCTGCATGAGCAAAGTCAAAAAAGTAATGGAGGAAAACCTAGAATCTGAGGAAGGAAGTCAGCCCACTCTTACCTTTCACCTGCATGAATACATGCATAAAAGAGAAATTTAAATTATATTTATTTTATAATTACAAATAATAAAAGAGTCCTTTTATTATTATTTTGTTGTTGTTCATGAAACCTAAAGTTTGAAATGCTTTTCTACACACATGGTTAATTTAGCTGGTTGTAGATTATATTCTATGGTTGTCTTGTTACATTCAATATGTCAGAGAAAACCCCGATTTATCAATTTTCCTTTTTAAGTCTCCTGTCCGGGTTAAAAGAATAAAGATATTCCCAGTTGCCCAAAAGACTGACCTTGGAACCATCTTTCTTCTCTCTCCTTTACTTTCCATATCTATTCAATCTCCAAATTTTTGTGATATTCTTATCATAATCAGTCAACCAGAGCACTGGGGAGTCTCCTACAATGGTCAAGATTCTTATGAAAGGGATGCTTTAATGGACCTCATTAGATCACATCTGAAGGGCTCTTATTTACAAAGGGTCATTCAAAAGGTTATCCATGCTTGTCAGATATGTGGCAAAAACAATCCTGTGACAGAATGTGCCCCAAAAGGAAAAGGGAGTACAATCTAAAGGGATATGCCCATTTGAGGACTGGCAAGCTGACTTTACACAGATACCTCAAACCATAGGAAACTTTAATTTTTTATTAATTTTTGTAGACACTTTCTCTGGAGGGGTAGAGTCATACCCCACTAGAACTGAGAAGGTAACTGGAGTAGCAAAACTTATTCTTAAAGAAATAATCCCTAGGTTTGGACAATGGACTGCTGTTCACTTCAGAAATCTCCCAGAAGACAGGAACTACCAATTCAAGGGAAACTACCTGCATCTTAAAGACCTCAATCTAGGGAAGACAGAAAATGAACCACACAATAAAGAAGACCCTGGCAAAAATAAACCAGAAAACACATTTGGAATGGGACCAGGCACTACATTTTGCCTTGATCTGAATTAGGGTAGCATCCTGAAGTGGGCTCAAATTATGTCCTTTTAAATCAGTTTATGGGAGACAATTCAAGTTTCTGTTTCAGGAACACCCCCTTTAGATTTAGAAAATGAATCAAAAATCAAACAATATGTACAGCATCAAGGTCAAACACTAACAATTTTGCGCACATTTTCTCATTGCATGTATATCCACCTATCTGACAAGCCCTTACACCTGTTCCAGCCATGAGATCAAGTCTTACTGCAGATTTGGAAGACTCAATGTCCTGAACAGCAGTTAGCCAAGCAATACACCAGTTTGTATGATGTCCTACTGACAACACACTCTTCCCCAAAGCTCGTAGAAATCAACCTTGGATCCACCAAACATAGATAAAGCAAGTAACACCTGAGGAGGACTCAAGTCTTGCTGCTTCTATTGATATTGCAAGGGAAAGCTGGACCTGCACTCCTGAAGGGAATTTAACATTCCTTTTTCACAAAAGGGCAGTGCCTCCCAAAGTAAAGTGACAATTTTACATTTTATTTTATTCTGCATTTCCCAGACAGTGGCTTCCTCAGCAAATTTATTCTGCAATTGGGTTTGCCATTGCTCAGGGTTGGATCATGGGGATCCTTTAGTCCCTCCAGTCTCTGACTTCACTACTGAACCAGTAGGCATACCCTCCACTAAATACTTGATTTTTATCTGCACAATAGGTCTCACTTTGGAAGCCCATCTGCAACACTGTCTCTTGAAACATGAAGCTATATACTAGCTTCACTTGTTCAGCAGTGCCATCCTCGAGATAAAGCATTGGCCTCTCTCACATTAGAAGAGTGCATGATCCCACATTTGTGAGTGGATAAACCAGTAGGAACAACTGGGGAATGAGACAGACACCACAACCCAGGGTTCCAGTGTGGGGAAATAAAGCCTCAAAACCTCTGACTAAAAAGTCTTGTGGGGGTTGAGGAAGCAAGAGAAACTCCTAGCCTCACAGGACAGTTTGTTGGAGAGACCCACAGGACCCTAGGATGTACACAAACCCATTCACCTTGGAATCAGCACCAGAAGGGCCAAATTTGCTTGTGGGTAGCAGAAGTGACTGAAAGCCAGGCATGAGCTGAGCAAGCAGCATTGTTCCATCTTGCACTCTTCTCCCACACATGGTGCCATAACTCAACAACATGGGTTGCCCCCCTCCCTGGCAAACACCTAAGGCTCCACCCCTTACATCATAACAGCATGCTGAGACAAAAAAAAATATAGCGTGAAGGAAAAAACAGATCGAAGCTCCAGAAAAATACAACTAAGCAATGAAGAGGTAGCCAACAAATCAGATGCAGAGTTTAAAACACTAGTAATTGGGATGCTTACAGAAATGGTTGAGTATGGTCGCAAAATAGAGGAAGAAGTGAAGGCTATGCAAAGTGAAATAAAGAAAAACATACAGAGAACCAACAATGACAGGAAGGAAACCAGGGCTCATATCAATGGTGTGGACCAGAAGGAAGAAATAAACATTCAATCAGAACAGAATGAAGAAACAAGAATTCAAAAAAAAAAAAAAATGAGGAGAGTTACTTATCAAAGGAACCTCTGGGAAAACTTTAAATGTCCCAACATCCCAATCATAGAGATGCCAGAAGGAGAAGAGGAAAAATAAGAAATTGAAAACTTATTTGAAAACATAATGAAGAACTTCCCTAATCTGGAAAGAAAATAGACTTCCAGGAAGTCCAGGAATCTCAGTGTCCCAAAGAAGGTAGACCCAAGGAAGCATACATTGAGGCACACCATAATCACATTACCCAAGTTTAAAGATAAGGAATCTTAAAAGCAGTAAGAGAAAAGGAGACAGTTACCTACAAAGGAGTTCCCATAAGACTATCATCTGATCTCTCAAAAGAAATCTTTCAGGCTAGCAGGGCCTGAAAAGAAGTACTGTATTTTTTTTAACTATAAGACGCACTTTCCCCCCACCAAATTTGGGAGGAATAATGGTTGTTAATGCTGCCATTGAATTCTGTTTACATTTACATTGGTGAAATATTATGTTGTTTATGTTACTAAATATTTTACCACATTTTTTGCTTCAAATTTTTTTCCTATTTTCCTTCTCTAAAACCTAGGTGCATCTTATGGTCCAAAAAATATTCAAAGTCATGAAAGGCAAGGACCTACATCCAAGATTACTGTATCCAGCAAAGCTGGAAAGGCAAATAAAATGCTTCCCAGATAAGGTCAAGTTAAAGGACTTCATCACCACCAAGCCCTTATTCTATGAAATGTTAAAAGGACTTAATTAAGAAAAAGAAGATCAAAACTATGAACAGTAAAATGACAACAAACTCACAACTATCAACAACCAAACATAAAAAAACAAAACAAAATCAAAAACAAAAATGAACTAAGCAAATAATTAGAACAGGAACAGAATCACAGAACTGGAGATCATATGGAGGGTTATCAGCAGGCAGCAGGAGTGGGGGAATGGGGGAAAAAGTACAGGGAATAAGAAGCATGAGTGGTAGGTACAAAATAGACATGGGGAGGTTAAGAACAGTATGGGAAATGGAAAAGCCAAAGAACTTATAGGTATGACACATGGACATGAACTAAGGTGGGAGAATAATGGTGGGAAGGGGGGGTACAGGGTGAAGGGGAATAAAGGGGAGAAAAAATGGGACAACTGTAATAGCATAATTAATAAAATATATTTTTAAAAATTCAGTCAGAAATGAAGGATATACTAATTGAAATAAAGAACAATTTACAGGGAAACAACAGTAGAGTGGATGAAGCTGAGAATCTAATCAATAATTTGGAACGTAAGGAAGCAAAAAACAACCAATCAGAACAACAAGAAAAAAGAATCGAAAAGAATGAAGAGAGTGTAAGCAGCCTCTGGAACAACTTCAAGTATTCCAACATGTGCATCATAAGCATCCTAGAAAAAGAAGAGAAAGAGCAAGAAAGTGGAAATCTATTTGAAAAAAATAATGAAGGAAAACTTCCCTAATTTGGTAAAGGAAATAGACATGCAAGTCCAGGAAGCACCAGAGAGTCCCAAACAAGATGGATGTAAAGAAGCCCACTCCAAGACTCATCATAATTACAATGTCAAAGTTTAAAGATAAAGAATCTTAGAAGCAGCAAAAGAAAAAAAGTTAGTTACCAGATGGTTGACAGGTGGGAGGAGGGAGGGAGATAATGGGTGGAGAGGTGAAGGGATTAAGAAGTACAAATAGGTAGTTACGGAATAGCCATGGTGATAAAAAGTACAGTATAGGAAATGGAGTAGCCAAAGATCTTATCCCCATGACCCACAGACATGACAGACATGAACAATGGTAGAGGGATTTCCTGAGAGACTGGCAGTGCTGGGTGGAGGTGGGAAAAGGGGGAAAATCAGGACAACTGTAATAGCATAATCAATAAAATAGAATTCATAAAAAAGGAATCAATAGAACGTATTAGGTAAATGTGTAAGAGAAAGAGAAAAAAAAATTCTTAAATTGTTGTCTCCATGCTTCCCAACATCAGCTATAAAGAAGAGTGAAATAGGGTAGGGAAGCAACTGAGTGAGTCTCTAGAGTACATGAGAGGGGAAACCCTGGCACATGTCCTTTCTTGTGATTCAACAAGGGCACGGGCTGTCATGTTTTGTCCGAGTTTGTTCAATAGTCATAGCACTCATTGTCTCTATCACATAATGATGTTCTTTGATCCAGAAAAAACCATGATGATGATGATGATGATGATGATGATAATTCATTAACATTTTGTAAAGGCGAATAGTTTCCAAGTGGTTAAAAACAGCTGTGAAATGCATCACCTATGTGTTAGGTTCACTCATTGTAAAATTGGAACTTAAATTGTGTGCATGCTTTAAAACACAAGCACAAAGCAAATAGCTTCAGTTCATCTGACCTGATGACATGGGTCAAATGTTTTCCTGCAACTCGAAATGACCTGGTTAAAAGTGTATCCAGTACTCATGAGCTAGCTAGATATTTGTTTCATGAGACCAATGGGATATTTCTTAAATTACTTTTTTCCTGGAGCATTTATTTTGCATATGTATGATCATTGATGGTAATTGGCTGGTTTTCTCTTCTTGCCTCCTTAAATCTGTTTGCATGCCATGAAAGCCCCATTTCATTTATTGTAAGAACTTTCCTTGCCTCTGGCTGTTCAGAGGTCCCATGTACTGTATAACTTTCCCATAGAGTTTACACATTCTATGCCCTTTTTATTGGATAAATTGCAAGATTCTAAAGAGAGTCTATTCACTTAAAAACAATTTAAAAACACTGTTATGCTGTCAATTTCCAGTTGACAAGTCACAGACTGGAAGAATATATTTGCAAATCCTATATGTGACAAAGGAATTATCTCCAGAATATATAAAGAACTCTATAAAACTCACCCATAACCAAAGAAACAGCTTAAGTGAAATGTGGGCAAAAGATTTTACTAAAGAGGATATACACATGGCAAATAAGCATAGGAGAAATATGGTCAGCCACCAATGGCTTGATTTTAACTTACTTATTTTTACCTAAGTCATTGTAGAACTGGTATATTTCTTCTGGGATGCTCATCTGATTAAATTCATGGTTAATGGTGGGAGAACGCATTGGATGAGTTCTTGTCAACAAAACATTTGGACATTTGCTTAATAGAGGGATCATTTTAGTCTTCATTTCCCCTTATTCCCATAAAAAAAGCTTTCTAAGAAGTGGGAAGATGCCTCTTTGTCAGCAGTGACTACTACATTACCAAAACACAAATGCAGCCCTGGCAGTGTGGCTCAGTCAGTTGGAGCATTGTGCCATAGACCTAAAGGTCACAGGTTCAATTCCCAGTCGGAACACATACGAGATGGCAGCCAAATGATGTCTCTCTCCCATACTGATGTATGTATCTTTCTCCACCCCCTTCCTCTCTCCTTAAAAGCAATGAAATATGTCCTCAGGAGGTAGGCCATGCTGCTGTCCCACTGTCTTGATGTCAGGGTGCTCCATACAGCGGTCCACATGGGCAAGCTTCAATAATATGGGCAATAAACACTCTTTTGGGCAACTGAGCCATGCCAAATAGATAAATGCCTTTTCAGAAGTATTCATTGCCATTAAGTTAAGCTATATAACTTGAAAAACCTGCCAATGAAGTGTCTTCCTCTTTTCCACATGGGCATAGCTATGTGCTGTGAAAACTGCCCACATCAGAAAAGGCCAAGGTGGCCGTCCACTGGCCTCCATCTTCCTCCTTGGGGAGAGAGCCACAGTAATTTCCATGTGATTGGTTTTTAATTCAGACAAAACTTTTTTCTGTGATTCTTTCCCCTCCAATAGTATTGTGATCATTTTAATGATATATGTGTAAAATGTGAATAAGAGAATTTGTGTGATCCTGCCTTTTTTTGTCTTTTGAGGACTTTCCTACACATAACAATATATAGTGCTACTCCCCTATCAGCAAAACACCTGTAATCACAACTGTCCTGTCCATTCCCCTGTTTGCCTCACCAGTGTCTGGTCAGCAAGGATCCCAAGATTCCAGTGAGTCAATATCCCTAACTTTGTATATAGTTATATTATTGCATGTAAAAACAGCCTGATGCTAATGTTTTGTCCTTGGCATTGTTAGGTGGTGGCCAATTCTGACCCTCTGTCATAGCTTAGCTGTGGAATGCTATCTAGAGCGAGATTCAGTCAAGGCTATTGCCTGTGGCTTTTACCCTGCAATTCACTCTGGAAGATGTGTATAGATTCCATGCTCCACACTTACTACTTACCTCTCAACAGATCACCCTGCTTACCTTTAACAAAATAAATAGTTTCTTTGAGTGTGAAAAGAAAGTGAAATCATGTAAAAATGTGTTTTAAAAAATCAGAACATCAATGCATAAAACTGGATGTGCACTGGCTATTCCAATCAGGAAATTATATTGGTTACTAAAATGGTAAAGGAGAAACCATGATGAACAACACTGATTCCCTAGTATAATTGCTAAGATATGAACATTGGTATAAAACAGATCTTAGTTTGGTAAAAAGACAGATCTTGATCAGAATTTTTAAAGCTTTTATTTACTTATTTTTAGAAAGAGGGGAAGAGAGAAAGACACTGGAAGAAACATCAGTGGGCAAGAGACACATCGATCAGCTGCCTCCTGTACACCCCCAGGTGGGGATTTGGCCCCCAACCCAGGCATATGGGAATCGAACCAGTGATCTTTCCAGTGACCTTTCAGTTCACAGGCCAGCGCTCAGCCTACTGAGCCACATGAGCCAGGGCACATCTTAGTCTAAAAATTTAGCAGTGTAAACTTAAGCTGGTTAGAGAACCTCAGCACACCTCAGTTTATTCATTGAGCAAATAAGGTTAATAATCATATCAACCTCTAAGGATGACTGTGAGGAATAAGTGGACTAATGCATATTCTTTGCATAGCACCAGACACGCACTAAGTAACGAGTGAAGAGCAGGCTGTCTTTATACCAGTGTAGAATTGTTCACTTCTACAACAAACCTGCAGGAGAGGAGAGCCCTGCCCTGAGACATGTGGGTCTATTTTTTATAAGTTATTTAACTTTACATAAATTACTTAATATGTCTGACTTTTTACTTCCTCCAATCAATGGAGACAAACATTCTCATGCTATTTATGTAATAGGGCCTTTTTTGATATGAGATACCATATGTGAAAGTAACTTGAAGAGTCTACAGTAATGAATACATATACAAAATTATGATCTGACCTTAGGACAGTTTACTTTGGGCAGCCCTAGCCACAGAGATAATGATGAGCTGCAATGCAGAAACTGCCGAAAGAATGGTGGACTCAGACGAGGGGCCTGGACTCTAGCATTGGATTGCCACTGGTCTGGGACTCAGAGCCAGTCTGTTATCTGCCTGGAGCCTCCACTTCCTTATCAACAATCGAGGGGGGTATACTTCTCACCCCTGAACCACCTTACTGCAACTCCTGCAGTGTGACTGCCTTCTTCACTAAGACAACTTCACGTGTTCAGTATTCCACGTTTTCCTCTAGGCCAACACGCTGCACTGAAATGAAGCAAAGATAGGATTTACTATGGGTCAAGAATCTTTTAACCCAAAGTCAATGCAATCTCACATGATTTAATTTTTCACATGCTTTAATCTGTGATGACATTCAGAAATGAGTGGATTAAATACAATTAGCCCACCAGAACACAGTTATCAGGCTTCCATCTGAAATGGATTTACACAGCACCTTTGGATTGAAAGGCAGCACCTGTGGGAAGAGTCTGATCCAGAGAAAAAGTAGCAGGTAATAAAACTCAGTGAAGGAAAATTGCCATGGGACTTCCTATCTATTTTGTAGTATTCTTACAAAAAAATATAAAACAGTTACTTGCTATTATGCCCTGCCATTCAAGTTTCATCTCCCTGCAATATAATCGTTGCTTTCCATAAGCAATATAATCAGACAGGTTAAAAAAATGAAAGGCTAAATAAGGGTAAATAATGGTATGAGAAAATCATTTTTCTGGATGAATCAGTAGACACTAGACTTTCCCATTATGTTCTAAGGCTCACAAGCCTGAACTTTAAACCCAGTGGAAAATTGCATGGGATTTTATTGCTATTGATATTGAGGTTTATTTTGAGTTGTTTCTCTGAATGAAAATCATTGTCCCCAAATGACCAAATGGCAAAACAGTTCATTTAAAATAGAACTTCTCAACCCTAGCACTATTGTACTTTGAACCAAATAATTCTTTCTTGTGTGGGGCTGTTCTGTGTCACATAGGATATTTGGCAGCAACCCAAGCCTCCACCCAGGAGATGCCAGGAGTACTCACCCTCACCCACCCTCAGCCACAACAATCACTGTTTACAGACATTTCCAACTGTCCCCTGGGGACACAAACCACTTCCTTTTGTGAAGCTGGCCTAACGAAAGCCCATATACACTTGCTCAGTTCCAAATCTGCTTCTCCCCACCTGTCATTATCACCCTGAGTATGTCATTTATCCATGATAATATGGAACAAGATAGCGATCAACAAGGAAAGAAATTTTGTTTAACATGATTCCTTCTCAGGAGGAAAGGTCAAATGACAACTCACCAGGAGAATAGCCAAGACACCACTCATTCCATGAATTCTCATTCACAAAATACTGGCTGGGAGTCTGGGCACTCAGCAGAGGCTATGGAAAGAAGATTCAGGGTACGAAAGCATGTGTGTGGGTATTAATCTCTACTTCCTATTTTCATATAAAGAATTTACAGGGCTCTTTTTTAAAATGACCTGTTGTTATGTTTTCCCTATATGTCTCTTTAATATTCCCCCCCACACCCCCCCCCAAAAAAAAACAATCTTTGAAGCTAAAACTTGTAACCAAAAAAATCTGGAAATAAACAAAGGAAACTGTTAGAACATTTGCCTCTAGAAAGGGTAGGCTGGGTAGTAAGTAGCTGGGATGGGGGGTGGTCAATAGATTGATTGTATTGTATTCTTCTCCATGCTGTCTGAACATTTTAGTATACGGGATAAAGTGGTTTTAAATTAGGAGGCAATTGGCAACACTGATTCCCTCTACAGACAAAATAGCAATTATTGGGATCTGTGGTTTGAAAGTCTTTAATATTTTCCTAAATGACAGCATGCCTGTGGAATAAATGATACAGAGCAATATCAGGTGAACTTGAGACTGCTACATGGAGTAGAATCTCTGGTCAATAACTGGGTCGGGGAATTCTGAATAGACCACTGAGTGGCCCATTACTATTACACAGATCAGGACCAACATGGCTCTGCAAAGCCTGGCTGTAAAAAGAGCCTGTTTGGTTTCATTTGAACTATTAGTATCCCGTAGAGTTAAGGAGCAATACATTTAAGAAGCAATGATATAGAAATATAAAACCAATTAAGATTCGTCAATAAATAACAAGAACTTGACTTTTAAAAATGGAGCAATGCTAAGTAGGTAATATAGATACAAAGAGAGATAAGAGATAGATAGCTGATAGTTAGATAGATAGATCTACCAGTAATGATACTTCAAACTGTTTAAACATTCATCAGCCTGCACACAATAGCCTAATTCAACTAACATGTTAAAGTCTCAGCCAGCAACTGATTTTATAATTCCGATAACTGAAAGGCATTTCTATGATCATGAAGATGTCCTTGTTACTGTAATCATTTGAGACTAGTGTATAATAACACAATAATATTTACCTTGGCTTAATGAATGGCCATGGCATGTTTCAATGAAACAAATATACTTTATATATTGTTAGATCTTACTTTCTAATAGTTTATCAAGGACTTTCATGTCTGGGTTCATATAGGATATTCATCTGTATTTTTCTTATCCTGAAATGTCCTTTTCAGGTTTTGCTATCAGGGATACACTCAAAATTCAAGTTAGGAAGTGTTCTCTTCTCCCTATACTTTGAAAAAGTTTGTGTACAATTAGTTGAAATTCTCCTCCTTAAATGTTTCATAGAATTCATCAGTGAAGATACATGGTCAAGAAGTTTTCTTGTGATTGATTTCAAATTCAGATTTTTCCATTGACATAAGGTCATTCAGATATTGTTTATTCTTCTATCAGTTTTGGTAACATGTGTCTATCAAGGAATTTATTCATTTTATTTAAATGGGCAAATTTACTGGTATAACATTCTAACATTGCTTCTAACATTCCCTATTATCCTTCTCAAGATGTTCCATTTTTCATTCCTGGTATGGTAATTTATAGGAGGCAGAGAATATTTCCTCTTTTTTCTTTTGAGCTTTCTTGCTAGGGTTTTATAATTTTCTTAATCTTTTCCAAGAACTAGGTTTTGGTTTTTGTTCCTTTGTCGACGTTCTTTATTATTGGTTCAATTTTATAATTCATTGATTTTTGCTCTTATCTTTTTTTTATCCTCACCCAAAGACAGTCTCACCAACGTTTATAGATAGAGGGAGGGAGGATGGAAGAGGGAGAAAGAGAAACATCAATGTGAGGGAAAAACATTCATCAGTTGCCTCCCATATGTACCCTGACTGGAATCAAACCCAGAGCCTAGGTACGTGCCCTGACCAGAAATCCAACCCGCAACCTTTCGGCATATGGGACGATGCTCCAACCAACCAAGCCACCAGTCAGGGCTGCTGTTGTCTTTATTAATCATGTTTTTCTTCTTACTTTGGATTTAATTTGCTCTTGCTTTTCTCCTTTCTTAAGTGGGAAACTTAGATCCTTAATTTCATATTTTTGCCTTTTCTAGTATAAGCAATTAATATTATAAATTTTCCTCTAAGTACGGTGTTAGCTGTATTCTAAAAATTTTGACATGTATTTTTATTACCATTAAATTTGAAATATTTTCTCATTTCTTCTTCTTAAAATCAAGGCTTATTTATAAATGTATTGTTTAGCATCGTAACTAGTCTACAAATACAGGCCCCAACAATTCCTCTCCTCCTAGTACCTGCATGTTACATGTGCAGATGGAGATTATGTATCTTGCCCTAGATCCTGCAATGGCCTTGTTAACTGACTGACCAACAGCAGGAAACAGAAAGTGGTTCTGTGCCAGTTTCAGGCTGAGTCAGTCTAACCTGTAGTTGAGCTGGGTCTAGATTCATTGTAGCTTTTTTGAAATTCTAGTCAACAATTGCAACAAATATTTCGAAGGTGGGATCAGGAATTTTCATCTGAACAGGAGCAGTGCTTCACAGGTCTCTCTTTGCTTTGCAGCTTATTCAGCTTTTAAGTCCTCTGTGGAGTCCTTTGCTCTTCTGTCCCAAACCCTGAAGACCTTTCTCCAGCCTGTGTTTCTACTAGCCTTCAGTGTACTGCTGCCTTGTGATCCATAAATTTCTTGGTGCCAGAGGGATTTCTCTCAGTTCTCCTGCCTTGCTTCATGCCTTCTGTGCACTGCAGGTGGGATATATTTGCCCTTAACTCTGTGAAGATACTCAGGGGAGTTTTTCTTAAACTCCTACCATGCCCCCAGCCTTCAGCATGCTGTCTTCACATTCTCAGCAGGAAGAATTGGAAGGCAGATGTGGCTTTGCTCTCTGACTAGGGCTCCCTTGGGGCCTAATTCAACAAACCAACCCATATGCATTGTTAAATGTTCAATTAAAGTTCATCTGGTTTCCTCTTACGCAGTCTGAAGTGGGTGGGTGCCTCCTTCTGCCGTTCCATCAAGGAATGTGTTTGTCATATGTTTGTCCTCTGCTGGAAGGGCTGATCCCTTTCTAAAGTTTAATTCACTTGTGATCCTTTATCTCTTTGCTATTTGAGTTTATTGGATTTTCTCATTCTTATAGTGGGAAACAATGCTCTTTTGCAACTTTCTACCTCAAAACAGAAAGCAAAAGTCTCTGTCTTTCGGTATACTGAAGGTCCATATCCTTTTCACTCAACAGATTAACCAGTCATAAATGATCTCTCAATACCACTCAAACTCCTTTCCCACTTGCTATTCAGTACAATGATAAAGATTGATGCCCTTATCCTGGTCCAGTTGCTAAGTCAATCCTCATCAGAGCAATAGATAAATCAGCAACCTCAGTGCCTTGCCTACCAGCCTTTGGTTGTTTGTCCAGATCTGAGGTAGAATCTTTAGTGTTACAGTTTGTTTATGGGATTAGCCAGGTTGACCATACATTAGTATGCCCAAAGTTCTCTATACCACAAGCACCTTCCCTGATACCTACCATAATGTTTCCATTTATGTGACTAATCTTATTTGTTTCCCACATGACATTTCAATGACATGGTGAAATTAGTTCCATGCCCTGAGCTCCACCCTACGTGGCCAAAATAGTGATGCTGCCAAAATTTTGCCAACCACCTAGTCTTCTACCTGCTTATCTCCATGTCTGCCAACAACCAGTCAGCACCAAGCTATTATAAAAAAACAATCTCCTGCAAATATAATACTGTACCCATCTGCTTTTAAACATTACCTATCCACATTTTGTTCCAATATTTAATACAGAACTTGTGTGTTTTTTAAGTGTTGTATGTCCAGCACAGTGGGTAGGACAAAGTGTGCATTCAATAAATGCTCATTATTATTTAATTATAGATATTACTGGTTAAAATTCCTATCTACATTGAAGGTAGGGTAGACATGGCAGACAGATGAAGGAAAGCAGTTCATTAGTGTCTTATGCACCATGATTAGGGTTAGCTTCACTAATAAAATAATAATAAAGAGTGTATTCCCCTCTCTGTGTACTACTCCAAGGTATGGTTTAATGGTTAGACTTCTGGTTTGAATTCTATTGTTTAGACTTCATATGTGAATGGGGTGAGGTGAGATGATTCTACACAAAATATCAAATGTCAAGAGCTGAACTGAGCTACCAGGTGTTGGAATGGTCAGTTAAGATAACAACCCAAAGTGAAAGAGTTGAGCTTTTAATCATTTATTACAATGGTATAAGCAAAAGGTCAAATCCCTCACTGTCCCATTGTCCCCAGGGATCAGCACTGGGTCAGGTGGACCAGCCCAGGTGTGGGGAATCATCTCACTGTGAAGTGTCTCAAACAAAAAGCTCTTGCAGTTTTATGGATAGGGGTTGGGATAGGAGCAGAACAAGACGAAGAAGGAAAGACTGAGAATAGAAAACTACTAAGTACTGAGTCAGAATACAGAAAAAGTGTCTTTAAGGCTTCCCCTCCCCTAGATAAGGAGGTCTCAGCAGAGGCACCTGAGAAAGGCATCTTCCAAAGTCCCTCAATAAAGAGGCCTCTGAATGGAGATGCCTGGACAAGGAACGTGTGAGAGCTTGGCTGGCCAGAGGGCTGGACTTCACTGCAACTCCCTCCAAAGCACTGCAATGCAATGGCTGTGCACCAAGTCTGTGTAGAGAGGGGCTCTTCCCCTGTGTGTCTTTGTCATTTCCTGTGGTCAGGTTTAAAAAAAAAAAAATCACACATAGGCTTTTGGCCAGGAGCTGGACTCATCAACTCCCAATAATAAACAGGATCTAAGTCAAGTAGCAAACTGGAGATTCCGCAGTTACTCAGCCCTGAGAGCCTAGTCTCCTGGAGGGACCTGGAGAGAACTCAGCCCTTTGAGAAACTTATTTGTAAGTAGGTTCCTGCCAACTTCAGCTCTGTCTAGAGAAACTGAGACTAGTGGCCCACTGCAAACATATTCAGGAACTGATCTGGAGCCAAGAGAGAAGTTCTGAAACAGCTTATGAAATTACCTACAAGTCAGTGGGACTTTCAAGAGTAATAGCATTGACATCGTCCTGGCTGGTGTACCTGAGTGGATTGAACATGGGCCTGTGAACCAAAGGGTTGCCAGTTGGATTCCTAGTCAGGACACATGCCTGGCTTGCGGGCCAGGTTCCCACTAGGGGGGGCACGAAAGGCAACCACACATTGATGTTTCTCTCCCTCTCTTTCTATCTCCTTTCCCCTCTCTCTAAAAATAAATAAAATCTTTATTTTTAAAAAAGCACTGGCATTGTTACAATTCTCACAATTAATCAGAATTAAATGAAGCAAAGTTGTCTTCATTATATTTATTATCACTTAGTACTTAATATCCATGGATATTAAATTGTATAAACTTAAACAGCACCTTCAAACAAGGTGTTTCCTGTCCTGAGACAACTCACATTCTATAGACATGCTTAAACCTGGGGGAAAGGCCTGAGATAATGTACCTGTGCTGGTTAAGGCCAATAATAATAAAATAAATGAATGGCATGAACCCCCATTAAAGGCAGTTTAACACAAAAGTTTAGTCTCTTTTAAAGACTTAAGAGGCATTCTTTTACAATGATATAAACACAAATTTTGGAGAGTAGAGCCCCAGTTTTGTTTGATAGATCAAAAAAGAAAGGTATGGAGTGGTTTATAACATCAGCTTGAACAGTGATTCTAGATAATGTATGGTGTACTTGAGAAAATAAATCACACTTTAATTAGATTTGTAATGAAAAGTGCCATGGAAGGATAATAGTCTAAGGGTCTCTGTCATACTATATAACTAACAGTAGTAATTGTGGTGATTATTTCCAGAGTCAATGCCCTATAAAAGCATGACATGCAGAAAGAAGGGTGCAATCCTGATATTATCCTTGGTATTGATATATCCAACATGTATGCTTGACAGAGGGAAGAGCATGTGTGTGAATATTTAGATAGGGAAGAAAAATTATTCCACTTTCTAAGCCATCCTTTCCTGTATCTCTCTTCGGAAACCAATAGTTATGTTCTATTGCCTGTCCGCATACTGAGTTGCCGTCTGTGGTAGAGAGGGGAGGGCACGGTGCCTTGAAAGTGAGCATCACATGAATCATACAAGTTGGGCTTGGCTAGAAAAATGGGGGGCTTTTTTTGTTCTGTTTTCTTCTGTTTTTAACCAAAGGAAATTTTATCTTTCTGACAGTTTTATGGGCACTGTTTTCTGAAAATATCATCTCTAGCTAACCCTGGCTTACATTTTACATTCACTGCAAACCATTTTCACTTCATTTCACAATCATCCATAAATGAGTGATGTTTTTAGGATCCACTGTGCAGCAATGCTGTTATATCTAAGGATTCCCACAGAATTGATGGGCTCTCGATGAGTCTCTAGCAGCAGCTCATTAGGGCAGTGAAGCTATTAAACAGATGAGATTTAGATGGAACAAAAGAGCCATGGCATTACAAATCCCACTCAGAGGAAAATCCCCAAGAGGGATCAGTGGCCCTCGCTCTGAGTGCCGCCCTGCGGAAGAAGGCCTGCAGGTGACAGTGTTGTCCTAACTAATGCCGGGGCGAGCACCCGAGTGTTCGAAACTAAGCAAAAGATTTCAAGTCAACGTAAAAGACTTTCGTCAATGTTATATACAAAACTATTTGTTGAATAATCCAGGTGCATTCTTACTTTTCTCCTCATACTATGTAATAAGACTCGGTACTATGGGGTGGGCCAGTCCTAGCAGTCATCTTGCCCATGCACATATAAGCTGTAAACAACAGATTTCTCATAAAGCTTAAATATTCAGCTTGGTGATTTTAGTAATTGCATTGTTCACCCAAAGGAAAATTTCTATTAATTTGTTTTTCTGCATATGTTTGCCCTCCCTGTGTGCTATAGTTCTGCAATGAGGACATTTAGAAACAGCACAATGCATGAGCATTGCAATTAGAAATTAAATTTTGCTTAAAAATGAAAATAAATAAATAATAAAGAGCACATATGGAAAAATAATTTATTTTGCTATTTCTCTTTTTGTTATTTCTCAGTGTATTCCAGATATTTATTTTAATGTTTCTTCACCAGAATCCTTTGAGGGCAAAGGGCAGTCTCCAATTTCCCAGCATTTAGTGATACAGTTTGATAAGTGTTAAATTATATTCCTTATTCTGAATAAGCATTTGTGGTGCCTTACATATAAATAGAAAAATCTCATTTTATCTTAATATGAAACTGACATTTTCAACAATTATTTAAAGATTTTAAAAGACCTATCAATCCCTGCTGCAGCCACAGACTTTAAAGTCACAGTCTCATAGAGCAAGTGGTATGTGTATAGAGTTTACCAGAGCACAAAGCCACCAAGGGTTTTCAGGGAAGTGCAAAGTGCCTCTTTGTTCTCAGGCAGGAAAGCTCCAAATGGGCTGGGGTTCAGGAGAAGTTCACTGAGAACATTGAGTTTGAGATTCGATTTCAATGCAATTGGAAATGGATTCAACATAAATACAGTATCCTCTATGTGGTTCATTTTTCTTACTTTATATTATAAAAACTTCAAACATCTCATGGAAATATACAAAACAAGAAAGGAGTGTTCACATGTTTTATTTGGTCCTCTGTAGATGTGTAGCACTCATTAAAATGGGTACAGGTGATTCTGCTTTTCACATGATAGCACAAGGCAAAGAGATAATGTTCATAATTATTGGGAAACAGGAACTACAGAAGGAAAGGTATTACTTTTACCTAAAAATGCATTCTGTTGGTGACTTGTTAGTTTTCAAGGAACATCCTGCTAATCTTTTATTGATTCCATTATTCCCAGAAAGAGAAATTTCTGACTAAAGGTGCACCTTACTGAAACGAGCCTGAAATGGAAAGATTTACATGGATGGCCTCAGAGAAGCACAGGCTAGCTGTGGGGCTGTGGAATTTATCACAGCAGCACTGCCCCCCTTCCTTTCCACTTTCTGAACTCACACAACTCCAAGGGACTGACAACAGCATTTATTTCAGCAGATTTAACATGTCCTTTAAACTCCCGCAAGTTAGATGTATGGTACAAGATATAAACAAAATACACACAAAAAGTATATTATCTCATCCAAGAATGTCATATTCACTTTAAATACAGTACCTCACGGTTCCTAAGAAGACAAAATCAGAAATCAGAGTATGGTACATCATGCCTTACCTTCCCCAAGTTTTAGCTGAGTAACCTTGACCTAGTCATCCAGCATAAAAATACATTCAGCACAAAAATGTATTGAGCACCAGGTATTGTTCCCGGCACTGAAGATACAACATGAGCCAAAAAACCAGAAAACTCCCTCTTGGGGTTCACATCCCAGTGGGGGAAGCAGACAGTAACCGTGTGCATAAGGGAATGTGCACATTGTGCATGAACACGCAGCGCAGCAAGTGGTAGGAAGTGCTGCAGAAAGAGGTCCACCTGGGCCAGGTGACCAGAGACGCATGTTCTCTGTGGACAGTGCTCAGACAAGGTCTCAGAAACAGCTTCCCTGTGCTCCCAGACTGAAGAGAATGAGAGACTGGGCCAGTATGACTGTAGGGGGAGGAGTGCTTGGCCACGCTGACACATTTCAGTGTGTTCCCAGAGCAGCAAGGAGGCGGGGGTGACGGGAACTAGGTGAGGAGGTAGGGTGAGAGTTGGTAGAAAATAGGATCAAATAGGAAGACAACAGAGGTCACATCCCATTTACATTTTATTTTGTTATTTTTCATGCACAGGCTCACTAGTGTTACAGTCTTTCAGTCTCTTTTTTACATTTCATTGTTCTTCTTCCTGAGTACAAAGCTTAATTAATCTGTAGTGAATATGAAAGGTTTGAATTTTTCCAGTGTGAGGGAAGAATTGGTAATGAGATGTGAGGAAACCAGTGCTTTATTCTGTGTCTGCTGAAGCTCTGGGCTCTCAGCTGCTCTCCTTTCAGAAGCTCCTCTCACATCCCTGCCTCCAAGGTCCTCCCAGGGCCTCACCTGCTTCACCTCTTTGTTTTGCAATCCAAAAATTATGTGTTCCCTAATACATGTAGTCCTAAATCAATGGAAGTCTTGCCAGACCAACCAACCCAGGATATGAAAAAAGACCTATGCCCTGAAAGGTATATATTTCAAAGGGGGGCTGGCCCACAGCAAAGTGGATAAGGAGTTCAAAGACCTCATAAGGATGGTGATCCCACTCTCTGAAAAGGAGCCACTATCTGCAAATCATCAGAATCCTGCTCTTCTGCTCCCTGCTCAGGAAGAGTTCTGTTCCATCTACCTGTGGCCTGGCAATAAACAGGAATGGTGAAGGAAATTAGAATGATTGTCATAAATCCACCTCCCTTAAGTGCTATGAATTCTCTATGTAACAGAGATACAGGAGGCCTACATATATTTAATAAGGATAGAAATGCAAGTTTTTGTGCTCTATCATTATATTTGTTATTAGACAGAGCAACCCATATGAAGATTTGGTCTATCAGGACTTCCAGCCAAGACAGAGGCATAGGTAGCTACACTTTGCCTCCTTGCACAACCAAAAGAAGGACAGTAACAAATTTAAAAACAAAAAAACGAACCAGAACTGTCCAAAGAAACAAACCGTATGGCAGTCTGACCACCAAGGAGTTAAAGGAAAAACATTCATCCAGACTGGTAGGAGGAGCAGAGATGGGTGGTAGGAGCAGGGAGGACTCATAACAAAGTGGTGGCTGCTAAACAGGGCAGTTCCGTAATTGTGTGCACATAAACCAGGGGAAACGGTTTATGACTGGGGAACAAGACAGACTGCACAACCCAGGGTTCCAGTGTGGGGAAATAAAGCCTCAAAACCTCTGACTGTAAAAACCTATGGGGATTGTGGCAGCAGGAGAAACTCCCCAACTCATAGGAGAGTTTGTTGGAGAGACCCACAGGGTCCTAGAATTCACACAAAACCATCCACATGGGAATCAGCACCAGAATGGCCCAACTTGTTTGTGAGTAGCAGAGGAAGTGGCTAAAAGCCAGCTAAGAGCCAAGTAAGTGGCATTGTTGCCTCTCTGATCCCTCTACCACATACAGTGCCACAACACAACAACGTGGGTTGCCCCACCCTGGCAAATAAGTGCTGAGACAAAAAAAAAAATATATGGTCCAAATAAAAGAATAGATCAAAGCTCCAAAAGTAGAACTAAGTGATGAAGATATCCAACCTATCAGATGCAGAGTTCAAAACACTGGTAATCAGGATGCTCACAGAAATGGTTGAGTATGGTTGCAAAATAGAGGAAGAAGTGAAGGCTATGCAAAGTGAAATAAAGGAAAATGTACAAGTAACCAACAGTGAAGGGAAGGAAACCAGGACTCAAATCAATAATTTGGAGAAGAAAGAAATAAAAATTCAACCAGAACAGAATGAAGAAACAAGAATTCAAAAAAATTATGAGAGGTTGAGGAACCTCTGGGACGACTTTAAACATTCCAACATCTGAATCATAGGGGTGCCAGAAGGAGAAGAGGAAGAGCAAGAAATTAAAAACTTATTTGAAAACATAATGAAGTAGAACTTCCCCAATCTGGAGAAGAAAATAGACTTCCAGGAAGTCCAGGAAGCTTAGAGAGTCCCAAAGAAGCTGGACCCAAGGAAGCACACTCCAAGGCACATCATAATTATATTACCCAAGATTAAAGATAAGGAGAGAATCTTAAAGGCAACAAGAGAAAAAGGAGAGAATTACCTACCAAGGAGTTCCCATAAGGCTACCAAGTGATTTCTCAAAAGAAATCTTGCAGGCAACAAGGGGCTGGAAAAAAGTATTCAAAGTCACGAAAGGCAAGGACTTACATCCAAGATTACTCTATCCAGCAAGGCTATTATTTAGAATAGAAGGTCAAATGATGTGCTTCCAAGATAAGGTCAAACTAAAGGAGTTCATCATCACCAAACCCTTATTACATGAAATGTTAAAAGGACTTATCTAAGAAAAAGAAGATCAAAACTACGAAGAGTAAAATGACAACACACTCACAGCTATCAACAACTAAACCTAAAAAAGTAAAAACAAAAACAAACTAAGCAAACAACTAGAACAGAAACAGAATCCCAGAACTGGAGATCACGTGGAGGGTTATTAGCAGGGGGTGAAGGGGGCAGAGAATGGGAGAAAAGGTACAGAGACTAAGAAGCATAAATGGCAAGTACAAAATAGACAGGGGGAGGTTAAGAATAGTATGGGAAATGGAGAAGCCAAAGAACTTACATGTATGACCCATGGATATTAACTAAGGTGGGTGAATGCTCATGAGGATGGGTGGTGCAGGGCAGAGGGGAATCAAGAGGGGAAAAAATGAGATAACTATAATAGCATAATCAATAAAATATGTTTTAAAAAAGTTTTGGTCATATCACTTCAAACTTGTTTATATTTGACCCAAATACACTTGGGTCAAGAATAGAGAAAATACCCCTGTATAAAAATATTTACAAAAAACTGACTATAGATAATTAAAAATCCAAATGCCAAAAAGTGAAGCATGATAAAAATATCTAAAGAGAAATAAAAATATTAAAATATTATACTTTTACATTTAATATGTTAGCAGGAAAACAGCACCATGTATTAGTGGAGTGAGACTGGATCTCAGTTCAGCAATCTCAGTACTTGAGTCCTGGCTAAGAAAGAATTCAGAGACAAGACTCAAACTATAAAAGAAAGTTTATTTAGAAAGTCGTAGGGCTAGAAGTGAGCTGCAGAAGAAATGGGCCTGGGAAACAAGTTACAGAGGCAAAAGAAGTGTCCTTGGAGCTCAGGGGAAAGCAGTAGGCATGGAAAATGTGCCTGGGGCATGGAAGACTTTCCTAAATAAAATTTAAATGCTTAACTATATAAAATATAAATTTATGATCAAAAGACAGTATTAACAAAGTTAGTAAACAAATAACAGGTTAGGAGAAAATAGTTGTGATGTATGTAGCAGTAGATGGATCAGGAGTCAGGATGCAACATGAAAAACTGCTACATATCAAACCAGCTATAAAAATGGTAGGGCGTGGGAAATAGGAATAGACCAAAAAAATAGGAATAAAGTGCAGAGATGCTCAGTAAGAGTAATTAGGGAAATATAACAAGATACAAATTTTTAGTGATACATATATACTAACCAGGAAAAATTACAAGGTTTGATACTATTGTATTGTATTGATACTAAGTGTTGGCAAGATGGTAGAGAAATGAACAATCACAGAAATGTAAATTGTACATTTTGGGGGGATGTTATTTATATCTAGAGAGAGAAGATGAGAGAGAGAAAGAGAGGGAGAGAGACATCAATGTGTGGTTGCCTCTTGAGTGCTCCCTACTGGGGATCTGACCTACAACCCAGGCATGTGCCCTGACTGGGAATCAAACCGAAGACCCTTTGCTTCTCAGGCCTATGCTCAATCCATTGAGCCACACCAGCCAAGGCTGCATTTCTTTTTTTTTTTTTTTGGGGGGGGGGGGGTGGGGAGCGGATAACTTGATAACATCTATCAAAATACAAAAATGTGCCTCTTCCTTGAACCAGCAATTAAATTTCCACATAAATTCATTTAAAGCAGCAATTTTCAGGCAGTGTACTAGCAGAATTTTTAAAACTTGCAGTACCTGATTTAGTCAGGGACACTGGCCTATTTTCCCTCCAGTGTCACATTAAAAATTGACAATGGCCAACACAATAATAGCCATCTGGTATAAATGAATCAGAATTAGCCTTTTCTTTTGTCAGATCAACCAAAAATATGTTCTCAGTGTGGCACAGGATTTTAGTAGTTTATGTGTGTGATAAGATGAAAAAGACTGAAAATCACTGGCCTAAAGTGCTGTTAGTACAGGTAACAAAGAGTTGATGTAAGGATAGTCAGTGCCGTGTTGCTCTTAATAGCAACAAAGTGGAAATACCCTAAATAAATGTCTATAAATAGAAGAGGTGCACAAACTGTGGTGTAACCAATACTCTGGATACCATGTAGCAGCTTTTAAAAATTATGCAAATCTCTTTATACCAGTGTTTTTCAACTGGAGCCATACTGCTCACCAGGGGACATTGGGCAATGAATGTCTAGGGACATTTTTGGTTGAAATGACTGGTGTGGGATGGGGGAGGGTACTACCGGCATCTAGTCAGTAGAGGCCAGAGATGCTGCTAAATGCACAGGACCCCTCCCCACAAATAAGGAATTATCAGGCCCCAAGCATCTACAATGACAAGGTTGAACACCTTGTCCTCACACAGAGAGAACTCCATGTCATCATGTTAAGTGAAAAAAGCAAGCCAGACAACAGTACATATAGTATTATTCCACTTTGGAAAAACAAAATCAAAATTTAAAAATCTGTACATAGTTTTATATATTGTTTATTTATCTGGAAAAACAAATATTAAAATATCAATAGAGTTTAGCTTCTGGAAAAACAGAGAATCAATATAAAGAAGACAACAACTCTTTGCTTTTCTGTACAGTTTGAAATTTTCCCACCAATCATGTATTAAGGTATTTGCATAATTAAAACAACAAAATTAAAAAATGCAGGAGCACATATCCCATTTATTCTAAGAGGATTGAATTACATTATCACTTTCTCTCCTGAGCTTTGGAACCTCTGATAAGCCATTCCCTATTTTTGTATTTTATAGTCTGAAAAGTAATAACGGTGCTAACATTTGCTTCAATAATGGTTATGATTCAAAGGTAGTTTGAATTTCCTAGAATATAATTGCCCTTATGGGCTGAATTTTGTCCCCCACCCCCAAAACTTGTATGCTAAGTCCCAACTCCCAGTGCCTCAGACTATAAGCATATAGAGAGATAAGATCTTTTAAAATGTGATTAACTTAAAATGAGACTTGAAGGTAAGGCCCTGATCCAATGTGGCTAGTATCCTTATAAGAAGAGTAAGAGACCCCGGAGTATGTACTCAAAGAGGAAAGACCACGTGAGGACACAGGGGATGGTGGCCATCTGCAAGCCAGAGAGAGAGGTAGAGTTTACAAGAAACTACACATGGACACCTTCATCTCAAACTTCCAGCCTCCAGAACAGTGAGACAATAAATTTCTGTTGTTTAAGCCCCCCAGGGTGAGGTCTTTTGTTATTCTAAATTGATAAAATTGCTACATAAGAATATAGTAAAAATAAAATCCTCTATTGCTTCCTACTCCATTACTAAGATGACTTAAAGACAAGACGCAAACAGAGGTCACTTGACTAGCTTCATTTCTCAACCAGGGAGATGGATAAAGTGAGTGAAAGCAAATCCATACTTCCAGATGACGGCTGTGCTGCTTTCCTGATTGCGGCCACTAGAAAGTTACTGACAAAGATTTTTGGACAGATCCTCCTTGCATGTCCTGTGTTGCTTCTCTTCTCCCTACCAGTGACCTGCCAACACACCCCCTGGTGCACATCTGACCCTGCAGGTGTCAAAGGGTTTGACATCACAGCACAGAGTGAGCCCTGAAGAGCTAGTATTAAGACACGATTTTGACTCAAGATTACAGGGAATCGATTAGCTATTTTTTTCCTTTATATTTACCAAATATGAATGGCTTTTTCTTCACAGGAAAAAAAATAAGAGAAAAGGAGCAGTGGAAAGGAGAGGTTGCAAAACCCTACAGATCTGAATCTGGCATTTGGTCAAGTGGGGCCATAGATATACTCCAGATTAGTTAAAGTGCTGTGGGGAATTCTGGAAGGGAACCCCTCAAATCAGCCTTGCCAATCTGGGGTGACTGTGATGAAATAAAATGGTTAATGGTATACTTAGACAGAGGGCCTTTCACAGTATCTGACAGGCTCCAGTGCCTAGGTGTGACATATAAGTACACTAGAGGCTTTCTTTGTCCCAGAGGGAACAGCTGGTGTTACTAGCTGGTGAGTTCCCCTGCAGGAAGAGCACATTGTGAGAAGTAACCCCAAGGAAGGGAGTGGAAGGGCCAGCTGTCAAGTTGGAGCTAAATGGGAGTCGCAGCCAAACTCAGGTATCCAGGGCATCAGAAAAGCACAGGTGAGGAAGGAAGAAATGGCCAAGGGCAGCCCAATAAGTCAGAGACCATTGCACTGCTGGTACTGTGTACACAGCAGCAACACATCAGGGATGAGGGCAGCGAGGCCCAGGTTCCTGCCCACATACAAGCAGGACAAGACGCCTTGACAGAGAAGACTGGCTGGACAGGAGCCTCCTCCTGCCCCCACACTTTAATTCTCCCCCTCCGTTGTGAGAACACAGTCTTCTACTGCACCAACCTGCCTTCCTGGGAAGAAAGAGAGGAGGGAGGCCCCACTTGAAAGAAAAGAAACAGGCCAGATAGTGAGTTTGAACTTTGAACAGAAGGAATGAATGCTTATCTAAAAGAGGCTGATTTAGCCAGAAGAGGCTTAATTATCTGTAATTGTCAAGTTTTTTTCTTACCCCATTAGCACAAAAGGGGTTACACCACAAGATAAAATCAGTTACAGAACAATTTCAAAGCTCCTTTTATTCCTCACATGAGTTGTCCCATATCCTCTACCCCTCCTTCTTACATTTTAAACTTTTAAAAAATAAAGTACAAATGTGAGAGACCCTCTGGCAGCCTACTGAAGAGACTACTGTATAAAAGGATGCATGCATGCATGCAGCTTGCTGCAGCAGCACCTGGGTGAAAATGACTGGTGTGTGTGTGTGTGTGTGTGTGTGAGAGAGAGAGAGAGAGAGACACAGAGAGAGAGAGAGAGAGAGAGAGAGAGAGAGAGAAATGCAGGCCACAGACAGAGTCAGGCCCTGCAGCCTGAGCTGCGAGAGCTTCGGGCAGGGAACACGTAGAGAAGGGGAGACTTGGGCACCCACATACCAGGATAAGCCCTTGAATCTCGGCTTCAAGACCATCACTGACAAATAGTTTTCTGGGCTGTGTTACTGAGAGAAGTGCAGAGAATGTAAAAAGAAGACACAAGAAAGATTTTTGACCTTCCTTATTAAAATAACCATATATTTTTTAATATATCCATCAATATTTCGAGGGCAACTGGGCATCTTACTGGATTTGCACGTTCCTAGTTTCTTTTTGAGTATGTCATTATTGTTGTAAGTAGATGCAGATGCTTGTTTATTGTTAATGCCTTACGGCATTTTTAGGAAAAGTGCACAAAGCTTTTAAAATTTACTTTGTGTTACACCTTCAAATGAGGAAAGACATAAATGTGCTAGTGAATTTAGATCTTGCTTTTATCACCAACTGACATACTAAAATGGGCAAGACACACTCTTGGAATGTTATTTAGATGCTAACAATTCCTCATTAGTTGGATAAAGAATTGCACCTCAACAAAATTGATAAGAAGCTTCTAAACTATCTTATTAATCTGCAAATAATGATAACTTCTAGGCATATTATGTCTAGTTCATATCAATAGAAATTCAAATTTCTCTGGAATCATTCCACAAAAAAAATATCTATGTAACTACTTACCTTCTTGGCACAGAATCGTGACTGCAATTACCAGAGAAAATTCCCTCAATTCAGGTAATTATGTGTAACAGCATCTGGGGGAGGTTAAATAGGTATTTCACAAAGATAAACAAAGATGGAAAAATGATTAAATGCACAATATAGATTACAGAAGAATAATTGCCTACAGTTTAAAATTCAATATATTCACTTGTAACCCAAATGAGATTGTCCCTCACTAGGCTTCCTTTCTGTCCTCCCAAACGTGCTTTTAAAGCGGGGTGGACATTCCCTATCTCACACACAAACATAACTCCAAACTTATAAAATTCAGCTTTTAATGAAGTGTCTATGTGCAATGGGGTGCAGAGCAAGGGTCCCTAAAACTAGGAAGAAAACCCACACCAGCCTAGGTTGGGGGAAGAGGGAAGTGGACAGTACATCTTTTAATATACTTTGTGTAACCATGATTAGTTGACAGCTGTGTCGCTCCCTGGGCAAAAGGTGTACGTGACTTTCAGAGCATTCAGGGGGTCGTGACATAGCCAGGGGAGCTTAGATGGCAACTTTGTGAGAGGCAGAACCCAGATGCCCCTGTATCTCTGAAAACTCTTGCCCTGACTAAAGATGGTAGATGAAAGAAGCTAAAAGATACTGGGAAACTGGCAAAAGTAGCACATCAGAGGAGGGGCTAGATATGAAGTCACATAGGAAGTTCCAGGCCAGTCATTTAAAATAAGGGTGGCTTCTCAGGCTGATGTGGCTCAGTGGACTGAGTGCCAGCCTGCGAACCAAAGGGTCCCTGGTTCAATTCCCAGTCAGGACACATGCCTGGGTTGTGGGCCAAGTCACCAGTAGAGGGCATGTGATAGGCAACCACGCATTGATGTTTCTCTCCTTCTTTCCCTCCCTTCCCTTCTCTCTAAAAGTAAATACGTAAAATCTTTTTTAAAAAATAAATAATAAAATAAAATAAGGGTGGGCTGAAAGAGAAGATTATTCCACCATGTGGCCAGGGGTAGTAAGGAGGGATTCTACCATGTGGTACTGGATATTAAGGAAAGGGGTCATGCAGTCTGGTGTGGAGGGTTCCACCATGAGGTCTGAGAGGGTGTAAGGAGAGAGCTGATGAAGCTGTGCAGGACCTGCCTAACCAAGCAGCAATTCGTGAGAGATCCTTGGAGCTGAACTGAGCTGGGACCTTGAAGGCTGAGCTACAGACTTCTGCTTCTCTGAAGGGTGTATGGAAAAGTCACTCTCTTGGGACTGTGCCTCCCTGGACTCCACCATGACCCAGTGTAACATGGTGCATGTTTCCCTGAACCACTGTGTGGGGGCTGAGGGCAGCACACCCCAGATCCTGAAGGAGAGAGCAGCTGCGAGGGGATGGCAACTCTGAAACCCACAAGAGCACCTTCCAGACAGGATGGAGACCTGTTTGTGCAGCCAATTTAAGAACAGATAAGGAACTGGGGAACTTCTGGGCATGGTTTTGGCTCTTTGCCTCTTGGGGAGCAAGGGAAGTGCTGGGTCTTGTGGGAGAACAGGGCTCTGAGCAGTAGTGCTCTCACCTCCCGCAGGTTGGAGTCCTGTAAATAAAACCTGTTTCCTTCAACACCAGTTGCTGGGCCATGCACCAACATACCACGTGGACAAGCCCCAGTGTGCTCGGTTACATAGTGGAAATGAAAAAGAGGGTTCCACTGTGTTCTGCCCAGAAAAACATCAAAATTCTCATCTTTAATATGCCTTTCTTTCACTCCAAACCTTCTGTCCAACTTTAGGTCCTTGGAACTCTTCTCTACATCTGTAGCCTCCTGTCTGCTCTCAGAACTACCTTCCACAAAGTCTCAATCCACTTTCCTTAAATTGAGCAATTTGATTTATCCGTAACCCCCCATCTGTATCCTGACCCACTGTCCACCTCAGCAAAATGAAGGTTCCCCCAAAAGGGTCTACCCTCATTAGAATTCAGGAGCAGTATTAAAGATAAACTAAGCTATCTTAAACTAAGCTTTAAGAGTTTATTTGAGCATTTATCATTTGGAATAAGGCAATACCAAACTGGAAGTGGCTCAGGACACTCCCCCAACAGGAGCCTGGGGAAAGACATACAAAATATTTCTGTGCAAGCAGAGAAAGGAAATCATTTAATAGGTTATAGTTTAAAACCTAGTTGATCATTGTAACTGGCTGTCCTCAGCATTGTGACTTTGGAACCTTGAGACATTTACGGACTTAAATTTTAGTTTGCTTAGGTTAGCCACCTCAGCCTTAAAGCAACCTCAGTTTAATGGCCTCTTTGTTTGATTAATTTAACCAGAGATTTTAAAAATTAACAAATGCTTTGTTACTGATAGGGAAGATAAGCTTCACTAACCTAGCAACACACTCACCCTCTCACTCATTCACCTCTCCAACATGCAGGCTGGTCCTGGGGAATCCAGGAAGCTGAAGGAAATGACTCAGCACTATGCTAATTTAGTTTCTGGCCCCTGCTGGTCTTCTAATTCTTTTCATCTGTCTACATTTGACACTAATTATACCTTCCCACAAATATCTATTGAAAGTTACTTTTTTCCTTTTTTTTAATATATTTTATTGATTATGCTATTATAGTTGTCCCATTGCCCCCTTCACTTCCCTCCACCCTGTACACCCTCTCCCACCCACATTCCCCCCCCTTTAGTTCATGTCCACGTGTCATACTTATGAGTTCTTTAGCTTCTACATTTCCCGTACTATTCTTACCCTCCCCCTATCTATTTTCAAACTACATTCTATGCTACTTATTCTCTGTACCTTTTCCCCCTCTCTCCTCCTCCCACCCCTCTGTTGCTAACCCTCCATGTGACCTCCATTTCTGTGGTTCTGTTCCTGTTCTAGTTGTTTGCTTAGTTTCTTTTGGTTTTGCTTTAGGTGTGGTTGTTAATAATTGTGAGTTTGCTGTCCTTTTACTATACATGTTTTTTCTTTATCTTCTTTTCTTAGATAAGTACCTTTAGCATTTCATAAAATAAGGGCTTGGTGATGATGAAGTCCTTTAACTTGACCTTATCTGAGAAGCACTTTATCTGCCCTTCCATTCTAAATGAGAGTTTTGCTGGATAGAGCAATCTGGGATGTAGGTCCTTGTCTTTCATGACTTGGAATATTTCTTTCCAGCCCCTTCTTGCCTGTAAGGTCTCTTTGGAGAAATCAGCTGACAGTCTGATGGGAACTCCTTTGTAGGTGACTGTCCCCTTATCTCTTGTTGCTTCTAGGATTCTCTTCATCATTTTTACCTTGGCTAATGTAATTATGATGTGCCTTGGTGTGTTTCTTCTTGGGTACAACTTCTTTGGGGCTCTCTGAGCTTCCTGGATTTCTTGGAAGACTATTTCCTTTGCCAGACTGGGGAAGTTCTCCTTTATTATTTGTTCAAATATGTGCTCAATCTGTTGCTTTTCCCCTTCCCCTTCTGGTACCCCTATAATTCGGATGTTGGAATGTTTAATGATGTCCTGGATGCTCCTAAGCTTCTCCTCATTTTTTTGAATTCTTATTTCTTCATGCTTTCCTGCTTGGTTGTTTCTATCTTCCTTCTGGTCCACTCTATTGTTTTGAGACCCAGTTTCCTTCCCTTCACTATTGGCTCTCCTCCCTGTATCTTCCTTCATCTCTTTTATGGTAACCTGCATTTTTTCATCTAATTTGCACCCAAAATCAATCAATTCCATGAGCTTTCTGATCACCAGTGTTTTGAACTGTGCATCTGATAGATTGGCTATTTCTTGGTCGCTCAAAAGGATGAGTCCTGGGGGACTGATCCGTTCTTCTGTTGGAAACATATCTCTCCCTGTCTCTCCTTTTTTTTTCTTTTTTTTCTGGTCTGGTTGCTCTGTTATGGTGAGGGGCGGAGCCTTAGGTGTTCACCTGGGCTGGCACCCCAGTCGCTAGATTGTGACATTATATGTGGGCGTGGGGGCGGGAGCGGGGGCGGGAGCGGGGGCGGGAGGGAACAATGGCCGTAGCTCCTTTCTCCTGGGATCTCAGACCCTTCTCTGGGATCCTGGGTTGCGAGCTCTGCCCTGGTCCACAATCGCCGCCTCATTGGGTCCGCCAGCCACTGCTTGTATACTCAGGGTCCACCGCTGCGATTTTGCGCACCCGGATGGCTTATGCGCCGAGTTCTCACCAAGTTCTCCCTGACCTCCGCCCGGCTCATCCTCTCTCCCCTCCTACCAGTCTGGATGAACGGGTCCACTTCAACTTCTTGGCTGTCCGACTTCCATTCAGATAAATCCTCTGTCAGTTCTGGGTGTTATTCTAGCTCTAAATTGTTGTTCTAATCTTGGTTGTGCGTGGAGATATGGTGCATCCACCTATTCCTCCATCTTGCCAGAAGTCTGAAATAGTTACTTTTTATCAGTGTTTTCAGTATAGTTCAAAAGTAACTCTTTATCACAAATCATTTCAACGTGGTCTCCCCTAACTGCCCTCCTTTATGGTGTTTTCTTCCCTCACACCTGGCAACATCCTGACTGCAGGCATTTATTATCAGGAAAATTTCTCTCCGCCCCTCACGGTCTTCACTGTGAGCCCCTGTTTTTCTTTTCTGCTGTATTACGCCCCTTCTCCACCATTAGTCATGCTAGTGAACAGAGGTTTTATCTCACTCTTGCTTTGGTAGAATTTTCAGGCTGCATTCATACAGAAAAAAAGTTACATCTCTTGATCAGTTGAGGTATCTATGAAATATACTATGTATCAGCATTAAATAATCCCCAGATGTAACCACTAGTGGTTTTCTCTTCAGCTCTTTCCTTCAATTCTTTCTGGGATAGTGAGGCCTTGGGAGTAACCAATATTTCTGAGATGAGTCAGAGGGGCCTCCTCCTAGCAGTCCAAGTCAATTGCCCCAGTAGCCAAGGGTCCTCCATTTGGTACAAAGCAAATACACACAGATGGACTGAAACAGTAAAACACTGACATTGATCACCCCAAATATAAAATCACTGAGAGAGCTGCTAGGCTAATTACCTTATAATTATTGCCTAAAACTAATGGGCATTGGTTAGAGATACTCAAAGCTGAGTGTTTTGCTATTCCTCCAGAACCACTAACAATTTCAAAAGAATTCTTATTATTTTAAAAGTTTGTTATTGGCTGTGCAGAAGTCACAGCAGCTGTGGACCCTCAGGTTTCTTGGAACCCTCACTCTTAGACACCCTATAAAGCTAAAACCCTACCCTGTAGGGCCAAAAAAAGCCAGGCTACCTTTTAAAAGTCCATTCAAATTTGCCATTATTTAAGCCCTGCCATGGAGACAAGCTAAATTAATTATGTCTTTGAGTGCCACTTCATTTGTCCAAATCTCAATTCTTTTTCACTGTTCAGTTTTCTGTTAACTATCTTCAATCATTCAATATTTAGGCTTTTTAATAAACCATTTGAAGTTTTAAATAACGCTCAGAATGAAACAACTTTTATAAACTATTTCACTTACAAACATAGCTCAAATGAAAGTTTCTGCAGATACAAAAGAATTTCAGTAGTTCCTGTCTCCAGAGCTTTTAGCTCTTAAATAATAAAGCCACAAAGTTTTCTCTTTAAAAAACTTGCTTTTTAGTTCCTGCCAAGATGGAGGCATAGGTAGAAACCCTTCACATCCTCACACAACCAAAAGGAGGATAACAACCAATCTAAAATCAATAAACAACCAAAGCACCAGAAAGTCAAACACTATGGAACTCCAACAACCAAGGAATTAAGGAAAAATTCAACCAGAACAACCAGACCAGTAAAGCAGCAGACCGTTTGAGGGAAGGGCTGATTTAAGGGGAAAACGGAGACTCAGACCTGCATGTGGGCTATGGCTGGGGTTGCCACGATGGGAGATACCTCCAATCTGACACAAGAGTCTGTTGGAAAGTGTGCTAGAGATGAGCAGGTGAGCTGCATTATTCCCTCTCTGGCCCCTCCTACACAGAGAGCACTGCAGTGCAGCAAGGAGGGTTGCCCCTCCTGGGTGAATACATAAGGCCCTGCCCCCTTACAACTTAACACATGTGCCAAGACAAAGAAATATGGCCCAAATGAAAGAACAGAGCAAAGCCTCAGAACTAAGTGACGAAGACATAGCCAACCTGTCCAATGGAGAATTTAAAGCCCTGGTTATTAAAATGCTCACAGATCTGATTAGCTAGGTCAAAAAATGAAAAAACAAATAAAGGGCACCCAAAGTGAAATAAAGCAAAATATTCAGGGAACCATCAGTGACAAGAAGAAAACCACAATTCAAAGCAATGATTTGGAACAAAAGGAAGAAATAAACATCTATCCAGAAGAAAAGGAAGAAACAAGAATCCAAAAAAATGAAAGGAGACTTAGGAAACTCTGGGACAATTTGAAGCGTTCCAATATCTGAATTATATATAGGGGTATGAGAAGGAGAAGAACAACAGCAAGAAACTAAAAACTTATTTGAACAAATAATGAAGGAAAACTTCCCCAATCTAGCAAAGGAAATAGACTTCCAGGAAGTCCAGGAAGCTCAGAGAGTCCCAAAGTAATTGGACCCAAAGAGGAACCCATCAAGGCACATCATCATTAAGTTACCCAAGATTAAAGACAAAGAGAGAATCCTAAAAGATGCAAGGGGAAAGGAGGCAGTTACCTACAAAGGGGTGCCCATTAGACTATCAGCTGATTTCTCGAAAGAAACCTTGCAGGCAAGAAGGGGCTGGAAAGAAGTATTTGAAGTCATGAAAGGCAAAGACCTACATCCAAGATTACTGTATCCAGCAAAGATTTCATTTAAAATGGAAGGGCAGATAAAGTGCTTCCCAGATAATGTCAAGTTAAAGGAGTTCATCATCACCAAGCCCTTATTCTATGAAATGCTAAAGGGACTTATCTAAGAAAGAGAAGATCAAAAATATGAAGAGTAAAATGACAACAAACTCACAACTATCAAGAAATGAACCTAAAAGGAAAACAATAAAAACAAAAACTAAGCAAACAACCAGAACAGGAGAAATGGACATCACATGGAGGGATTTCAGCGGGGATGGGGAAGGAAGGAATAGGGTGGGAAAGGTACAAGGAAGAAGAAGCATAATTAGTAGGCATAAAATAGATGGGGAGAGATAAAAAATGGTATAGGAAACAAAGGACTCGAAGAACTTATATGCACAATCCATGGACATGAACTAAGGGAGGGAATGCTGGAGGATTGGGGGGGCGGGTTAGAGGGGGGTTAAAGGGGAAAAATTAGAAAAACTGTAATAGCATAATCAATAAAAAACACTTTTTAAAAAAACTTGCCTGTCAAAATAGTGTGATTCTAATTCTCCCCTCCCCGGCCTAGGATAAAATCCTGAAGTATTAAAGGAGCACTCAGTTTATATACACACCATTATGTAGTGAAACAAGAATACAGTGCAGGAAATACAGGACTTGCAGTGAAGCCTGAGGCTGACTTGCAGGGGAATAGAGTTATTTGTCCCAAATCCTTTTTGTTTGTGTCTGCGTCAGCTTTGACAGTAGCAGGATCATAACATGCACTATATCAGCTAATCTCAATGAGCAGACAGGTCAGAACAGAGTAACTTATTGAACTCATCTGTCCAGCAGCTCTTTTCCTCAAACGTCTAAGAGAGTAGCTTCGTGCATTCCAAGACTTTTGGTTCTTTCCTAGCGGCAAGAACACCTAGCCTAAAGTGGACTAAGGATCATACCAGGCCAATGTGTATGTATTCAAGTTTCTACAACTCAACAGAATCCTGTTGGAACTTAAAGAAATAAAGTAGTGAATATTTTAAAAAATCTCCTGAATTGTTTTTATTGTTCTATGTTTTTATTAAGAATTTACACTTGAGGCCCTGGCTGGCATAGCTCAGTGGATTGAGCACGGGCTGGGAACCAAAGTGTCCCAGGTTCGATTCCCAGCCAGGGTACATTCCTGGGTTGCAGGCCATAACCCCCAGCAACTGCACATTGATGTTTCTCTCTCCCTGTCTCTCCCTCCCTCCCTTCCCTCTCTAAAAATAAATAAATAAAATCTTTAAAAATAAAGAATTTACACTTGAATGAGTTTAGTTAATAATATATGCTAATTTTTGTACAGTTTGTTCACATGAGCACTCATGGAACTGTGAGACAAGGCAGGTACTTTCAGGTGTGGAACATATTGTTTCCACCCATCTGCAGGTCACTTTCGCATAAAACGGAACATGCAGTCACAGCACACAGTCCAGGGTGGAAAAGAGAAACAGAGGTGTGTTTTTCATTAATGGAAAAAAAATCTCTTTTTTCTCACTTCTTCAGATTATATAAAAATGTTTTATCTCTACTTTCATAATATTTATTACTTAGTTAACAAAGTAAAATCACCTGAATCTCCTCAAGATGGTGGTATAAGAGGTGGTATAGGAGAACCATAGAACATGCACCTGCCTATGGAGCAAGTCCTCCTGGGGAAGAACTGACGGACAATTAAACAGCTTCTACACAGAAACAATAGAGGGTCCACACAGAGAAGGATAGGAAGTACTAAGACACAGTAATGACAGAAACCCAACCCCAGATCAGCGACCTGCGATAGGAAGGAATATCACTGAGGAGGTTCCACAGAGTCACCTGCCACTGGACGCAGCAAAAAAACAGCAAAGGACACCAAGACTATACAGGAAGGAAATCCATTCACTAACCCTAGAACGCCTGCTAAATGAGCAGGGAACCGCTGCAAGTCTCTCTGGGACTGAAGGTGCCAACAAGTACCATTTTTATGTGCTCTTTTTAGCTTGATAGCATGGGCAGGAACACAGTTAAGACACTCTAGCCACCCTTCCAAGGCTGTCCCAGCATGCCCTGGGCCCCTGGCTCACAGCAGCTCCAGCCATCTTTTAAAGGTGACCCTGAGCACCCCAGAACACCCCCAGCCTGTGCCCAATCAGCCATACCACCAAATTGGCTCCAGCACAGCACACCCCGGGACTCCCACAGCAATTCATGCTCCAGTTTCGGCCATCCTGACAAAGCAGCCCTTGCATGCTGCACCCTGACACCCCAAGCCTGCACAGGCTCTAGCTCCAACCATTCCACCAAAACAGCCTTGGAACAGCACACCCCAGTACCCCAGAGCCCACATCCACAACAGCTCTAGAGATCCTGCCAAGGAGGCTCTGGAACATATTCCAGACCCTTGTGGCCTAAAACTGATCCAGCCATCTGGCCAAGGCAGCACTGGCATGGCATGCCCTAGATTGTCCCACCCCATTCCTGCCTAGCCCCAGCCTTGGTCCCACCAAAACAGCTCTGTCATGATGCACTCCAGGCCCTTCCTGGCCAGTGCCTGAGCTAACCAACCTGTCAAGGCAATGCCGGGATCCTCCAGCCCACACTCACTCCAGCTCCACGGGTCCCTCCACAGTAGCCCTAGCATGACATGCTTTGGGAACCCCCCACACACACACACACACAGTTCATACTGGCTGCAATGGTCCTGGGCTCAGCACAGTGCACCCTAGGACCCTCACCCAGCCTGTACCCACTCCAGCTCCAACCTGCCTGCTAAAACTACCCCTGCACACAGTCTGCAGAGTGGTTACTCCTACAAAAGGCCACTCCTTCTAGATCAGGAGAGGAAGCTGTTTTACCTAATTCATAGAAGCAAATACACAAAGTCAAAAAATAAAGACACAGAAAAAAATATGTGTCAAATTAAAAAACAAAGTAAAACTGCAGGAAAAAAGAAACACATTAAACAGAGATAAGTAATTTTCCTGATAAAGAGTTCAAAATGGTCATAAAGATTCTCACTGAACTCAGAACAAAAATGAAGGAACACAGTGAAAATTTCACCAAAGAGTTAGAAAATATAAAAATCAATCTAAGCTGAAGAACATAACTGAAATGAAAAATACACTAGAGGGAATCAACATCATATTAGATGAAAGAGTGATCTGGAAGGCAGAATAGTAGAAATTATCCAATCAGAACAGCAATAAGAAGAATGTTTAAAAATAAATTAATGGACCTCTGAACAATATCAATGTATTAACATTCTCATTTTAGGTGTCCCAGAAGGAGAAGAGAAAGAGAATGAAGCAGAAATCTTATTTGAAAAAATAATATCTGAAAACTTCCCTATCCTGGGTAAAGGAAATGGACATGCAGGTCCAGGAAGCACAGAGTCTCAAACAGAATGAACCCAAAGAGATCTACCCCAGACACACTATAATTAAAAATAGCAAAAGTTAAAAATATAGAATCCTAAAGAATCAAGAGAAAAACAAGCAGTCACATGCAAGGAAAACCCCTAAGACCATAAGGTGATTTTCAGCAGAAACTTTCCAGGTCAAAAGAGAATGGCAAGATGTATTTAAAGCACTGGAATGAAAATCCTGACAACCAATAATATTCTATCCAGGGAAGTAATCATTCAGAACTAAAGGGACAGTAGTTTCCCAGATAAGCAAAAAATAAAGGAACTCATCACCACTAAACCAGCCTTACAAGAAATATTAAAGCTTCTTCCTTAAGCATTAAAAAAGGCCATAACTAGATAAGACATATATGAAAGAAAAAAAAATCTCACTGGTAAAGGTACATAGCTAGAAAAGACAGTGGATCATCTAATTAAAACACTAGTATGAAGGTTAAAAGACAAAAGTAGTAAAATCAACTATAAATACAATAAGTGGTTAGGGGGTACACAAAATAAAAAGATGTAAAATATGACATCAAAAACATAAAATATGAAGGGGGTAAAACGTGCATTTAGAATGCATTCAAACTTCAGTAACTATCAGCTTAAAATAAATCATTATGCCTGGAGATCAACATATATGAACTTCATGGTAACCACAAACAAAAAAACTACAGTAGATACACAAAAATAGAGAGAAAGAAATCCAAACATAACACTAAAGAAAACCATCAAATCACAAAGCAAGAGATCAAAAGAAAAATAAAAGAACAGAGAAATACAAAAACAAGCAACAAGCAATTAACAGAAGGGCAATAAGTTCATACTGATCAATAACTACTTTAAATGTAAATAAACTGGATGACACAATAAAAAGACACAGAGTGGCTAAATAGATTTCGAAAAGCAACAACATGCAGCCCACAAGAGACTCATGTCAGATCTAAAGACACACACATACTTCAAATGAAGAGATGGATAAAGATATTCCATGAAAATGGAAACAAACAGAAAGCTGAGGTAGCCATACTCATATCAGACAAAGCAGACTTTAAAACAAAGACTGACTATAACAAAAAAACAAAAAGAGCATTGCATAATGGTAATGGGATCAATACAAGAGGATATTACATCTGTAAATATTCATGCACCCAACATAAAAGCACCCAAATATATAAAGCAAATATTAATGAACATGACAGTAAAACAATAATAGCAGAGAACTTTAATATTTCACTTTCATCAGTGGGTAGGTCATCCAGACAGAAAATCAACAAGGAAACAGTAGCCTTAGATGACAGATTACATCAGAGGGACCTAATAGGTATATGCAGAACATTTCATCCAAAACTTGAGAGAAAAACATTTTTTTAAGTTCACATGGAACACTCTCTAGGGTATATAGCATGTTAGGTCACAAAACAAGTCTCAGTAAGTTCAAGATTAAAATCACATCAAGCATCTTGTCTGACCACAACATTATAAAACCAGAAATCCATTATAAGAACATAACAAATATGCCCTGGCAGGTGTAGCTCAGTGGATTGAGCATGGGCTGTGAACCAGCATCGCAGGTTCGATTCCCAGTCAGGGCACATGCCTAGGTTGCAGGCCATGGCCCCCAGCAACCGCACATTGATGTTTCTCTCTCTCTCTCTCTCCCCCTCCCTTCCCTCTCTAAAATTAAATAAATAAAATCTTTAAAAAAAAAACATAACAAATACATGGAAATTAAACAACATGCTAGTAAACAACCAATAGTTCAACCAAGAATTCAAAAAAGAAGTAAAAAATATCTTGATGCAAATGCAGGTAAAAATACAACTTTCCAAAATCTATGGGAATGCAGCAAAAGCAGTTCAAGAGGAAAGTTCATAGTGATACAGGCCCACCTCAGGAAACAAGAGAAATTCAAAATAAACAATCTGACTTAACACCTTAAGAAACTAGAAAAAGAAGAACAAACAAAGCCCAAAGTTAATAGAAGGAAATAAATAAAGGTCATGGTGGAAATAAATGAAATAGAGACTAAAAAGCCAATGAAAAGATCAATGACTCAAAAAGCTAGTTCATCAAAAAGAAAAACAAACTTGATAAACCTTCAGTCAGTCTCATCAAGACAAACAAAGAGAGGGGGGCTTAAATAAATAAAATCAGAAATGAAAGAAGAGACATTACAGCTGACACCACAGAAATACAAGAGACTACTACAAACAATTAAACACCAACAAATTATAAAACTTAGAAGAAATGGGTAAATTCTAGAAATGTACAACCCTCCAAGACTGAATCACGAAGAAATAGAAAATCTAAATAGATTGATTACAAGTAATGAAATTGAATCAGTAATTTTAAAACTTCTAAAAAAGCAAAAGTCCAGGACCAGATGGCTTCACAGATGAATTCTACCAAACTCATTTTGTGAAGCCAGCATTACCCTGATACCAAAGCCAGACAAAGACACTACAAAAAGAAAATTACAGGCCAATTCCCCAGATGAACATAGTTACAAAAATCCTCAACAAAATATCAGCAAGCTGAATTCAATAACACACTAAAATGATCATACACCATGATCAAGTGGGATTTACTCCAAGGCTGCAAAGGCAGTTCAACATTCACAAACCAATCAATGTGACACAAATTTGAAGAAAGCAGAAGATAAAACTCATATAATCGTCTCAATAGATTCAGAAAAAGCATTTGACAAAATTCAATATGCATTTATGATCAAAAACCCTCAACAAAGTGGATAAAGAAGGAATGTAACTCAACATAATAAAAGACCATTTACGGCAAACCCACAGCCAACATTATCATACTCAATGACGGAAAGCTGAAATTGTCTCCTCTAAGATCAGGAATGAGACAAGGATGTCCACTCTTGCCACTTTTATTCAACATAGTAATTGGAAATCCTAGACATTAGGCAAGAGAAAGATGTACAAGGCATCCAAATTAGAAAGGAGTACTCATCATATAACTCTTAGAAAGTAAAGAGAAAATATTTTTTATTATCAAGTATCATTCTTGAGGAAGCAAATCCTGATTCTTCTTTGTATTAAAACTGGTTAGCCTGCACTGGCATGCATTAGCACGAGACTTGATATAATGGTTCTCAGGAGAAATATGGACATCCTAGCATAAACATTCTAATGTTGCCATTTACTTCCATCCCCACATAAAGGCTGGTAGCACAGCAAGCAACACGACATGCAGATGATGGGAGGACAGCAGCAGGTGGAGAAGAATGGCGAAGGTGGATCCTGGAAGCCTTGGCCTGCAGACATTTTGAGTCTTTTAGTTCTGCTTTGGGAGAAAATGACCTCCTCTTTGGAGTCCCTTGGGGAAAAACCACTACGACTAGAACTCAAGCTCTATCAAAGGAACTGTTCCATTTCATGGGGCAAAGCAGTTCAGTTTAGGATAGCCTTAGGTGTAAAGGAACAGTGAGAAGATCTAGCTGTGGCTACAGAGAGGACAATCATTGTAAGGTATGTTCATGCCGACACCTACCTGGCAGGTTTGTACTTTAAGAACCAGTCTCACCGACAGCAGTTACTGCATTTCCTCCATAGAAGCGTTAACTCTTTAAACCAATTGCAAATGTATTGCATTTACATATTTAATTTCTTCCAGTATACAATTTACATTCCTTCAGATTGTTGGACTATGATTTTCAACTTCTAAAATGATCTTCTAAAGCTGTTTATCTAGGTAATCAGTCCCTGGCAGTGGAATTTTCTGAGTTGCCAAGAATAATCTCATTGTGCTCCTGTGAGGACTCAGTGTGGTAGGCCCCTCTAAGTGCTTAGCACCTTGCCTCATGCCCACTCAACTGTGGTCTTGTACGCATAGTTGATTTTCTGAGTGTTGCTGTGTTTTCTTACACTAGGAAAAATGTCCTGTGCTTTTAAAAATTCTTTAAAATTATTTTTAAAGTATACCTAATAGTCCATTAATGAGAAGCCACGGTTTTTGTAACAATATATTTGTTGTTTAAGACTTCGGCAGTTCCAGATTATTCCTGTAAATAATATTACAATGAGCCCTGGCTGGTGTGGCTCAGTGGATTGAGCATGGGTCTGTGATCCAAAGGGTCACCAGTTCAATTCCCAGTCAGGGCACATGCCTAGGTTGCAGACCAGGTCCCCAGCAGGGGACGCCTGAGAAGCAACCACACATTGGTGTTTCTTTCTCTCCCTCTCTTTCTCCCACTCTCCCCTCTGTCTAAAAAAGAAATAAAATATTTTTAAAAATACTACAATGGACATTTACTTAAATGTATCATTATGTACAAATTTATTGTTCTACCTCTAGTTATTTTCTTTCAATTCCTACTTTAGTACATTTAACTTGCAAGGTTTCCTAAAAACTGCACAATGCCAGAGAAAACCAAATACAAAGCATGTAACATATTCTGGAAGGCTGTGTAACTTGTTTTCTATGAACTCAGTAAATTTCCAACTGGAAAAAAATGACTATCTAAAAACTTGATTTCATTTCATGGAATAAAAATATGCTCAATTTAATAAGATTTTTGTTCAAGCAAGACAATAACTTGGTATGACACTAATTTAAACCAGAATATACTTGATGCAGCAACACATTGCAACCGATATTTTCCTCTCAAATAATAGGGAATGAGGACTTTTGTCAGGTTATTCAGAGAAAGGGTCAGGTGCATGTGGCCTTCACTGTAAGGTTAAATGTTTATTTTCTTGGTCCACTTACGATAATTTGCTAGTAGGCAGCAGATTAAAAACTAAACTTAAAAAGTTCACAGCCATAAGCCTGTATCAGCACGCAGGCTCAAGAACCACCCATAACTCTGCTCCTGTCAATCTAGATGCAGATACAACCGAAACTTAAGATCTCATTTCCACCCGACATTTCAGTCACAGCCCCAGTCTAATAAAGGAAGGAAAGGATCAATTTGTAGGCCTTACTTGGAAGGAAATGTTTCAGAAGCTTGTCGGAATTAAATTTATGTATTTTTGAATAATATCAAAGTCCATAATGCATCTATGAAAATAATCATCAAGCACTTATCCAGAGAAAATATAATATATGTAACCTAAAGAATACTAATTTAATGTAAATGCCCATGAATAGTTTTGAGAAAGAAGTCTGTTAAGAAGAAAGAAAAACTGAAACATAGAAGAGAAAGATAATAATGCTGATGTTTTGTTTGTCAGGCTGTGCTAAACACAATCATAATAATGGACTACTGTGAATCTCAGAGAACAGCTAAATATAGCCTTTGTGTAAAATGGTGTATTGTCTTCCAAGCTATGTGAAGACAAAGATACCTCTACTAACTTCAAAGAGGTTTTAAATTTGGTCATAAATAAGCACTTGACAGAATTTTCTACTCAACTACATCATACTTAGCAATGTGATGAAATGAAATAGCCTACTCAAAAGATTATATATTAAAATGTTAATTTTCCATCAAATATTTGTTGATAACTTAGTATGTGTGCCTAAAAATATGCTTGACATTAAGGTCCCAGAGAGTTTAAAATATACGGTGAAAATAAGTTATTTTACTACTATTCTAATCATAAATTTGAGCATTGTAGCTTGGAAAGGTATGTATGTCTAATTAGATCAGTTTTAGATTAAAGTTATCCAGAAGATTTTAAAATATACATTGTTCAATAACTTACCTGAAAATCTGCCCTGGCTGGCATAGCTCAGTGGATTGAGCGTGGGCTGCGAACCAAAGTGTTGCAGGTTCGATTCCCAGCCAGGGTACATGCTTGAGTTGCAGGCCATAACCCCCAGCAACTGCACGTTGATGTTTCTCTGTTTCTCTCCCTCTCTCTCCCTCTCTCTCTCTCTCTCTCTCTCTCTCTCTCTCTCTCTCTGTCTCTCTCTCTCTCTCTCCCCCCTTCCTTTCTCTCTAAAAAAATAATAATAATAATAATAATTTACCTGAAAATCTACTTAGAGTATGGCCTTGATGACAGAAGCCATATGGGTCATCTAATCCCATAATACCATTGTCCACCAGAGAGAAAACTTCCAACTATTTTTTCTGCCATGATTAGAGTCAAGGAAATCTTGAAGAAGATAAATATAAAACAAAATGAAACAAAAGAATGCCTTTGGTTCAATTAAAAAATATTTCTGAAGTAATCTGTAATTTGGGAGGGAATAGGCTGAGTTTGTACAAAGCCAATTAAGCAAATGAGGATATTTGAGCGCCTGGTTTGTGGTCCAACATCACCAGAGTTCAATGCCATAAATAGAAAATAACAAAAATGTGGCCCTTACTCTTAAATTTTCTATCTATTAAGATAGATGACACTGTAGAAGTTTAGAAAAAGGGCAAAATATTGGGAAAAGTATCTAAGAAAAACTTTATTCAACCCTAAAGGGTGGACAATATTTGAGAAGGTGAGGTTGACCAGGTAAGAGAAATGGCATGAGAAGTACTTCAGGGCAAGGATGAACAAGGCAAGTTCACTTGAGAGGAGGAAGGGGAGGCAAGGGGAGGATCAGTCTCACTTGATGGAGGTATAAGAGGTGGAAGCAAACATGACAAAATCAAGTTCCATAAATAGAGGTGCACATACTCACAAGAAGAGGGAGGAAGAAAAGAAGAGGGAGAATGAGGACTTTTAAGATATCCGAATCCATATGCAGGGAGTGGATGGATATTCCTGTAAACTGAAACTTGAGGGCCCAACTTCACAGATTGGCATGTGAAGAGTAAGACCCCCACAGTGGTATTTTCCAGCACAATCCTCAAGATTCTATTTCCATTCAATATTTTTACACAAATATTCATTGAGCCACCCGAGTACTTATTAAATACCTATATGGACATGCTAATAAACAAACAAACCCACTATCTTTCCTCAAGGCCACCCATCTAATACCAGCATCCTGACATGTCCACAGATTTTCTAAAACATTTGCTATCAAAGATCAATAGTTTATACTTCTTATCTCGAGGCAAGGTTCAGTGTGACTCTGAGGGCCGGATGGGGCCACAACCCCTGTTAGAAGCTTGTTCCTGTCTGAGGACCTGCCCACTAGCCCTACTGCCAAAATGTAAGGCTTCAGTTCACAGCTGAAATCTAGACTTTACAACAATACCCTTTCTTTCCATCACTCTGCCCCTCACCTGTGTCAGTAAAACTTCCACATGCAGCCCCATCCCAGGGTTACATGCAGACAAGCCTGTCCAGGTTGGATCAGAATTCTGAGAGTCACTGGAACAGTCACTTGGCTTCAAGCCCGACAGTCACTTGGCTGGACTGAGACAGATTTTACTGGTAGTTCACAAACTTCGGTCCTGGACAAGGCAAAGAGGCAGTCCCTTCCTGTAATCCAGGATTTGCCCACAATCACCCACGTCTAACCCCAGGAGTACCGATAACGTTTAAGCTCAGAGATCTTTGACATCTGCTCTCCACTCCTTCAGAACCACCAGAGGAACCTGTGCTCCTCAGGTAAATTCACCCACCCTTTCTGAATGCCCTTCAATTGCCACATTTCAATAGTTCCATGAAAAAATTCAAATTCCACTCACCAGATGGTTTTCACAGTTAGGAAAAGATAAATATTTCAACCGATAGCTAGAGAAAAAGAGAGCAAGAGACACAGAGACTATTAAAGGCTGATGTAGTTACTAAATTGATTATTTTTCATCGTATTAACTGTGCTTCAGCAAGTATGACTTAAGGCTAAATGCAACTATTTAGTGACTATAAAAAGAGTCTACAGTTGATTGGAGTAATACCATGTTTAATAAAACATATTTATTGTAGCTTCATAAAAATAAAAATTTTTAAAAACTGGCACCTCAAGTGTTCCCAAATAGATGTTTATGTGGATCTGACATATTTAAGATAATTTATCCCTGGGGCTTATGATGTGAATATTTTCAATTATGATAAAGCATTACAAAGTGGTAAGTATTTGGTTTGCTAACCTTCCAGTCCAATCTGGATGCCCCTGTGTGTGCGCCACCCTGGGACAAGCTACATGTTGCAGTTTTATTGACACAGTGACAAATTATGAAATATGATACAAATCGTTTTCCAGATTGGAATAAAAAAAGAATGTAATTCAAAGAAAAATTGGCAAATCTTTATGTTTTAAACAGAGCCATAATACTTTCTCCTCAAAACCCAAAATAATGATCAAAATGGAAATTTAGAATGGCATAGTCAACTGCCAGTAAAGGTGAGTGTAATAGTCTACAAGTCACTGAGACTTCTTCTAAGCAGCTAAACTTAATATTAAAATAATAAGTTATTTGATATTGAAAAAGGGACAGGACCATTTAAGCTACTTAGTCCCTCCAGTACAAATTGAATACAGCTGTGAAAGGATTTCAACTGTTCCCAGTTTCTGAGAACCTATTAGACCACTTAATATAACCTCCTAGTGTATTGTTTGCTTTCTGGTACCAAACAAGAAAGACCGATTGATTGAGTCACTCACGGGTAATCATTCCTTCAACAAATATTTATTGAAAGATTACCCTGTCAGACACAGGGACAGAGGATGTTTCAACATCATTTAATTGAAATTCAAACAAGTGTTCTCATGTTATAATGAGGATTAAATGAGCTAATATTTGTACAGTGTTTAAAACAGTACAGGGCACATACTAAGTGCTATGGAAATGTCTTAAATAAATTAGGTTGAAGAGTCCATTGTAATGTGATTGTTGTACAAGGCATTGCTTGATCTATTTCTTCTCTCTGAAATGTTATTACTGGCACGAGAGATAGTGGTAGAGTCCTGAACTACCACCCAGGAAACCAAGCACAGAAAACAAGTCAGTCAGTAGGTGCCCCTATAAAAATTGCCTGATGATTTTCTCTGAAGAAAGTATAATTGCATAAGACTGGCATGATAGGTTGCCTTTAAACATTTATTCAGTAAGTACTTCTAAAATGCTGAGTATCAGGTTTTGTTCTAACTGCTTTACATATAATAACTCATTTAATGCTCACAATAACCCTATGATACTTTAGGGCATAAAGAAACTTTCCTCTGTTCTTTAATATTCTTTTAGCTAGTCTAATAATTAAATCTACATGAGACAGACTAACAAAAGAAAATAACCAAACTTAATTACATACATATGTCAGGGACCAACCCCACATTCAGGAGAGGTTTGGGAACAGAAATTTAAAATGAGTTATATGAGGTCGGTCCAAAAAAAGTCCAGCCATTATTAACATAACAAAAACAGTTTGCACCACATTAATGTAACCTGGTAGCCAAAGAGAGTGGACTGGAATGTGCATGTGTGAACAATGATGACTTCATTGTACTAGTCAGTGGGGGCGGTAGACATCATTGGGTGAGCATGTGCCCTGTGTGGCTGTCACATTCAAAATGACTGAGCGAGTAAAGCAACAAATCTTCATCAAATTTTGCACTAAGCTTGAACATCCCTCCATGGATATTATCAGGTGATTCAGGAGGCCACAGCTATGGGCAGCTGGTGATTGGCAGCTTCATCACCACGACATATTTGCTCATGCATCACCTGTCTTGCAGAGTTTTTTGGCAAAACATCAAATCACCCAGGTGACTCAGACCCTCTACAATCCAGATTTGGTGCCCTGAGACTTCTGGCTTTTCCCAAAACTAAAATCACCTCTGAAAGGAGGAGATTTCAGACCATCAATGAGATTCAGGAAAACATGATTGGGCAGCCGATGGCAATTGGGAGAACTGTGTGAGGTCCCACAGTGCCCACTGTCAAGGGGACTGAGATGTCATTGGCCTGTGTAGAACATGTCTTGTATCTTCTTCAGTAAATGTCTCTATTTTTCATATTACATGACTGGATACTTTCTGGACAGACCTCATATATGACAGTCTGAGCTAAGAATGAGGTAAAACATCTTAAGGCTTCAAAAGGGAAGAATGTCATTCTCAGAAGAGCTGCTGTTCAGTAATTGGAAGTTTGCCCTGCCCTATATATAAATTATCAAGTTATTTTTGGTCATTTGTTTTGTTTCTTAGATTCCACAGGTAAGTAAAATCATGCAGTATTTGTCTTTCTCTGCTTGACTTATTTCACTTAGCATAATACCCTCTGGGTTCATCCATGTTGTTCCAAATGACAAGATTTCATTATTTTTTGTGGAATAGTAATATTGCAGTGCATATATGATCCACAGCTTTCTTATCTATTTGTCTATTAGTGGATGTTTAGGTTGCTTCAATATTTGGCTATTGTAAATAATGTTGCAATGATTATAGGTGTGCATATATCTTTTCAAATTAGTGTTTTATATTTCTTCAGGTAAGTATGAAGAGTGCATGTGTCGGGTTTCATGGTAGTTCTATTTTTAATATTTTGAGGAACCTCCATACTGTTCTTCATAGTGACATACCAACTTATAATCCCACCAACAGTGCACACAGTTTTTCTTTTCTCCACAAACAAAACAGAAACAAACTCATAGATTCAAAGAAAAAATTGATGGTTTCCAGGTGGGACGGGGGATAGGTGAAAAAGGTGAAGAGATCAAGAAGTACAAATTACCAGTTCTAAAATCAGTCACAGGGATGCAAAGCACGGCATAGGGAACACAGTCAATAATATTGTAATAACTCCATATGGTGTCAGATGGGTACCAGACTTATCGGGGTCATCACTTTGTAAGTTATGTAAATGTCTAATCACTGTGTTACACAACTGAAACTAGTATAAGATTGTATGCCAACTTTAACTGAAAATTGTTTTAAAATTTAAGTTATTCTTGATGGTAACTCTTATAATGGACAAGGCCCCTAATTTAAATTCTACTAGAGAGATAAAAGTTACTCAACTGCCCGAGGGGACTCGATTACCTTCAGTTTAAAATAATTCATATGCCAGTGTGGCACATCCTGGGGAGACCTGTTCTGAACCTCTCCAATGCTATCATTACCCCACTTTACAGATGAGGAACCTGAGGCACAGAGAGACCGAGCACCTTGCCAAGGTCATATAGGCAATAAGAGGCAAAGCCTAGATTCATACTACAGCTGTCTGGTTCCAGAACCCCAGCTCTCAAACACTAAGTGAAAATGGGGGCACGTACAGGGCCAGCACTTACAAGGATCCCCACAGGCTCTGCCTTCCTGAGTCAGAACTGTTCTTGTGTGCAACAGTTTACTTGCCATGTGCCCATAACAGAAAAGAAAATAAGCACAGATTTTACCTTACGCAAAGAGACAGCAAAAGGACGCTTTGAAATATCCCTAAACTACAGTAAAAGTTGAAACAGAGAATTGAGATGACAGATGAGAGGCTGGGGCTAAAATGAATTTCAAATTCACATGATCATAACTAATCACTTATAGTATTAAAATGTATTTTGCGAGAAGAGTTGAAAACCATCAAGTATTGGCAGAGAAAGCATATCCATAGCCTCCTCACTGAACAGAAGGAATCCCAACCCTTTGTCCTCATCCAAGCCCTCTGCCCTCAGTTAGTCCACCACAAATAAGGCATGTAAGCAAAGTACAGATCATGAAGGGTAATAACTACCAACAACATGAAACATGACTTTCAATACCAGATAAACTGCAGCAATCATGGTAAAATACTCTTGAAAGCCACCTTCAAGTTAGAAATCCTGCCCTAGAAAACACAGCAAAGGATTCAGACTTTTCTTAAATAGCCAAAGATAAAGATGAATGTTAAAATATGATAAATGTATCCCCTTTCTCCTGGAGACCGAAGAGACATTTCAGCAACGAATCAAGAATTAAAGCTGGAATCCTGCCAACAATTTCTCTGCCTCAGAGAGAAAAATCAAGCAAGACCCATCCTAGTACCTTCCAAGGACACGGGAAAGTCTGTCTCTTGATTCTTCCCACAGTGTAGCTAGAATCTCTGAAATATGAAGAGTTTAACAGAGTGCAGAGGCTTTCTAAGTGTTAGCAACCACAGATCCTGCCAACTGCTGCTTCCCCTGTAGCTGAGCCATTTTAGGCCACTGAAGCTGGGGTGGCAGCTCTTTGTTGGATACTCATTTAGTAAACACAGAGACTTCAATATGCTTTCTGCCCAAAATGTTCAAAACAGACACAGAGGCTTCCCAGGCCTGATGCCCAAGCCTCCCACAGCCGTTCAGCCAAACCACTCTATCAATCATGATTATTTGGTGCCCCCCTCTGGCCTCACTGCAGCAGTTTAATTTAGCTCCTCGAAGAAACGGAAATGGGTTCCTAAGCAAAAGTCCAGAGTGAAATCACAAAAACTGCCTGTGAGAGAAACCTCATTTTGCCTGCACCTATAATTATTCCAATTCTCCAAAGCAAAGGCAAATTTGGTGGAGCTGACTGCATGCTTTTAAAGTCATAATGTACTTAAAGTGATATAATTTTGCTTTATGTGTTTTTAAATATCCCCCAAGGAGACAGAGAACTCTATCAGTTCTTCATAGTTAAAATCACGAGCTGCCTGGACTCTGCTCAGAGGAGTAAGGCAATTTACTCAGGAGAAATCTTTCTGTAAAAAAAACCCGGACAGCCTTGGAACACTGTGCAGTAGAAATCTGTATCAGAAACTCAGGTTAAATGATTTTACTTATTAAGGTCATACAAATCCTATTTATCAAGGCACTCACTAGCCCTCACCCAAGTTCCTTGGGGCCATAACTAAACAGGCATATAGCACCAAGTCACAGAAAGATTCCAGGATCCCAAACTCAGTTTCTTCTCTACATGCAAGTCCTTTTGCACGGTAGCCACTCCCTTTGGGGTAATCACATTCCTCCTGTTCGGTCTACACGGTCTGATCTCTTTGGTGGTCAGCATACACATCGGTGTCCAATTTATATCATAAAGGAGCTGGGCAAGGAGACAGGGCACTCTGCCCACAGCTACCAAGAGAGAGCTGAGCCAGCGCATGCGCGGGAGGTGAGAGTAAGAGATAAGGCCCCTAGGGGTTTCCAGAGCTGCATTGTGGGTCAGGTCCCAACCCTGAGGGACCACTGGGGGAAGTTAATCTGTAAAGGCGTGAGGAGGAGCAGCCGAGGAGGCTCCTTGCAGTTGACAGATAGGTGATTAAGGAGCAAGTCTTGTACGGGGCTTTGGGTATTGGTGCCACTTCCTGACGTGGCAGGCACGAAGAAGACAGACTTACGGGCACCCAGGGAAGACAACAGGACATCCCTAACTCTTCCCTCCTCCACCCTTCATTCAGAGTTCTGAAATTCAGGGACTTCCTGGATTGGAACACACAACTGGTTCTTTTTTCTAAGTGGTAAAAAATAAAATTGAAAAAGTCTCTGAGAAAAAAAATAATAAAATTTAGCCTTGAGATAAGGAGCAAATCGAGGGCATGGCCATAAGACATTTTCTGAAAGCCTCTGAAGCAATTCAGTCTGTATTCAGTAAATATTCTCATTTGGAAAAAAAATGGCCAAGGAAGAGATTAATAAAATTAATCACAGTGAGGTACTGCACTAATACTAGATACTACAGAAACCAATTATTTAGCCCTACAACAAAAGATGAGATGGGCAGGAGACTACATATGCAGCCTGCACTAAATATTGTGAGTATCAGAGTTTATAAGCCAAAGATGGTTCTACTAAAAACAGTTTTATTTTCCCTCAATATATCTGTGAAGCAGTGCAGGCATACCATTTTACTGAGCTTTGCAGATACAGCATTTTTTATAATTGAAGGCAACACTCTCTACCAGCAAAACATTATGACTTACTAAAGGTTCCAAAGATGTTTACCAATTTTTTTATAGCAACACAGTATTTTTTAATTAGGGTATGCACATTTTTATACATAATGCTATTACACACTTAATAAACTACAGTACAGTGTAAACATAACTTTTATATGTACTGAGAAAACAAAAAATTCATGTGACTCGCTTCATTGCAATACTCACTTTACTGTGATGGTCTGGAACCGAACCCACAATATCTGCAAGGTGAGCCTGTATCCAGTGAAACTGTCTAAATAAATAACAGCTTGATAAATAGTAATTTCCAGTGATGAACAAAGGGGACATTTCCTCACTACAAAAATTTTTTTTTGGTAAATGAGATGAACTGAACCAGAAATTTACCAACACTGAAATCCCACAACCACATTCCCTATTGCAGCACTTATCACTTTGTGTTAGAGTTGTTGGTTAAGTCTTACTTATTTTTCTACATGGCATAGTATTTTCCTGTTACTCCCCAATGCCTTTCACAGGGATCGACATGTAATAGGACCTCAAATAATGCCCTGTCCCTTTTAAAGCCATGTTGCTCGCTGATTTAATAAGGGAGTAGTAGACAGCAAGTACCAGTTCTGATCTTTCATACTAAGTAATTTTTTAATGAATGATGGTCTGATCTGGAAAGCATGATAATATTTTAGATCAAATATTTTAGTAGCATCTAAGAAAAAGGCAGAAATTCTGGGCCAAGTGGACAGTTATAAGTGTCCTAGCAAAGGTCCTATTTTAGAGCTACCGAAGAAGACTAAAATAAATTATTTTACATTTTTAAATAAAAAATAAAAATAAAAAGCTATAAATTGAGCATACTCACATACTCAGAATAAAAATATTGTAAGTCTCAATCTTAAGTTTTAATAAGGAACAGTTTCCCAATACTTGTAATTCTCCTCTGGAAAAAAATAAACGTGTGAAAATTGACACAGAAACACCATTTATTTGGGACATGGTTCAAATATTTGTCCCACTTAATCAGGCAACTGGTTAGTGTTTACCTGGCTTCCGCCTGCACAGTCCAGCACAGCAGGGCAAACAAGCTCCTGAGAGGCAGCGCACAAAGAATGCTTTACTTCTATCTGATTCAGTGATCCACTCTTTTGACATTATGTCAATACTGAAGCAGATGATGAGTCAGCTGGTTTCTGGTAACCCATTTTCTTCCCTCCTTTCTACCCAGCAAGTAACATAACTCACCTGGCCATTGCAAAAAGGAGGCTCACAGCACTGAATCATTAGTAGGTCTGGGAGCAGACTCAGCGATGCCTCTTGGAGCAGGCCTGTCACATCCAATAGGCACATTCTTTCCAAGTGACCAACAGCCCACCAGTGCACAGACCAGGAATGCCAGCAGCATTCTCCTCAGGCATTTACCTACAAAAGTGCAGCTATTCCTAGGAATGATAATAAGTATAAAATCACATTTGATTCTATTTATTGGCTTCCTGCTTTATGATGCTTGTACCAAATACCATTGTCTTTTATAGGGGGAAGAGGACACCTGCACGATGGATGACTTTCTTATCTCACTGCCCTCCCTACGCTGAAATTAATAAAAAAAGAAACTTTAAGTCATTAAAATTCTTCACGCAAACACAGTCTCTCACTGCTCTCCACTTCACACACTTTATCGCCTGCAAATAATTGTGGACTTACAAGTTTCAAGTCTAACTTCCTCAGGAGAGCCAATGAGATCATCTGTGCTGTGGAAACTTCCCTCTCTCCCTAGACATTTTGCACAGTTCCGAGGATGCAACAGATCGCATTTGGAAACAGCGTACCATCACCCACGTATTAACTTGTCCCTGAGTAATAAAGTTCACGAATTCTATTTTGTTTTTTTTACTATTTTGCCTGATAATATAAAAAGGTCTCATATCCCTTTGATGTGTAGCTTGGGTGTTTGTGAAATAGCCTGTCTGCAAACAACATGAGGAAGTCAAGGAAGCCGGGTAGGAACTTGAGATTCGCTGCCTGTGTTAAAGCAGTGACCCCACACTACATAGGCAGTATGGCATTGGCAGACTTTTGAATTACTAAGATATCAAAAAATGCCACATTAGTTTTGTATAATTGAAAAATGGCTATCTGCTCTTCCACAGCTTTCCTTAATTTAGGTGTCCTTGTGATATGCAAAATACATTTATACCTGATCCATTTGAACAGCCTGTTTTCTGATGAGTATATTTGTGGTTCACTTTGACAGGCACTTCCCTAAAAGTCATTCTTTTGCCACCATTGGACAGGGACAAAGGACTAGCAATCAATCACAGATGCCATTTGGATTTCTAGTAATCACATTTCTGAATAAATAAAGGAGACTTTTTATGGGGATGTGTGTTGAGATTATTGGCTATTCTCATCATCACTCATCATTCTAAATCTCTGTGGGTGGTTCTCAACATTTGGGGGTAATGCTGCATTTTTCAAGGATATGAGAAAATACCAATGTTTCTCCCATGAAATGAAATAAAGTAATTACTAACAAAATATTTGGTCTATAATTCAAGGGACTTAGACTTCAAGTTAAGAATTCCTGCTCTTGATTTTGTTTTAAGCCATCATTGTGGTAGCAGATGGGCTGGGATAAGCCAAAAAAAGATGCCATGAAGGAGTGGAAGGTGTTTGCCATTTTCATTAGAACCAGTGAGCAGGAAAGGTCATTTAACCAGGGTGCAGGCAACGGTGAGAAAACTAGGAAACAAAATCAACATAACCTGGAGGTTGAAAGCAGTATTTTTTGTAATCTCTATGGGTAAAAAAGGGGAAAATATATTACCCTTAGTAATTTCTGATACTAAAAAGGGGGATGGGGGTGGCTGCAGAGCACCGTGGTTGCAGTGCCGCCGGGGTGCTGGGCTGCAGACCACGGGGCCACAGTGGGCAGGTGGCCATGGAGGATGGTATTCCACATGGGGTGTCTTCACCAGCCACCTCTGGAGCCAGGGAATCTATGGCAGAGAGAATACTTGACTCGCCAAGTATTGATACCTGGAGAGAGGAAACCCGGAACATTGCCCTAGGAAGCTCTTATCAAGTTAGCCAAAAAGCAGATGATGCTACCACAGAAAGCTAAATCAAGATGTACAGAATTGGAGAAAGAAAGTGAAAAACTCAAATAAAAACCTGTTGCTGGAGGAATGAATGACATCATTAAGATTTCACTGACAGAATTGAGGAGGAAAGGTGTGAGACCTCCTTTTTGGCAGTTGGTCTCCCATATCTCTTTCATCATTCCACACATTTGCAAACACATACTGGAGGAAGAGAACCAAGACCTATTAGAACTGAAACCGGACTGTCAGGAACCGGCAACATATCTCACTTCACTCCTGGAAAAAAAAACTACAAGACACTTGATCAACTTCCTTAAAACTAGGAAGTTTATCATGACAATATCATTGTCTCAAAGATGTTACTGCTCAATTCAGGTGAGGGAAGAAAAAAAATTTCTAAAAAATAATAAAACAAACATGGAGAGGTTTTAAATTGGGTGAAACAAGTAAACCTGAAAAGGCATAATAATTCTACTTATCTGACATTTTAGAAAAGACAAACTACAGGGATGGAGAACAGATCAACAGTTGCCAGAGGTACCAGGTGAGGGGCGGGAGCTTTTTTGGAGAGATGGGATATTTGTGAATCCTAATTGTGGTGATGGCTGCACGAAAAAATGAGAAAATTCATAGAATTGAACTGTCCCCATCCAAGACGTCAATTTTACCATATAATCATTTTAAAATAAAGAAATACTTTTTTTAAAATGATAGGAAGGCTAACTAACTTCTCAGCCTCTCCAGGTAAGGTTTCATCTCTCCTGAGCAGCAAGCCAGCCCTTAGGAGGGTACAGAACAGCAGGGAAGAACATGAACTCTGCAGCTAGGCTACCTGGACTCAAAACCCGCTCCACCATTTCCTGGCTGGGTGGCCTTGTACACATCACTTGACCTGTTAGTGCCCTTCTTTCCTCAACTGAAAATCAGATATGGTGAGAATGTTAAGTGAATCTATCCAGGTAAAGTGGTTACCATGGCTTGGTGCCTAGCAAGATCTTTAAAAAGGTAAAACTATAATAATACTCCATGAGGTCAGAGATTGTATCTGTTGTAATCATACCTGCTTTCCCAGTGCCTAGAACAGAGCCCAGCACATGGTGGGTGCTGAATGTTGAATGAATGTGAAGAAAGAGCTACATACAGTCTCGTAGGAAGTAGACGGCATCATGAGTAATCATGGCTGTGGATTAGGTGCACCACTATAATCGCCTACATTAATCTGACTAATAAAAATGTAACTGTCTTGGGCAAACAGAGACCTATGCCTTTTCTCTCAGCAATGAGTTTTGCAGTTGGTAAAGAGACCTATGTACACTTCTATTTCAACTTCAAAATGTGGAGAAAAAAGTCTTTAATACATCAGTTTGGTGGCAAAACTTTATTTTTAGTTACAAAAGGCATTTGCAACTAGGTTTATGAAAACACTTTATAAGGTAAATTTTATTGTAAATTGAGAGGCCAATTTCTATTAGAATTTTGTAGTTTTTGTAAAAGAAGAATTTTTGTCATACAACAAAAGAAAGAAGAAAAAGGACTATCAAGTGGAAAGCTGGCCCTTTAAAAATGTTAATGCTTGTATTGCTGTATCTTTATTTCACTTAAAAATAACCCTTTGAGGATTACTAAAGAGGTTTATTGCACAAAAAAAAATTTTTAGTGACTAGGCATTATTGCAGTGTGGTTTTTCTAGAATTCCTGAAGCAGGCTGGTTTCCAGGTCATCCACAGGTCACGCCGTAGAGGTGGTGGTGTCTTCTGTTCCAACAACATGCCCTATTGCCTCTGTCATGGCTGAAAAGGATGGATTAAAAGAAAAGTTTATATGTAAAGAGGTGAGATCATAGGCCTTTCACTGTTTAGTGGTTAGCCTTGCATTTACCACACCCTACCACCAGCACCTCCCTGAAAGATGAGAGGTTTAGTCTCTAGAGATATCAAACCTGAAGGCTCTAGACTTAAGACACCAGATATAACTGGGAGGGTGACCGTGGAGCTGAGAAAAGAACTGAAGTGAAGTTTCACAGTAAGTAGTAGTTCCCAGACCCTTTTCTCCTCCCTGCTTCTAGAATGTCACAAGCTGGGCTTCAATCTCCACCTCAGAACAGTGTATTAGAGGATTTCTCCCTAGAAAAACATCACATAGTCCCACAGAAGAGACACCACAGATTTGAGAGCTCCTACTAAAAAGGCTGAGTCCCCTCAGATCACCCTTTAGTGAGTCATCAGCAAATAAGCCCCTCAAGCCAAGGCTTCCAATCAGCTTTCTATAGCCTCACTCTTACTGTGAGCGAACAACAGAGTATTTATCACCGGGGTTTCCAAGAATCCTCTAATAAGGCAAATCAACAGAACACAACTGAAATACAGAGGAAATGAATACAATACAGCGTATAATAAAGCATTTTAAAAACTATTATTAACATTGTCTAAAAAATGAGTTTACATCAGTAACAAAGAAACAATGGTAGATAAGAAGCTCTTTAAAATTAAAAATAGGGTAGCTAAAATTTAAAACAAACCGACAAAAGGAAAAAGGAAAGATTGTTTTGTGTTTCAAATATGCCTTTTTTGTTTGTGTTTGGCAACAAGTTAAACACCTGTAGGATATTAAAAAATATACACACAGATGCTTCCCAATCATCGTAAACTGAAGTTACCACAAGTCAAAAATGCATTTAATACATTTAACGTACAGAACACCATAGCATAGGTTAGCCTACCTTAAACATGCTCAGGACACTTACATTATTAGCCTATAGCCAGGCAAAATCATCTAACACAGAGCCTGTTTTATAATAAAATGTTCAATATCTCATAAATTATTATGCATATTGTTTTCACACCACCCCAAAGTTGAAAAACCTTGAATTGAACCATTGTCAGTCAGGGACTGTCTGTATTGGTCTCTGACCCCAGGGTCTGGTGAAGAGCTCCCAAAAAACCTTGTGATTTCCTAAATAATAAGAGAACACTAGGAGCATCTTTTGTTTTTTGACCCTGCTTCCTGACACAAGGATCCTGCAAACCTTGGAATTTCCTGGGGTATACAAGCATGTTTTGTTCTAATGAGAAGACTCTGGCTCAAGCCATGACTAGAATCTTCGAATTTTCAGCCCCGCCCCTCATTCTCTAGTAAGAGACAGGGGCTAGAAATGCTGTTAATGACTGATCTTCCCTATATGAGAAAGGCCCCTTAATAGCCCTGGAAGTGTGAGGTTTGGAGCACTTCCAAGTCAGTGAGCACACCCAGGTGCTGAGAGGGTGATGCATGCCAATTCCCAGGGGACAGAAGTGCCTGTGGCCAGTAATCTCCCAGACCTTGCACCAGGTATCTCTTCATATCTTTTCATTAGGTGGTAAATGTAAGTAACTTGTTTCCTAAATTCTGTGAGCTGCTCTAGCAAATGAATCAAACCCCAAAAGGAGGTCATAGAAACCTCTAATTTATAGATTATGGGTCTGAAGCACAGGGACAACCTAGACTTGCAATTGGCATCCGAAATGGGGTGGGAACTGAGCCCTTAATCTGTGGGATCTGAAGCTATCTCCAGTGACAGTGACGGAATTGAGTTAAATTGCAGGACACCCAGCTGCTGTCCCAAATGGTTTTTTGGTGAAGGAAAAACCCACATATTTTGTGATGAGAAATTCTTGGGTGGGAGAGTAAAGGAGAAACATAGCAGGTAGGCTGAGGATTTTTTTCCTAAGCAATACTCCATTCTACCTATCTCTATCAACTGCACATTTTTTTGTACCTTATTGAAAGAGATTTGCAGGTAGATTGTATATTCATAATTTTGATCCCTAGTTGTCAGGTCCATGTGCCAAATGAAATCCTTAAGAAAATATCCTGTAGTTAATTCTACATTCTTGCCTCACCACCTGGACTGTAAACTTCTGGAGAGCAGAAGTCAACCCTCCTGATTTATACTTAGTATTTCACACACTCAGCATATCTTGGGGCATAACTGAATGCTATAAGAAATCCTTTTTAAAAATACTCTTAAGTATTCCAAACATCTCTAAATCTTTCAGGACAGAAGAAATGGGAGGGTTACAGTCAAATGAGTTTTAAACATATGATGGAAGATAGACTAAATGAACAAGGAAAATAATCACTATCTTTGATATAAATAATGGAAGTAAATTAAATGAGGAAAAAGTACTTTATTTCAAGATGAAAACATTTGGAAATACTATACTAATTTAATCAGCAAAGGATTTATTATACTTGCTGAATAGAACATTAAAATAGGTGACCTGGGTTTTTCTAATACTGTACAACTGATATTTATCTCTGGCCTACCGTGTGCTAGACACTGTTCTAGATGCACCGGAGATGAAGAGATGCATCTGTCTTCAAAGAGCGAAAACTGTAACAAGACCAGATTAAAGTAAAATATGGTAATCCCTTTCTTTGAGGGATATACAGACACAATTCAGCCTGGAGGAAAAAAATGGATTGGAGTAAGATTTTAGAAGAAGTCAATTTAAGCAGACTCTTGAAGAACAAAGCAGGAAGACAAAAGGGAAAGACAGATTCTGAGCTAGAGTGATAAGCCATCCCTATTTGCTTGAGAATGAGGTGTAGTCTGAGATGGGGGAGACTGGCAGAGCCCAAACCAAGTAAGTTTTGGGAACACATCAGATATCCTAGTCTAAGCAGAAGGAATAACCTATTTGAAAGTTAGAAGAAAATATGTATGTTGTGAGACCCAAAGAATTCCAGAGTTCTGGAGCATACATAAATGACATGGACAATAAGTTAAAAGGTAGGAAGCTAATCATTCTAAGTAGCATTATGTACCATACAAAAGAGTTTGTAGTAGAATTTTAAATCAATGGTGAGTTTTGCTCAAAGGAGTGAAATGTTCTAATTTGTTTTTGGAAAGATCATTCTGTCTGTCTTCTGGAAGACAAATTAGAAAGTTAAGACAAGAGAAAAGTAAACTGGTTAGAAAGCTGCTGTACTAATTCATCTTTAAAAACCGTTAAAAAAAGACAAAGAGAGCCCTGACTGGCGTAGCTCAGTGGATTGAGCACAGGCTGCGAACCAAAGTGACCCCAGCAACCATATATTGATGTTTCTCTCTCTCTCTCTGTCTCCCTCCCTTTCCTCTCTAAAAATAAATAAATAAAATATTTTTTAAAAAAAGAGGACAAAGAGAAATATGGTAGCTTTAACAAGAATATACAGTAGAAGATAAATTCAAGAGTATTAGGAGTTTAAAATAATAAAATTTAAATACTTATATCAAGATGGGACAAAAATAAGTTTACAGCTGTGAGTACACAAAACAGAGTTTATTCTTATATTATTATGTATTAATAATTGTATTATTTTCCATATGACCAACTGTAAATCTACTTTTGTCCCAACCTGTACGAAAGATCAGTAATGGCCGCCATGTTTGTGGTTTAGTAGCTGAACAGATGGCAGTTTCATTCATCATGAATGGAAATATTAAAGACAGAACAGGCTTTGAGGTGGCAACACCTGGGTGAGGGAACATCATGAATTCTGTCTGATTTGTTGAGTATGGGACCCCCATAGATGATGCTAATCAAAGCAACAGGTGAATATTTTCAATACAGTTCTTGTGCCCATGACTGAGCTCTAAGATAGAAACAAATGGAACCTCTAGAGTGGTATCAAGGAACAAAGGCAGAGAAGAATGCCAAGAAGGAAGTGATTGGTCAGTTTCGAAAGCAGCAGAGACATTAAAAAAATAAGCCTAAAATGTGTCCAAAGATCTCAGTGATTTTAGAGTAGAGACCTTTTCCAGAGCAGGCATGGTGTGGAGATGGTGACTAAAGCTTTACAACAGTGAGTAAAAATGTCAGGAAGCAGAAAAAGAAATTATGAGCTAAACAATAATACATTTGGCTCCAGTCTCAAGAAAGTGACATTCTGTTGAAAATTAAGAGTCACCTAGATTCTGCCAACAAGCATCACTTTTTAGGCATATACCCATCAACACTCACTATAATTCCTTTGGCTGTACAACTCTGCAACCAGCAGAATGTGTTTAATGAAAGGACCCTCCCCTCAAAAAGCTATCCATTTTTGATTGTATAAGTAAGTCAAGGTTATGGTTAGTTGAGTGTTCAACTTTGCTAAGAAAAAGCTAGCATTGCTTGTTTGTATCCAAGGCAGTGAGAACTGTTTTCCACTATTAAAAACAGTCCATGAACAGCTCAAGAGGCAAAAATGAATTTTCCAAGTGACTATTCATCTTAAGTTTATCAAAATTTCACAGTACATCAAACTCTTTGAGTTCTAGTTAAAAAACAAACTGGAATCTATACAAATGGAAGCCACTGCACTTCATTTCTAGAGATGGCAGCTCCAGGTATCAAATGGGATTTGTTTTCTCCAACCTGAGTCACCAGAATTATACTTTTGTAAACTGTCTCCAAGTCTGCCCTTATCCTTAGAATGCAGATGTCTGAATAGCTTAGGGTACGCCACAATAACAGACAACCCCAATTTTTCAATGACTTAAAGAGGAAAGATTCATTTCTTACTCATATTATATGTCTATAATAAGTCAACAGGGGGTTCTGCTCATTTAGTCACTCAGAAACCCAAACTCATAGAATACCCATTTCAAACATTAGAAAGCAAAAGGGGGATCTAGTGAGCCTCACACTCAGCCACAGTGGAAAATGTCACCTTTGATCATATTTAGCTAGAACCAGTCCCATGGTCCGAATCCAGACATAAAAGGACTACGGGATTGTAGAATTCAATCCTATCTTGAGCCCAAAAGGTGAATAGACAGATACGTTGGGAGAATTTTGTTAATGATTACCACACATATTATACTGATTAGACATGCATCTTTCCACAAGGTGTGTGTGTGTGTGTGTGTGTGTGTGTGCATGTATATATAGCAATGAGAATTATATGATACATTTTCAAGTTTTATAAGACTACTGGGTATGGACCACCTTTGAAAAATTGTTTCCATTTCAGCATGTTAACATCCTACTTTATTTATCTACTTAGATGCCCTAATCAAACCAGAAACCCTCAAGAAATCCAAGGCAGATTTTTAAATAAATATTCCTCTAAATGAGTTATTTGCACACAACACACACACACACAGTCATACCCAAGGAGACATCATGTCTTTTTAAATTACATAACAGAAAAATAAAATTACTTTCTGTACGAGTAATTGGATACTTGATGTTCAGGAGATACAACTTCCATATTTCACTGGCAAATGAGTACCCCTCTTTGACAAAGAAATAATCAAGGTTGAATTTTCACTTGGGCAGAGAGATAGGGAAAGGGAATGTTCTCATGGATTGCTACTGCCACAAACCTTCTCCCTGAACAGTTCCCTCTGGCTGTACTTTTAATTGATTGGCTCCTTGCCAGACATCTCAGATTATTTAGTGAAGCAGTGGAAGAAATGCAATGTTTTGACCTTGACCTTATAGTAAGAATTCCTTTACATTTTTCTTCTCCTATGCCTGTTTATTTTTTTCCCCAAAGCCAGGCAAGCTTTCTTTCGCTGCAGATATTTTTTCAATAAATTCAGAATCCTTGGCTGACTACAAATTAATTGTAAAATGAAATTAATGGCACATTTGGAAATTTTGTTCATATGCTCAGACCAATATTTGTTTGTATATAACAGTTTTCCTTTGTAGATCCTTCCAGTCTCTCTTGTTCACACATATTTGCTCTCTTATCCCACTCACATTTTTCAAACAACTAAGTCCTATTGATAGTTCCATGGAAACATTGGTTTTCTCTTTACTAATTTATTCAGAGCCAATAAGTATGAAGCAACCCTCTTCTAGCAAAACCTGCCTTTTAGAACAAAGCTTTCTTTCTGCATTTTTCCCTTCTAAATCAGGACACTGCTCTGAGCGTCTCAAGGGAACACGTTGCTAGAGTCAGTTTTCCCTCTTCATTTGAACTTGTAAACTGAATCAGCTCTCACCTGAGCTGCCCATTTGGTTCTAAATGTGTTTGGTACTTGGATTCTTGTGGATGCAGGCATAGTTTAAATTTGTAGAAATCTCTCAAGCTAACATTAAATAAATGATTTTAATTAACCAGGTAACTCTTCTGAAGGGAGGACTTATTTTCAAATTAAAGGAAAATGGCCAAAGTTAACCCCTGACCCAACATTAAATGTTAAATAGGTTTGTCCTCTGTGTGCATTCATTAGCAGGGTGATGCTAATGAAGCCCAGCCTTCAGGGCCCTCACAGGCCTCAGGCCCAGAGAAATCCCCAGCATTGCTGTCCTAATAACATGTATTCTTGTTCTTAAAGGGGGTTCCATGAGTGTATAAGCTTCAGGTTCCACAAAATCTGGACCTACCCCTTTATATACTATGAAAATAGAAGCAATTCCCCCTTAGTATATGGTAACACATATAAAAAGAAATAGTCAAAGAGAGAGAGAGGTCCTTCTGGATTTTAAAAGAATATTATCTAAAGTTACCAAAATTATAGATATGCCAATACCTGAAAATAAGATGATCAAATGAACAACCCTAAATGCCAAAAGAGTAGAATATCTTACAGAACTAATACAATATTTTAAAGAACCAGGCATGGAAACTGGTACAACAAAAATTATTATATATACAGATATACTGAATTTCCTTATATTGCTTTTAATGTGAGTATGCTTTTAAAGAGGCACATTTCCTCTCCTTCCCGCCCCCCCCCCCTTTGAAGTTGACTGTAAGGATTGCAAAAGCTTCTGAAACAATCCATTGGGCATCGAGGCCTTGTCAGGACCAGCACTAGCAAAGCAGCAGGAGCAGTGTAGTGAAATCACAGACAGAATTTCCACAAGGAACTCAATGTTTGTGCCAGGGTGATCTCTAACACAGTGGCTCCTCCCCCCCTCAGGAGGGGGCCAGAGTTTCTCTTTGAGATTCTAATGTACACTATGAATGTTCCATCCAGTAAAAATATGTAATCATATTTTTGCATATGAATTCAGGGCGTTCTTGGACCTTAGTTCATGGGAACTTAGCTAACAAACCTTTTATTTATCATCCAGAAATTATTTATCATATCATTCCTTGGTTCCAGTGGAAGTGGTATCTAACAGCTATATCAGTATTTTGGTTATTTATTATATATGAAAGATATACTTTCCCTCTAATTAACCTTCATATAAGTCACTGCAAACAATCTCACATGTAGCTATGACCCAGACATTCAATTTAATGTGTTTGTTTATTTACATAAGAACAAAAATATCTTTTATTTTGATTTTAAGAAATTAGTTCTGTAATATAAGTGAGCCTAAAAGAAAGAGAAGAGGGCAGGGGAGGCATAGGACACAACAGGATTCACGCTGCTCAGACATGGAAGGAGAGACAAGGGCACCAAGACCAGCCTGCTTATCAAACCTCTTTGATGTCTGTGCTGGGATCTCTGTGGTGAATGAAACTTTGAAGTTCTCATGAAAATTGGAGGTAAAAAAAGATAGAATAAAGAGCTCAATTAACTAAATAATTTAATTCTTTGTCAGAACTTCATCTCCCCCCTTACTGGGCCTTCACTCATCTTCTCAGCCTCATCAGAGAGCACTGAAGACCCATGCCCTGGAATGAGTCCATACTCTGTCAAGAGGCATCTACGGAGCCTTCTTCCCATAGCTGACACATCATGTCTACTCCCCAGGGGTTTGCTTGGTTTCTATCCTGATGGAGCCCAAGTGCTTCTGCTGCTAGATAGGCTGACCTTATTCTCTCACCCTGCCCTCCTGTTCTCACGATTTTTTTAAATTATTTTTTCTTGACTTATGGTACAATAATTATGTTCTCTCAGCTCCTGCCAAGTTAGCTGTTCCTTGCTTTAGATTCCAGCTTCATGTTGTTCCCTATTCCCTAAACACCTACGTGCTTATAGCCCAGTTCCTCATCTGCCTCCCAGTGGTACCAATGTGTGGTCAGACACACCGGGTCCCATTCACACACACCAGGGGCACACGTTCACTCACCCTCACTACCAGCCACACCCAGGCCCTGCTTTCACACAACTCCTCACATCTAGTCCCAACCATTTACAATCACTAGTCCCACTCATGCTTGCTCACACCATCATTCATGGCGGTCCCACTCACTCACAGTCCTCCTCCACCTCACAGAGTCCTACTCACACTCCTTCACAGTCACAACCAGTCCCCCCAGGGACTTCCAGCAAGTCCTGTTCAGTCTCTTTCAGCCCCACCCTGCACACACACTCGTAGTCACAGTACACACACATTCAGTCCCCCCCCCCATACACTCACAATCCCTCCCACTCAGGCACAGAACCACATTCACACTCAGCGCCACTCACATTCTTCCTGTTCACACACCCAGTCAACAACCTGCCACACAAAATTCCAGGCTCATTCCTAGTCACACTCAGTCACATTTACACCTAGTCACACTTGGCCCCACTCACAACTGGTCACACCCTGTCCTAGTAACTCTCAGTCATTCACTGTCACACTCACCCACCTCACTGATGGAGTCATGCTCCTCTGTATTCACTCACAATGGCTCCCCCACAGCACCCACACAGACTCCCCATCTCATGTACAAGTTGACTGAGTGTGTCTGGCTCCATAAACAAAATACGACAAATAACGAACACTGACTTCTCACAGTTCTGGAAGCTGGAAGTCCAAGATCAAGAGCCCCCTTCCTTCATAAAAGGTGTCTTTTATTGTGTCTTCACATGGTACAAGGGGCCAGGGAAGTCTCTGAGCCTTACTAATCCAACTCATAAGGGATTGATCACCTAAAAGTTCCACCTCCTGACACTGTCACATTGAACACTGAAGGTTAGATTTCAATAGATGAATTTCATTTTCTATGTGATGCAAAAATCTCATATAGGATCTTGGGAAGTGATCACCTGCCCTCTTTATTTATAAAACTCAAAACTCAATGTGTTTTAATTAATAAAGTTTAAAAAACACATAAGAACCTACTGTGTGCCAATGTAGAGTGGTAGATGTGAAGTAAAAAGTCCTCTTCTCATGAAGATTCCATTCTAGTAAGGGCAGGAAAAGAGAAAGAAAAAGAAGCAGAGAAAAGAAAGTAATTTCAGATCATGGTAACTGCTCAGAATGGAGGTCAGGAGATGATCTTGGAGAAAGTTACATACAGGATGAAAACTGAGAAGTCATATAGAACATCCTGGAAGGAAGAGCCAAGGCAGAAGTGGTAGCCCTGAGAAGAGGATGAGGTTGGCATGTCAAAGTGAAGGGCACCAGAAAGCCACCAAGCAAGTCTCCAGTGGAGTGTTAAAAATGGAGGGTGCACTTTAATTGCCATATGATACCTTGGGGTGTTGCTACTATTTCATAAGTAGAAACCAAGGGTCTAAATACCTAGCACTATTTGAAACAGTACTGCTCTGGAAAGAATTTTCCTATTCAAAATAACACTGACAGAGAATAGTGAGTCAAAGGGAAACTGATAAGGGGAAAGTCAGAGAGCTAGACAGAGGGCACATTAAATACGGCTTCGAGGCCACAACTAAGAGCGAAGAAGTGCAACATAAGTCATTAAGTACCCTACAAGCAGGGAAATATTTTCATAAGTCCTAAAGATAGAAAGCATAATGCCTTCATACAACATTCTGTTCCACCATAGGATCCTGATTTAGAGGATCCTCTTTATACTTGACTCTAACTCTTTGTAATTGCACTTAAATTCCTACTACCACAAAAAGGAAGCCTCGGAAAATGTTCCTTCTGAATCTCCACCTCCAGGTCCCATTATACCATGATGTGGGACCACTTCTACACTCAGAGGGAATTGTACAATTCATAGGTCCACATCACACATGAAAATGAAATATGTTTCTCCCATTCCCTGGTTGTTCCTACTTTATCCTTATTTCTAGTTCTTCTAGTAACTCACTGCTAGGACTTCAATCCCCATGTTCTATCCCAGATGATTACTTCTACCTGGATAGAGAGCCTGCAATTGCTAACTGCCGGGAACACTCATTCTTCCAAGACTGGATGCTACTTGGTTGTCGCCCATACTTTCAGCACTTGAATCCTGCCCATGAACCCTGGGCTCACAGCAGCTGTTCTATTACTTCCAATCAGACTTTCCTAATGCCCACCATATGGCTACCTGGCTGCGTATCAATGCATGGTCTTGTTACCAGACATGTCTGTGTTCATACTGTGCCCATCTGCTGAGACATCCACAAGGCAAGCAAGCCACTATAGCAAGAGCAGTTACTTGGGAGTCAAATCACTGCTGGATATAAATCCTGATACCATAGTTGTACATGTGGAATTCTTTTTAATCTCTTAGAGCCTCAGTTTCCTAAAGCAGTGATGATGGGGGTGCTAATAATGGCAATTAATAAGAAATAAGTATAATAAGTAAATGAACATGACAGTGGTATTCAAATGCAGCTATTGTTATCATCTTTATTTAGAATCATTGCTAGACTTTCCTAATAAAGACTGAAGTTCACACCTATCACCAGGCACAGTGGATCTGCACCCTCGCTGTCCTGTTTCCTCCCTAAACCTCTGCTCCAAGCTCTGGAGTGTGCAGGTTTACAGGTTTTGGTCCCTTGTCATTGAAGAACTGAGCTAGAGGCATGACCCTGAATCAGTTTAGCTTTTGAGTTAAGTCACAAAAGACTATTGAGCAGGAAGGTGTGGGTGTACACAGGAAGAAGTATATGCGTGGAGGTATTCTTGGAATGCTAAAAAGGTAGGGCAACGCTGAGGCTAACGCTAAGGGAGCATTGAGACAGGAGAAAATAGCAGGGAGTGGGAAGGGAGAACAAAGGAGCTCTTATCCTCAATTACCCTGACAGTTCTGGGCTTGGCCCACATTAGCAGGATCTTTGTTTAGAATCTCATTTCACTCTGGCTGCAGAGGCCTCTTCTGGTGGAACTGTCAGGAATTTTATAACCCATCATCCCACTCCTCTCCCTCCTGTGGTTTTAACTGATGGGGAGGAAGGGAACTACTCAGTAAAATTAGGCCCCTTCCATACAACACAGCTGCTTTTCTTCATAGAGGTTTCCTTGTGACAAGTAATACATGTTGCTTTCCATTAGTACTGGCTGTTGTTGGGGAGCGGGGGAGAAAAGAATTGGAGACAAGATGGCTTGGGAGTGCCCTAATGCTGTTGTTGAAACAGGTGGCCTGAAGAACTGCTGACTTGAAGCTGGGCCACAGCTGCTTTCAGCTGGCTTGTCTGATGCAGAAACCTCACTGAACCTGGACTAGGCAGAGCGCAGGTGCACCAAGCGAACAGCTGTCTCTATTTTAATTAGGGGAAGGACGTTTTCACAGATTTGAAAAATAACATTATGAGAACAAGAGTGCAAAGTGATGGTTTGATTCCATTCCATTTTACTATTTACTACAAACAGTTAATAAAAACACACTGAGTGTATTACCATGATTCTTTAGAATTTCGCCTATGTTGCTAACCAGTGCATCTGAGATTTTAATATGCACAAAAATCATTTGGGGACATTATTACATGTCAGATTCAGATTCAATAAGCTTGGGGCGTGCCTGAGATTCTGCATTTCTAACAAGTTCCAGGTGATACCACAAATGTCTGCTGGTCCACAAATGACACTCTGAGTAGCAAGACTGCCAACTACACACCACCGCAGAATATAATATTGGTCAAAACATGCCATCAAATGTTAGGAATGGTCTCTCATTAGGAAATGAAGCTAAACTACATATTGATGAAATTTTAAAAGAAATTGAATAACTAAAGAAGTCATTAATATTAATGATTTAAAATTCCTCTTTTGACCTCTTAGACTTTTAATCATATACTATGGGCTTAAAAGTACCCATTCCAATTATATCAGAAATGGCTTAGCATATGAATATTTCAATTTCTGAGAAATTTACAGCTTTTTATTATTACTTTGACCATACAATCAAGTTACCAGGGGATCCTTAAATTATTGAATTCAGCAATTCAACAATAGGCAAACTTTTAGAAGTGCTTTTCCTCCACTTTGGCAAAATGTGCAATTCTGAGGTATTATATAAGTCACTAGAAATTGAAGCAAATATCAGTGGGAATGCCTCACATAGAGAAAATGGGGTGCTAAGAAAGAATGCAAAGATGATTCACTGAATGTGCCATAAATGATAGAAAAATATAATAGGAAATATTAAATCAATGTGCTCTCGATCTTCTCCCTGTCACCCAATAGCAATTGCACCATCATTGCTCCGAAAAAGAGAAGATGAAAGCAGGAAGTTCCCGTGGGTCAGGAGGAGGAGACCGGCAGTGCAGGGAATGACTGTCCTGGGGAGTCTGTGAAAGGAAGAAAGGAACAGAGCAAATGTTTGCCCTGCCCTCCCTTTCAGCCTATGTGGGAGCCACAGTAGAAAGATAGAAAGTCAAGGCAAAAGTCAATGTGTTTGGCCCCATTCCCATCTGAGTCAGTGAGGCAATGGTTTAACCAGCCATGCTCAGATCAGCATGGGGACGACCATTCTGGGGGAAGAGGTGGTGCCTCATTGTCCATCACAGACAGAAGGCCTGCACCTGTCTGGGGGCTTCCTTGGCTCCTGAGAAGTTGAGGTTTCCACATGCACTGCAGAGGGATGCAGAAGGGAGCTGACCATGATGGCTGTCAAGAGAGGGATCTGCTACAGCAGTTGAATGGTCCAGAGACTGGTAGCAGCAGGAAAAACCAGAGTAGGGAGTCAAATCAGTCATAAGATTCCATGGAGGCCCATAGAAGCATCAAAGGCAAGGGGATCCTGGGTCCTCAGGAAATCTTGAGAACATCACTGAACCATATCAAAAAGACCTCAACTTGATCTGAGCTGACATAAGTAACAGGTGAGGAAAATGGCAGGACCAGGACCCAGCTGTGGCTCCTGGGGCCCTCACCATTCTTCCTTGACACTATCAGGCCATCTCCAGCTCCATACACCCCAGTACCATTCTGGAAAGAAATCATGAGGGGGACATGAAAACCTTAAAGACGAAGACTTGATCTAAAAGATTGAGTTAACTGAAGATCTGGTATAAATTCCTGGATTAGAATGACTAGATGTAGGTGTTTTATTTCCATCTTCTCACTACTTAGATAGGAGGGAGTTCTTTTTTTTTTAAATTTTATTTATTTACTTTTAGAGAGAGGGAAAGGGAGGGAAACAAACATCAATGTAAGACAGAAACATAAACCAGGGACCAACCTGGAATCCAGGCATGTGCTCTGACCTAGAATTGAACCTGCGACCTTTCACTCTGCAGGACAACGCCCAGCTAACTGAGCCACACCAGCTCAGAAGAAAGTTCTTAAAGAAGATCAAACCTACAGAACATAGAGCTATTATTATTTCGCACAGCTCAGTGCGGTTGAGTTTAATGCACAACCCTGCTTCACCCATAATGAATTACGAGATTCAGTCAACCTGCTCTCATTTGGAGGTGGAAACATCAAGTTTTGCATCTCCATTTTGCTATTGCTCCTCTCCCAGCTCTGCTTATTTGTGGGCCAAGCTCCAATCAAGCCCTCTTATGCTAATTGTTAGGAACCCTCACTGCCATAGCCTGACACCTGGAGGTGGGCTCCACAGCGTGTGCCCATCCCATCTGAGGCCACTCTAGGATCCTGGCTTTGAAAGTCTGTGTGACTTAATTTCCTGAGTGTGTTCAGGGAACAGAATCAAAAGAGCAGAGCTTTGGAAAGACTCTGTTGGATTCTGCTCTGAGCCTTTATCACCCATCTGGCTGTGGGCAAGCTACTTGTATTCCTAAGCCTTCTTCTATAAAAGAGAGTTACTAATACCTACTTTTAAGGCTATCATGAGGATTAACAACAAATCAATAAATGAAGATCATATTATTCCAGGTCCTTTCACTGTGCCCAGCACCCTGTAACAGTCTGTGTTCAACTGGATCATGGAGCTCTATTCCAGGTGTTAGCAGCTTCCCATGCACTGTCCTTCCTCCAGAATAGCTGGCATGGATGCTCTGCTGCCACCTTGACTCCCTTCAGAACTGAAGAATATTTCTCCCCATGGATGGCAGACACTATCAGCCTTTGATAGGATTTTCCTCAGCCAAAGTCATATCCTCTTCCCAGAGGAGCAGCCTTGTACCCAAAGACTGGTGGATGTAGGGAGATAAAGGGCAGTCCACTGGCCTAAGCCAGGGCACCTGAAAGGTGATCCCAGCCTCAGAGCAGGGCTGGCACAGGGGGGCTCTGTGTCCACTGCACCATGGCCCAACTTTCCCCTCAGCCCAGACCTGCTTCCTTACCGTTTCGCTGTAAAGACCGATCCCAAGAACCCTGCCTCATAAACATCCTGCACACCAAACACTGGCTCAGAGCTGGCCTCCTAGAGAACCCACCTGGTGACACTAAGTTACCACATTCCCTGCTCAAAACCATTCACCGCTAGTACTGTTGGCACTGTTCATTTGTCCTAACATAAAATAAACACCCTCTTGGCCACTGGTTTTGGACCACTGCTGCAAGTCTTAGCCAGTGTAATCACTTGGTCCCAGTCCTTCCTTCCTAAGGGTCTTTCTTGCCTGCCAGCCAAGCACATCCCGTAGAGGCCACTACGTAAACAGAGGCTTGAGAGCTGTTGCCACACGAGGGTGGTAGCTAGCACAGACATAGCCTGTAGCCTTCCTTTGATCCTGAATAAAATTTACAAATACTCCAAAAAGGTTTTTACATCATTGTCTGTATGTGAATAAACAATGTGTAGCTGTAGGAAATTGTCAGTTCCTCCACAGACTCAGCACCTGCTCACAGTATTGCCTTACTGTATACAAATGGACCATTTCAGGAAATTAATAGGACAAATATGCTCTAGAAACTGCAGCACAAGCAGTGCCCAATTTGCAGATAGGTTGTATTCCCTGAGCTGATTTGAAAATTGGTTACTTGAAACTAAGAATGCATTGTCCCAGAAGCAATGTCGTAAATTATGGCCAGTTTCACGGTGTCATCCACAGAGCCCCAGTAAACTAGCAACATAATTAAAATGGCACTGCCTTTAATAATGCATTGTTCTTTATGAGGAATATACCCTTCACAGGGCATAAGAAGGAAATCATGTGGCACCAGGAATACATATCTCTCACTCAGTTACACTCCTCTCTGCTGCGTATTTGCTGTTACCGCCCATTTTCAAGATGGCAACCAGGTCAGGCAATAAATCAGGACCTTCTCCTCCCTCCCCTCTAGAACTTGAACTTAAATACAATGTCGACTTGATGATCTCTGGCTTCTAGTGGATTTATAAGCAAAATACATAGGTTTCAGGAATGTTTATTGATTCCTAGGCCACACAGAGAACCTTTTTTGGCACAGCATTATAGATTTGTGGTTTGAGAGTCCCATTATATTGGCAAAAGAATAAATCCCAAAGGAATGTCATTATTTCCTATGAATAAGCCTAACAAAAAAATAGTTGAGGTCAGGAGGTCTAACCACTGGTTTTCATTTATCTCCCAACAATTTTACTTTATTATATAGATGAAAAAAAATCCTTTTAAAATGATATTTTTACAAGACTCTCTGAAGAAAAATAAGTATATCTATAGCTTAATGCACCATTTTTTCAAAAACTAATTCTTTGATCAACAGCATCCATATCACATGGAAACTTGTTAGACATGCTGATTTTGGATATCACCCCAAGCCTATTAATGAAAAACTCTGAGATTGGGGCAAACCCTCCAGGTTATTCAATGTACACCGAAGTTTGAGAACAACTTGACCTAATGATTTTGAAAAAAACTGATGCAAGAAAACCAAGATTAATTTCTTTTAAAAATGAAATTATTAGAAACACTGTCAAAGTAATTATTCTACACACAATACTACTTATGAGATGTCCAATAATTCAACCCCCTGAAAAAATGTTTATTCTGTGTCTCAAGTGTGCAGGCTATCTTGTCTGCTAGGATTAAAATGTAAATGGGCTCAACAGTGAGTGAAGCACAAACCACAAAATTTGTAACCTTATGAGGTTGAAGGGAGGAAGGTAATAAGGATTAACTAATACCAAAGAGGTTGTTTGTAAATTTACAGAAAATGTATAAACACAATGCTATAGGGAAACAAAGAAAATACTTTTAGAGGAAGAAATCAGAAAATGTTTTGAGGCAACATCAGAGTTAGATGTTAAAAAACAGGTCTATATGTTTGTAAAGGAAATAATGTTGCTGGGAGGGAAAGGTGGGTGCCGTGGAATAGGTGGGGGGCAAAGTTTCCCAGGAAAGGAAACAATGTGAGCAAAAGCCAAAGTACACAAACACATTGTGCAAAGCTTCCTCCAAGTTTTGTCACAAGCAGGGTATAGCTGTGACCATACGAATTCTCCTCAGCTCTTACGGCAGCTGGGTGAAGAGGGAGCAGCTAGAGGACCCAGGCCAATGCCCCCTATCATAAGTAGCTGTGTGACTTACTAATGCATTCCCCTGTGTATCAAGATACCACAGAGCTTGTCAAGCAATCAAGATGAATGCACAGAGTTTAGGGCAGGCACTCCGTAGATGAGGTGAAAAGACAGGAGGTTTTGGGTGCCATACTCAGTAGACTGGATCTTACTCAGAACACAATATTGTGGTTCAGGGAGAAAGAAAGACAGTATTTGCCTTGAGTTGTAAAATTATTATCACACAATATATAGATTGGTTTAGATTGAAAACAGATGGAGTCAGACAAATAGGTTAGGATGTTATCAAATTAGGACAGACAGAAAGTATTAAGAGCCCAAACTATGGAACAGAAAAGGAAGGGAGAGAGGTACAGTATAATTAACTCAATTCACTAATATCTGATTGTGTGCAAATACAAGATACACATTGACACTTTAGAGAAAAGAAAAAATGAAGACTTCCCTTTATATTAAAATCTGTTATGCAGAGCTATAAATAAATTATAAGTGATAAAATAATTAATTAAGAAGAAGTAGACCCAGCCGGTATGGCTCAGTGGATTGAGTGCCAGCCTGTGAATCAAAGGGTCGCCAGTTTGATTCCCACTCAGAGCTCCTGCCTGGGTTGTGGGCCAAGTCCCCAGTGAGGGGCATGCAAGAGACAACCACATATTGATGTTCTCCCCCTCTCTTTCTCCCTCCCTCTCTCTAAAAATAAATAAATAATATATGTTTTTTTTAAAAAGGAGAAGAAGCATAAAGTGTTATGGATAGTTAGGGGATTGCAAGTTAACTTTTATATGGGAAAATCAGGAGTTATTTCATGGAAAAAGTATTGGAGTAGCCATGAGCCTTCAATGATGAAGTGTTGGCAAAGGAGGTTTAGATAAGAGCATTCTAGGCATAGGAAACAAAATGTTTGTTTAAAAAAAAACACAAGCTTCTACACAGTTAATGCAATATATTTGAAAAAGGAGGAAAGTGAGCTTATAGTCATTACATAAATGCAAATCAAAACCACAATGAGATACTATTTCACTCATAAAGATGGCTATGATTTTTTAAAATTACAAGTTTGGCAAGGATGTAGAAAAACATCAGAACCTTTATATACTGCCAAGAGTGAAAAGAGTGCAGCCTCTTCAGAAAACAGTTTGACAATTTCTCAAAAAGTTAAACACAGAGCTACCATACGATCCAGCGCTTCTATCAGGTACATAATTGAGAGGCTTAAAACATGTTCACACAAAAACCTGTACAATGTTCAGAGCAGAAAAAGCCAAAAAGTAGAAATCACACAAATATCCATGAACTGATAAATAACTAAAGTACAAAATACCCACTCCATACAATGGAATATTATAAAACTACAAAAAGGAATGAAGTATGATGCACATTATATACTCTATATAATATATAATACGGATGAACCTTGAAAACATTATGCTAAGTGAAAGAAGTCAAATACAAAAGGTCATATATTTTGTGAAATGTCCAGAATACGCAAGTCTATAGAGACAGGAAGTAGATTAGTGGCTGCTGGGGGCTGGTGGGTAGGGGAACAGAGAGTTAATGCTAATGGGTATAGGATTTCTTTCTGGGGTAATAAAAAATGTTCTAGAATTTGATAATGGTTATGGTTGCAGAGCCTTGTGGATATACTAAAAATCATTAACTGTACACTTCAAAAGGGTAAATTTTAGGGTATGTGAATTACATATCAATTTTAAAAAATAAGGAAGGATGGGAGAAAGAAATAGAGGGAGGGAGGGAAAACACCACTGGATGATGCCTATGGTGTGGGCCCCAGGTCAGATAAAACTCAACAATAATTAGATCAGTTTTAACTGTTGTCAATCTAAAAACTAAACCATCATCTTTTCAATGCATTCTGAGGTTAAGGACCATAATTAACTTGCACAAGGTCACAAAGCTAAGCTGTGTAGTTGTGAAGTTAGGATGCATTCTAATTACAAACAGAGTTATTAGACAAGATTGTTATTGTCCACATAAATGGAAGGAGATAGAGAAGAATACTAAAAACAGTGAAGATATGCTTGTTCATATGAAAAATAAGGATGAGAAATACCCTTGGGTATAGGGTGTATCTAAAAATAAGAGTGGTCAACAAAATAAGTTCTAGCTAAGGTAGTCATAGATAATGAATATCTCTTTTGTGACCATGTATTCCTAAAGGTGAATAGGTAAGAAAATATTGAGTATAGTACTCAGAAACTGAAATAATACCTATACATGGAAAAAAGGGGCAGGGAGGAGAGACTTCCTAACCCTGTGGTATAGCCCACCCAGTTGAAAGAATTCTGCATACTATGATTCAGTAGCTAGCTATCTCAGTCCAGACATGGCTTTGAGGCTATCTGGGTTCAAATCTCATAGGACTAGTAGGCCAATTCTAATTCTACCCCTACACCTGACAGCTGCATTAAAAACACATTCTTGATTATGAAGGAATAAAAGGACAAAGGCATACAAATGAATAAAACCAAAATTCATCAACATACACACAGAGCTCTCCAAAGGGACTCCATTGTGATGGGAAAATCAGTCATTTTAATTATTATATATGATGGAAAACACATAATACAAAGATAATCTATATGCAATAGAGTTACTTTGACATTTGAAAGAAACAACTGTATTTCTTAAATAAAGACTATAATCAATTTTTCTATTTAGGAGAACTAACAATACTCGTGTGACCCAGCAAGAAAAAAAAATCTGGAGTAAAAATGACAGAGAACGTAATAAAGAACAAAACTTACATTCAGAATAAATGAAGGTATAAGGATGAATAGATCCATTTTTAGAGAAAATGGTACAATGTTAATAAATCACAAAGACCTATCAATTCCCATTTTTCTTCCATTTTCACCAATGAAATGAATGATACTACTGGAACCTCTGTAAAACACTGTCAAAAGAAAGAATAGTCTGGGATTGTTAAATAAAGATGGATATGTACATAACGAAATAAGTGCACATCTGAATGATGCAAGTCCTCAGGTTAACATTATATGTCAAAGCATAAGATACAGAATTCATAAAGTTTTTTTCTGGTTCTTTTTTCACCAAGATTAGTTTTGCCTACAACAGAACTTCATATAAATGGAAACATACACTATGTCTTCTTTATGTAAGGCTTTCCCTCAGCTTAATGTTTTTGAGATTCAGCCATATTTTTCTCTATCGTAGTTCACTCTTTATTGCTGAGCCCTTTGGCATTATATGAATATATCACCCATTGATGAACCAACCCCTGAGCTATTTACAGATTTGGGCTGTAATATGGTTTTTAAATATCTCATATGATGGAATATAAGCAAATTTCTTAAGTGGATATAATGGTTCCAGAAACTATGAGGTTTGACTTTAACTTGGAAAAAACCTCAAAAATAACTCAGACTGTTTTCAAACAAGAAAAAAAAAAGATAATCAATAGAAACAACACAAAATACAGTCTTCCTAAAATAAATGTATGATGTTAATTTTTACTGGACTATAAGTCAATATAATAATATCTTCTTTAATATAATAATAATATCTTCTTTTAGAATTTACAAAACATTTTGACAGCCATAACACCAGTTAGGAAGGGATGACATCTAATATGGCAGGCAGCAACAGGAAGGCAATTATTCCTATGTATTAGGGTAATTCCCAGAACTGAAATGGCATACACTCATTTCTCTTTGATTGTGCCCACTAAGAACAAGCATATACCCTATAAATAATGCAAGAGGCAGCTAAAAGAAAACCCTGAGTGGAAATAAGATAGATGGACTATGGAAAGCAGGACTGAAGGAATATAGCAGTAGGGTTTCTCGCAATGTCTAACTCAACCAGAGAAGACAACATGGGCCTGGAGTTTTCTGACATCCAACCTATTGATAGAAGGTAACCCACATAGTCTCATTTTCTCCAGATCTATAGAAGTTCCAGCACTACCACCAGGTAAGCCCAGCAATAATGGCAGAGGAGGTTGATTGGAAACCTCACTAACAGTAAAAGGTCAGAGAAAGCACTCTTCCTCTGCTGGACCCGGGACTAAGCTGATCAGATAGTGCTAGGAAAGGGGAATCCCACCACATCAAGTGGCCAGCTCAGAAAGCTTCTTGGTCCCCACAAGCTAGAGAATGCCTTCCTCTAGGCGGCACCAACAGGGGCAACAACAACTGCCTGGCCTAGCAAGTGCTTGTCTTCTTCAAGTGCCAGAGACTCCTTCCTCCCAGCTAGAGGCACCAAGAAGTCTGGACCAGGGACATTCCTTGCAGCTTCAGGCAGCACCACCAGGAACCCATGGAAGCCCAGGCAGCACCAGACATTAAATAAATAAAAGCAGCACCATCAAAACTCTGAAAATGAAACTTCCACCAGAAGTTTGTCACAATCCAAAATAGTAGGCCAGGACCTGCAGGTTAAACCTAAACAGGATGACTGCTTTCTAAAATAAACATTTAAATAGGGCTCAGAATCTCCTAACATGCAAATCAACATGTCCAGAATACAGTAAAAATAAAATTTTAAATTTCTCATTCACAACTTGAGTAAGAAAAAATATCAACTGACACAAACAACAAGATGAATTAGATGCTGGAAGAAGCTGACATCGGCTTTAAAGCAGCCATCATAAAAATACTTCAACAAACTATAGCTCTTTAAAAAGAGAGAGGAGTAAGGAGAAACTGAATATAAAGAACATAAAAATGTCCCAAAAATAGTGACTTGAAAAAACACTTCAACAAAAAACTACAAATTCCCTTGAAGAAAATGATAAATTAGAAATTAAATGATACACTTCTAAATAATCCATAAGCCAAAGAAGACATCTCAAAGGAAACTGAAAAATACATAGTGTTAAATTAAAATGACAATATAACAATTAACATACATAGGCTATAGCTAACGTATCACTAAGAGGAAAATTTATAGTATGAAATGTTTACATTAGGAAAGACAAAGGTCTCAAATTAAGAATGGAAGTTGTTTCCTCAAGAAACTAGAAAAAGAAGGCCAAAATAAGCCCCCAAAGAACAAAAATAAGATAAAGAGCAGAAATACATAAAGTTGAGAACAGAAAAACAATACAGAAAATCAATGAGGAAAGAAAACTATTGGCTAAAAAAAAGTTTTAAGATTTTATTTATTTACTTTTAGAGAGAGGGGATGGAGGAAGAAAGAGGGGAGAAACATTGATCAGCCGCCTCTCACATGGTCCCCAACCTGGGACCTCACACGAAATCCAGGCATGTGCCCTGACTGGGATCAAATCAGCGACCTTTCTCTCTGCAGGGCAACCCCCAACTGAGCCACACCAGTCATGACAGGTCAAAATGGTTTTTAATAACATTTGTAAACCCCTAGCAAGACTGACAAAGATTAAGAGGATATCACAACAGATCCTGAAGCCCTTTAAAAAATGAAAGTGGAATACTGCAAACTTCATACTCATATATTCAATAATTAAGATAAACTGTACCATTGCCATTTAGAAATATAAATGGGGCACTGCAAACAACTTATGTTCATATATTCAACAATTAAAATCAAATGTACCAATTCCTTAAATACCACAAACTACCAAATCAATATGAAGGTGAAGTAGATAATCAGCTGGCCATATAATCGATCAAGTAATTGAGCTCTCTTTGCAGCCAGTGGTGAGACATGGCATCTCTCAGGACAACCAACACAAGCATGGCAAGACAGGGCAAAAGAGAAGCCCCACACTGCTGCCGACACGAAGACTGGCCCCTGCCACATAAATACAGTCCACATGCAGGGAGGCAGGAAGACATACTGTGCCTTTAAGCTGGACACGGGCAACTTCTCCTGGGGCCTGGAGTTTTGAACATGCAAAAAAAGGATTGTTAATGTTGTCTAAAATGCATTCAACCACAAAATGGTCCACACCAAGACTCGAGTAAAGAGCAGCACTGTGCTCATTGACAACATACCACACCAACAGTGGTTTCAGTCCCACTAGGCACTGCCCCTGAGCAGAAAGAAGGGGGCCAAGCTGATTCCTGAGAAGGAAGAGATTTTAACAAATGATCAAAGAAAATTCAGAAGAAACATGATGAAAGGAAAAAGAATGCCAATATCAGCCATCTTGCAGAAGAGCAGTTCCAGCAGGTGAGCTTCTTCCATGCATTGGTCCAAGGTCAGGCCAATGTGACCAAGCAGATGGCTGTGTGCTGGAGGGCAAGGAACTGGAGCTCTAGCTGAGGGAGTTCTAATGGGGGAAAAAAGGGGAAGGGTCAAGTCAAAGAACATGTATAAAGGACCCAAGGACAAGGACAACAGGAGGCGGGGAGGGTTGAGTATGGAAAGTAGGGGTGGGTAGGGCAGGGGAAGAATAATGGGGGAAAATGGGGACAACTGTAATTAAAGAATACAAAAAAGAATATGGGCAAAGATGTGCCCAGACATTTCAATAAAAAGGGTATACAGATGGCAATTAACATATGAAAAGATGTTCAAGTCATTAGCCACTAAAGAAATGTAAATTAAAAACTATAGTAAGATATCATTACACACCTATCAAATGATTAAAACTTTTAAGAATAGTCACAACACCAAAGGATATGCAGAAACTGGGAAGGATATGGACAAACTAGATCGCACATATATTACTGGTGTGAAACTCTGAAAAACAGTCTGGCAGTTTCTTCAAAACCTAAATATGCAATTACCACATGTCCCAGCAATTGCATTCTTGGGCATTTACCTCAGAGAAATAAAAACATATGTTCACACACACACACACACACACACACACACACAAACTATACACAGTTGTTCATGTTTATGTTAGCTCAAAACAACCAAAATGTCCTTCAATGGATTAATAGTGAAACAAAGTATAATGCATTCATGCCATGCAATACTTCTCGACAATAAAAAGAATGAACAATTAATGCATACAATTTGAGAGTTTATCCAGAAAATTTTATTTAGTGAAAAAAGCCAGTCCACAAAATTTTACATACTGTGTGATTCCACTTATGTAACATTCATAAAATGGTAAAATTATAGAAATGGACAACAGATTAGTGGTTGGCAGGGGTCCAGGATGGGATCAGAAAGGGAAGGCAAGAAGACAGGGATATTTCTATATAAGCGCAACACGAGGGGTCCTTCGGTGATGAAAATGTTCAGTATCTTAACTGTAGTAGTGTACAAACATACACTTTTGATGAAATTGCAGAGAACTCAATACACAAACAAAAGGAGTGTAAATAAAACTGAGGAAGCCTGAATAAGATAGAAAAATTGCACCAATGTCAACATCATGGTTATGATAATATACTACAGTTTTGCAAGATACCACCATTGGGAAAAACTAAGTAAAGGGTGCAGTGGCTCTGTCTGCATTATTTATTACAACTGCATGCGGTAAAATCTATTATCTTCAAATGTTTAATTTTTAAAAAATGCAAATACATAATGCATATAAACAGCATATGGCCCTACTTTACGGAAAGAAAAATGTTAGCTGTTACTGTTTTTGCCCAACCATCACCATGTTTAATTCTGACAACAAATATTTAAGACAACTGTGGATATCAGAAGACATTGATGAGGGTGATCCATGACATCTCTGGGTACCGTGTCAATATTTTGGGATGGAGAACATGGAAATATACAGCATGGAGCATGGAAGCCTAAAGAAAACATGTCAGTCATTAACAGTGCCAAAATAGTAGAAGCTGCATACTCTATTCATTCTTAGGGCCATGTTAAGGCCACTGTGAGAGAAGTTTTACCTTCGTATGAAAATAAAACTATAACCATTCAAGCTGTCCCTTAACAGAAAAGTTGATCTCAGAAAACTCTGCAATAACCCTACCAGGTACATCTGGTAGAGACTGGAATCAGTGCTTTCTCGCTACAAACTCCAGAGTACTTATTTGTCATCCTGGCCCAATGCCCATCCTTCAGGGATGCCAAGAAGAGAATTCACACTTGGAATCAGAACGCTAAACTTTAAAAGGTCACTTCCAATCACGGTTCTGTGATGACAGAAATCAGAAGACCTTGGCAAAGCTACAGAGTTAAACCTAATATTAAAAAGTAAAGAAAGAGTGCATAGTGTTAGTAATAAAACTTTTCATGAATATAACTATAGCCACAAGTTTCTAAATATTAGAGTTCAACTCAGTATCATATATTAAAGCCATGAAGTTACTGCAGCCAAAAGAGACAGATTAAAATGTTAGTCTCTTGAAAAATGACTAGATACTGGAGGAACAATAAATAAATACCAGCAACGTAGCCCATAAAGGGAGTGTGGTGATCAGTTAGTGAGTGGCCACATAGCCTTCCATGCTCTTGTGATAAAAGCAGCTGTATAGGCATAAATCACCATTATGATCAGGCCTTGAATCCCACAGCATCTCATCAGACTATCTAACGGACATATTTATTAGCTGCCTCAAGGAACTGATAGGATTCCTTAATGTTTTAGTCATGTTTCAGCACCCAGGCCTACATAATCATATCCTAACAACTCACCACAATTAAGCAAATGGAAATTCACACACTTTAAAAGATGCCCTATCAGTAGCTCTTAATATATATTACACAAATATAGGTATTACTGGATCCTAGAACTAATAAAGATGGTTTTAATGTTTTTAACTAACATTTTCAATGTTCAATAAGGTAATCAATTTGTCCAATTTTAAGTAGCCTGGCTTCATAAATGAGGTATTTGGCATGGAACCTGATTTAAAATGCATTCTTTTCTCAAGTGATTGAATGATTGTGATGAAAATTTATAATTTGTAGTATATTACAGATGGAAATGAATTGAATGCCTCTATCAAAATTATGCATGGTAAAATCTTTTGCACTCTAACATGAAAACCAGCAGACAAATGCAATTACATTAGATGTTCTGTCATCCAGAACATCTGAATGAAGAACACTATTTACTCAATCTTATCAATTTAACCTTACTCTACTACATAGCTGAACACAAATACCAGGCCACGACCATCACATTAATGCCATGAGGATATCCCAAATGCCATTTCTAGAAATTAGTGGAGAGAATTTTCCTGGGTCCAGGCTATTTCACTTACCAGCAATTGTCAGAATTAATCTGGGTCTAACTTAGATCTCCAACTTAATTTGTAACTTGATTTATACCTACAATGCTTGCAAATTAGACAACTGATTAAGATGCATTGTTTCATTCTCCATAACAAATGAAATTTTCAAATAAATTCACTTATTACTTTTCATAAAAATTAACACTCAGTATTTCCAAAACATATAAATTATTCAGTAGAAGTAATAAAGGAGAACACTCTTTTCATAAAAAGCAATTTCAATGATAATATTGCTTATGACAATTTTGTGATATTTTGAAAATCTTCAACCTAACAGAATAGGCAAGTTGTAAATTTATATTAAAAATTTTTACTATTTTACATAGGGTTCAGTTTATATACAGATAGACTTTATGAAATGCTAGTTGAGCTTTGAAATAGTCTCTAATGTAAGTGCAGTTAAATCGTTTTTTAAAAGACAAATATATGGCTCATTTCCCTTCCAAGACTGTTTGTGGATAGTCATTGCAAACTGGAATATTATAATGTGAACTTCTTTGAATTAAATAAAGTTCTTCACGTATTCTGCCCCAGAATACGAGTATACAGGGGTGGGCAAATGTAGTTTACAGTTGTGAGTACACAAAACAGAGTTTATTCCTGTATTATTATTTATTAGTTATCATACTATTTATTATGATTATGATTAACCTACTTTTTCCTACTCCTATAGAAACAAACCTCTGGTCTCAATTCAAAACCTGAGAGTTACTGTTCCTGAGAGCCCTGGCCCAGGAACAAAAAGGATTTAAAAATCTGAAAGACCTCAGACCATGGGTTTCTTATCAATTTCCATTTACCATTGAGTTTTTGAAAAGGAACATAAATTTTTTAGTTACAAATTTACTTTACTTGCTTTTGTCACCCAAAAGATATTACTAGACATGACTGAATGTGTAAAATTACACTAAAAGCAGCATTCTACCTTACGCTAAAATAATAAAGAAAGAACAGCTACACGTTTTTAAAAATACTATTTTGAAGTCTCCCAACTTGGCCCAGTGATCTCTGTCCTCTGTCAACCATAAATATTCACAGTAGCAAACTACAGAATGGGGACAGGCATCCTTCCGGCCCTGTGCCTGTTAAGTGTCTGCTTTACACTCACATCATACATCATCTGTGACATCTATCCCATCCCTTGTTTAACAACTCTCCCCACCAACCGGAACCCAGAGTGCTCCATCTCACCCTCCCCCCACCGCCATCATTCTCATTGCCATGGCTCCTTTTATCAGTCCAGCCATCTAGAGCTCCTGGAATAGATCACTTTGTCTCAGTGCACCCTCAGCACTGCTGCTACATGACTCCAGTTAATTTCCCACAGCAGCTATTGCAAATGTCACTTCCAGAGCCCACCTCACTGAACCCACTCCGCTCTTAACAGAAACCTTGTCTCCTACTGCAAAGGCAGCGAGGCTAGCAAGCACGGACTCTCTCAGCTTTCTGGCCCATCTCAATTCCTTTCCACCAATCCTGGTGAGAAAGTTGGCCTTTCTCTGTTCAAGGTTAATGACACTGCACCTGCTTTAGAGCTGACGCCTTCCCATCGGTTCGCTGCTTTACCACACAGGTTATACTATCCCATATGCTTCTTCCCTCCTTCTTGTGCTGCCTCTACAATGCAGTTAAGTGAAAAAGCCTTGTTTCGACCGCCTTCTACCTACCCTGCCTCACCCCCTCTCTCTGGACAACAGTATTCCTTGAAAGCACAGTTACTTTCAGTTGCCATTCGATATACCCGCATCTTCACCTCCAATTATTTTCAACTCACTAAAACTGTTTTTGCCCCTACTTCTGCCAAATGTACTTTGGCAAAGGTGAGAAATGATTAATGCCACCATCAAATAGCATGAATTCTTTTGACTGTGCATCTTACTTGCCCTCTCTATGAGGGTTAACATTGCAGAAGACTCCTTTCCACTTAGAACTCTTCCTTGGACATGCAAACACTGCCTTCTCTTAATTCTCCTCCCTCTTTGGCAACTCCTTTTCCATCTCTCCTCTGGGCTGCTTTCACATCCCTTAGCTCACAAGTGTCAGTGTGCCCCAACAGTCTATCTCTGGATTGCTTCTCCTTTTCCTCGGATAATATCATTAATTTCTATGCCTTCATTTGCCACATATATGGCTCTGGAATTACTATCTCATTTACTCACCAAATATTTACTTAGCACCTTCTACAAACAGGCTCTCGGCTGGGTGCTGGGGTGAGGTCATATGCTACTAGTGGGGGCTTCCAAGAGCATCTAAAATCCCACATCTCAAAACTTGTATTTAGTCCTAAAATATGTTTACTTTTAGAGTTCTTTTCTTGGGTTTCAATACCACCCAGTCATCCTTGCTAAAGACAGAATTATCCTAGTCCTTCTTTCTCATATATGATGATCAATGACCAATTCATTTAATTCCCTTTACATTTGTTACCTCTCCTCTCTTCTTCACTCTTGCAAATACCTGGTTATTTCTCATACTCTTCCTGAGACTTGCTCTGTCCTTCTATGTTTACAACCTTCCCATCCATTCCCCACAGTACCATTCTGAAAAGCTTCAAGCTAGTGTGTTGCATACTGATCATATTGTGTATGAAGACTTCAGAAAAAAAACATCTAAACCTTTTCACATAGTGTAAAAGACCGTCCACTGCTAGTCCTAGGAAATGGCAGTTATGCTATCAGTGCTTATTGTGTGCCAGACATTATGCTAAGCACTAAACACATTATGTTGATTATTGCTAATCATCTGGGGCAAAGGAGATAGAATTGCCAATGATGGCTAATGTTATGTCACTTGACTGGGCCAGGGGATTCCCAAATTCTGATTAAACACTGTTTTAGGATGTATCTGTGAGAGTGTTTCTAGAAAAGAATGACATTTGAATTGGTAGACTGAGTAAAACAGACCCCCCGCCCAAAGAGGTTAGTACTATCCAATCTGCTGAGGGCCTGAACAGAATGAAAAGGAAAGAAGAGAAATTCCCCCTCCCTGCCTGACTGAAGGAGCTGGGTCACTGGTCTCCTCCTGCCCTCACACTGGGACTTTCTCCATCGGCACTTTCAAGCTCCTGGACTGAGGCTGGAACCACACCGCCACTCTCCTTGGTCTCCAGCTTGCACATGTCAGAGAGTGAGACTTCTCGGGCTTCAAATCACATGAGCCAATTCCACATGATCATTAAATCAATCAATCTGTCTCCTATTTCTTCTGTCTCTCTGGAGAATCCTGACTAACACAATTATCATTCCCATTTTAAAGATGATGAAACTTGAAACAGATAATCAGAGAAATCAAATAGTTGCTTAAAGTCACTCAGCTGCTAAGGGACAGAGACAGCGCTTACTTACTCTCTCGTCTCCCAGGGCCATCTTTTAACTACTGTGTTGCCCCAGCTTCCTCCTTGCTTGGGGCGCACTCCTCTCTAGTATTCAACACTCCCGCCACGCCAGTTCCTTTAGAAGATCCCAGCATGCTTGTCCAGACCTTCATCTGAAATGTCATTTCTTACTTGTATCCTTTGAGAAAATACTGACTTATCTTGAACGCTCAGCACAAATATCACACCTTTCATGGTTCAGAAATCAGCTCTGAGAGCAAGTCCCAAAGAGAGATTGCTAAAATGCCACTAACAGGGACATGCTTCAGTACAATGTCATAGCCTCCTGATGAACATGATATCAGGAGACAGCTCTTATTTGGCACAAATAGGAAAAGCACATTTTTAAAATGAGCCTCATTAATTTATATCTAACTCTTATAAAGTAGGTAATAATTTTGGCCAGCAGCATTGGTAGATAACAAGACAAATAAACAGCCTTCCAAAACCAACACGTGTACATTATGTGCTTACCAAGGTAAGTGCGAACCATCCTTGGGGGCAGTCTATTCAAGTGAAAGAACATTGTCATACCCACCAGGATTTGACATTATTTCTACCATGTATCATTTAGGTACCCTAGAACATGCTACTTAAACCTCAGAGCCTCGGTTTTTCCATTTTAAAAACGGGAATAAAATAACTAGATAGGAGTTTTGCCAGGATTAACTGAGAAAAGATCCAGGTGTGGCTGTTGGGAGAGATAAATCTTAGTCGCCTGCCACTCCCCCTTCCCCTTTCCTTCAGTGCTGTTGCTCAAAAAGTCAGAATCAACTTCATTACAGACTTTTCAATGAGGCTTCATTGGGCCAACTGAAGTATTTGTCATACCAATAATTTTACCTTATCCTGAGAAGTCTGGACTGCCACATTAGGGACTGCACACAGCAGAAAATTGAAGAAATCATTTAAATAAACATGGTAGATCCCTTATGAAAAGCTTACAGAGTTAAACATTACAACTTATCTATTCATGGTCAATTTATTGATCATGAATTGCTTCTGAGGAAAGACTTCCTGTTTAATAAAAGTTTTTAAGTTAACCCAGACACCCTTTTAACAAGAACCAGCAAAGGGGACCAGAAAAACATTGATGAGTGGCATTTCAGCTGTTCACAAAGTACTCCTCTGCACAGAGCCCGGGGCAGCGAGGGGGCAGGGCACCATAAAAACAAAGAGAACTAAGAGTGTGTAATTAAGAGAGCATGTACTCAAGCACTCGAGAGATCACAAGTAGACAAGTAGGTAGGAAGAAATAGAGAGATAGACAGGCACAGACAGAGAGAAGCAGGCTCCCAGCTTTGTCTCTGGACTTTAAAGCAATCCAGGCAGTAAAAACTGGGAAGACTTCTGGAAGAAGTGGTGTAGCCTTCGGCAGTTCGGAAACACCAAATTGAAACTAGGATGACTGTGGCAGCTGCAAGCCCCACACAATTAGAATGTTGGCAAGTGGAGTGGAAAACTGAGCCAGGAATAACACTGAGTAGCAGCAGAGCCTCTAAAGCTGACCATTCCTCCACATGTTTTAAACATATGTTTAGCCCGGCAGGGGTCATGGTGACAGCTGAAAAGGCCCTTCAGAAACTGTCAGAGATGGCATTTGTGAATGCCTCTTGGTGCCTTAATGTGCCAATAAGGGTGTTTTCCTCTCGTGTTAGCATGAAATGTGCTGAGAGAATGCAGCACACAGGCCCAGCGGGTGAGAGCCAAGACCAAGAAGCCAGAATGTGTCCCTCGCGCCAGGCCACCCGTCTGACACCCACGGCCTCTGCAAACCGTCACCTTATCACTACGCTGCCCCACTTCCCCTCGGGCCACTTAGGAAACACCCAGCTGTCACCGGAACATCTCAGCTTTCGTCTAGCCAAACCAAACACCACACCACTTGTCTCACACAGTATATCTCAATGAAGAGTATTTAGAATGGGTACTTTGGTATTTCTAAGCAGTATGATCAAAAACATTAATTCCTAATATTGCCAGAGAGAGCAGGAAAGCCCTGGGAGCGACCGCCCTGAGTGTGCTATTACCCCACATCTCCACAAGCTCACTGACGGACTCGCTTCCCTATTCGGTCCCTTCTTTGGCTAAGCTATTTCACAAAATAATAATACACCATAATTCTGACTCTGTAGATGTAATATATGTTTAATCTTGAGTTTCTTTTTTTTTAAGTTTGTGGGATTTTATTTAATGAGTTAGCTTTCTTTTTTTTTTATTGTTCTTCAAGTACAGTTGTCTCCATTTTCTCCCCACCCCAGCCATCCCCACCTCCTGCCCCTGATCCCACCCCTGCCTTGGTTTTGTCTGTGTTTCCCTCATACATATCCCTGAAAACACTTCCCCCTGTTCCCCCATTATCCCCTCCCAGCTCCCCTCTGGTTACTGTCAGTTTGTTCTTAATTTCAATGTCTCTGGTTATGTTTTGCTTGCTTGTTTGTTTTGTTGATTAAGTTCCACTTAAACACTTGGTCAAAGAAAATAAATTGAAATAGCTTTAAAAAATCGAACTTAAAAAAATAGAAGTAGTCATTCCATTTAACCGTTTGAAATAAAATGAATGTCTCAGAAAAAATCACAGCTACAAATAACACCAAGTGACAACATACGTTCTGAATGAAAAATCAAGGGGCACATTTCAGCAAACTGGAACAGAATAATTTTGCAGAGACAGATTCAAGGATCTAAAGATCTATCTTATTCATTTCAAAGTGAAAAGTTTCTTTGTAGAGTACTTCGTAAGTTATAGTAAATTCGGCTGTTACATAAACAGCTGAAACTCGAGCCCCCTGCCTCTGTCAGCCACCCTCCACTGCTCCATTCATGGCCCTGTTTGCTGTCCACAATTCGGTCTCTAAAAACCTGACGAAGTGGAAGGGCGATTCTGAAACACCGGGAGAAACGCCCTGTGGAGACACAGACATGAGAACAAAGTCAGAGCATCAGAAGTCCCCTCCAGCCCAGGACTATGGGCCTGTGAACAGCACCACAATGATTAAAGGCAACAGCTTAATTTTTACCCTGAAATGCACCTAAATATTTGAGAATGTATGTCCTAAGAACAAGGACACTCAAATGTATGTATTTCTCCAGAGTTTTTTTAAAGGCTGAAGGCTATCAGTATAAATCATTTCTTGGGTTACTAAATTGTGTAAATTGATCAAGCACACTTTTAATGATTGTGCTAAATGTACTTCTTTCATATTTCACAAAGTCCTCTTAGTCCTCACATTCTAAAATTTAATAACCAAATATCATCTTTTCCAGGCATTTGATGATTAATTGGTTGATTTGATTTCTCTCATTTTAGCATTTCTTCTCTAAGTCTTTCAAAATTAAAAAGACAGGATATACCATCCCAGTGCTTACAGCTACAGTATCTGGTTCCCAGTCCCACCCTGACACTAATTAAGTGAATTTGTGGAGCTGGTGACTTGCCCTCTCCACCTTTAATCCCCTCAATGTTAAAATGGGGCAGCAATAACAAAAGCTCAGGGTGTTGAGAGGACTTTAAACAGGTTAAAAAAATGCACTCACAGCAGATTAGCCATTATTATTATAAATGCTGCTCTGGTCTTAAATAGGTGCTATTTTCTGTAAACTCAATCTCTTCTATTTATTCATTTTTACCTATTATTACCATAATTTTAACTGGCTAGATCTAAAAAAAATGTAGATCCAACCAACTATTGGAGGCCAAATAAAACAGAGACGTGGGTCCGATGAGCAGAGCCTGTGGTAGGCAGGCAGCAGACAGGCAGAGGGGAGAAGGAGCTGTGGAGGAGAGGGCCGACTGGTTGCAAAGAGCCACAGAAGTCTGAACAGAAGTACTAGTGGGCAAAAACCCTCATTTTCTGATATTCTTCCAAATAAACAATGAAAGAATTTTTTTCTTTTTAAAGATTCAAAAACGGCTTTGAAAAATGTCATATTTTGTCATATTAGAGTATTGGTTGCTAAGCAAAATAGTTTCTAATAACTGATCAGATAACACTAGAAGTGATGAGGCAAGGACTCTTCTCAGAGCTACACAGTTTTACTGTCTTTTCACTAATTTGTGATTCACAAATGTTTCCATTAGAGCAAGTATTTTTACCCTTGTGTTTAATCTCCTGTAAAGGAGAACAATATTTTCCCCATGTTTCTTCAGGATAGTGGGAACAGCAGCCACTAGAAATTCTTTTATTTTCTCTTTTCTTTTCTTTTCTTTTCTATTTTCTTTCTTTCTTTTTTTTGTTCTCTTAATTTTTAGAGAGAGGGAAGGGGGTAAGGGAGGAAGATAAACACAGATGTGCATTGATCAGTTGACACTTGCAACCCTCCAACAGGGACAGGCCTGCAACCCAGGCATGTGCCCTGACTGGGAATTGAACCTGCAACCTTTTGGTTTGTGGGAAAACGCCCAACCCACTGAGCCACGCCAGTCAGGGCAGGCCCTGGAAATTCTACCCACAAATACTTATAAACATAACACCTTTCATATATACACCCTTCACAGTTGTCAAAGCACTTTCTCTCATACCATCTCATGTAATCTTCACAACATCCAAACAGAAGAGAAAGAAGTTTATTTCTCCAATACATGAAGTAACTGAAGCCCAGACTGATGGTTTCTCTGGTTTCTGACGTAGTTGTTTCTTTCACCACTGGCCCTGGGCCTTACTCCCCAGCTGTACCCATGACCCCCCCCCCCCCACACACACACACAACACAGTGCTATTAATGTGGCCCGTGTGTGCTCTGTCCCTTCATCAGATCCTCGTGGCAGCACTTTCTGGTCTAGGACTCAGTAAACACTAACCCAGTGCCAGGGTTCCTAGATCAAGTGGTCAGGAGTTGTTTAACTTCAGCCTTTCTAACAGCTTGTGGTTAGCTCTGTGTATATTATCTGCCCCAACTAATTAGATTGGGGACCAAAATAAAAAATAATAATAACAGCAGGAGCAGCAGCAGCAGCAACTCCAAGGCAGCACTATGACAGATGTTTTACTTACAATATGTTTAAACCCTGACTATTTTTATTTTATAGATGAGGATACTGAGCTTGAGGGAGGCTCAGAACTCCCATAGAGCCACAGAGAGCTAGTGGTAATGATGTCAGATTTGAAATCCAACTTCAGCTGGCTTCCAAATCCATCTACTTTTCATGATGACACATGAAATTTTCATGATGACACTGAAATTTTTAATTTTTGAATTTCCAACATCCAGCATGATGCCTACCCATATGGTTATTGTCCATTGAGAGTATGTTAATAGTTAAAGATATATACTGTACTTTCTCCTAATCTTATTGGAAATCTCCATTTTCATATATGATGCCTGTTCCCAGCTTTCTCTCCAATAGGTGTTCCTCTCTTCCACTCCTCTGAATTCAGTGGGCCAGAGAGGTCAGCATTACATACTCTCCATGGCTGCTCCCAACCAATTGCCCACCAGCAGCTCTCAGCACACTTTTCGAGGCACACCTGAGCATTTATGTACCTTCCCACATTTTTATCACTGTCATCTGCTGTCTTCTAGGACACACATTCCCAAGTTCTTTGGTAACATTAGGGCCCAAGACAAAATCTTCTACAGTCCAACATCTTCCATCACATTTTTCTTAAGTGTCTGAATGGCAAACAACAACTACTGTGATCCCCTGCAGCCACTCTGCATCCTAGCATCTCTTAGGAATCCCAGTCTTCAAGGTTATGATCTTCGCATTTCCCTTCTCTGACTACCTTACTTTACTCCATCAGTGTCTCCATTATTGAAGCTGATCTTTTTCCTTCCATGCTTTTGAGCCAGCAGTCTGAAGCCTCATAAACAATCTCCTGCCTCTCTCATACCTTTACTCTTCCCTGCCCCCTCCTCTCTCGTCCCTGTACTACAGATACACTCAGTCTTCCACAACTGCAAAGCCTTTCTCACAAGTCTATATAAATTTCATTTTTTTCCTCTATGTCTGCATTTACTACTGGTGAATTTGCTGGAAACTTACAGATTGAGTAAATCCACAACTAGGAATTAGCCTCCAGGAGCAACAGAGCTATACAAGAAGACTTATGTATAAGAATGCAATTACAGGTATGAGTTCTGCATATTTCTGTGACAATGCTTCCAGTATCAGGAATAAAATAATGACATAGCAGGGTATATCTTCACTTTAGCAATTGGTTATCCAAATACAAAGCAATCACCTTTAAATTCATGTTGGTTACTGTTTCTAGATATAATATTTTCTGTTTTCTCAAGTGTCATGAAGAAAATCTGCTTTTGATGTTTTCTAAAGACCAATTCCATGTCTTTATCATTTCTCTTTCTCAGATATAACTAACCTTACAAATAAAATATGTACATTTATGCCAATAAAGATATCTGAATAACTCCTTTTTTTATATTCACATTTAGGCAAGAATTCTTTTCCAAAGAAGACAACCTAAATGACATTTTGACATGTCTTCTAAAGATGAAAAGAGAAATATTCAAAATTCTTAAGTTTTAGGGTAAAATATGAAGTTACATTATCTGATTTATGTTATCTAAATAAGAAACACAAAGATTTTGATAAGATACAAAATTTTAAAATCTCATTTGAATATTCTATATTCATGTGGAATTATTTTTATTTTTTTATATTATGAGATGAACACACAGCCAAGAATGCTATGAAAAAGAACACTTTATTCATCAAGCTATTAGGGAAAATACCAGTGCCTTCAGGAAAATATTGAATTCAAAAGAAAATCCCACTTGCATCAGTAAAAAATCCAACTTTCACTTGGCTTGTCTGTCATCAAAAAAATACCTTTCGCTCTAGGTGAACATCTAAGAATAGAGAATAGCCAACTAGTGATCTCCTGAGACTAGATCCATGTTTCTCCTCTATCTGATTTTGCCTGCAGGGGGCAGTACAGCTCTGATGATAGGAGCTGAAGTCAGCTTGCCCCAGCTGAAATCCCTGCTCTGTCACTTTCAGTTATATAAACCAGGAAAAACTAGTTAACCTGAGCCTTAGCTTTTTAGGCACAAATGAAGGAAAAAATATACTTTACTTCATAGGATTGTTATAAAGATGAAATGAAAAAATAACCAGTATACATATGCTCCATCAATATTCTACTATTATTATTTTATATGTTATCAATTTATCAGCCTTCCCTGGGATATCATCATTAACACAATTTATTCAACTAATATATTTTATGTGCCTAATCCTTGTTGGGCTCTGTAAGTGATGAGGCTAAACACACAACCCAATCTCTCTTCTCCATAAATTCACAGTCTATGTAAAAACAGACATGCACATTATAAATAGAACAATGCAGCAAGACCAGTATACAAAGTACAGAAAAACTACGAGAAGGCTGGATTTCTTTACTTTCAACCAAATAATTAGGGGAAAGGGGGACTTCTTGTCATTGTCGGAAGATGAATAGATGGATAAAATTAAGTAAAATGAAATCCACTTCCCAATCTCCTGCGCCTCCCCAAATCAGGCACTATCCCTAGCTGTTTGGACAAACACACATGACCCAGGCTCAGCCAGTAGGTGCTCTTGACTGGACCTTTGAGTCTTGAGAGACCAACGTCAAGTTGTTCAAATAGCCAGAGAACATTCCTGGCCCCCACAGCAGAGGGCAGTGGCCAGGGTGTGGAGGTTACAATCGGAGGCAGCAGTGTCAGTGGCAACAGTAACAGGACCGGTTCTAAGCCAGCAGTGCCAATGCGATGGTCTCAGCTGTGCCCTCAGCGGCTTATCCTCCCTTGGTTCCCAACCTCTTTTTGAATCAGATCTCTAGCTGTCTAGCCAATTTGCCAGAAACCCAATATCCTTCCAACTAATTAGTTTTCTGCCTCTGTTGGCCAGAGGTCCTCTGTTATCTGAAACCAAGAACCCCACTTGGTACCTTGGGTCATCAAGTAAAACTTTTCAGCCTCGCCAAAACTGAGGCTCTGACTTTCCGACTGGCCTCTAATGGCCATTTTCTCCTGTGTTAACTAAGATACTATTTGGTTGCCTTTTTCAGTATAAATAGACTTTATTGTGAAACCTTATTTTAGAAAAACGAATAGCAAGGAAACTATTATCTGAATTTTCATTTAGCAAAAGAAACTATTGTTCCTACTTGCCACACACACACCCACACACAAAACTTCCATGATTCATCCTTCCACAAAATTCTCTTATTCTTTTCACTTAATGACAAGCAATGAAGAAGAAAGCAGTATAGGGAAGAACAATGTAAGAAAATGGAAAAATAAGAAATCATTTATTGGTTTCTTATAGATCAACAACCCCCTCTTCTTTTTGCTTTCTTGTTAATATTAAGTTGATCAATTTGGCATTTTTCTAAAAAGTCAAATATCAGTAACTAGTTACTTGAAAGTAAAACTTCAGCCACAGGCACATCTTAACCATGGACCTCTGTCACTGGTGGCTGATAAACAGGTGAAAACAATTAAGTTGAAAATGCCCACCCTCTAGGAGGCCCTCAAAACCACGAGGTTGTGAAACCACACTTTGAAAATCACTTACATGAACATTGTAAAGAAAAAGATCCTACTGAAATACTGAATAAAAGAGGGATTTGCTTTGCTTCGCTATTTGGGGTGTAGGGTACACAGGCAACAAAATGCAGTGAGAACATTTAAGAAGACTTTTCACTTTCAAATCCCCAACTTTCTTTCTCCCCACATTATCACTTCCCAGCTGTCTCCAGATTTTATTCTGCATCCACTTCAGCTATGAGGTCAGAGTTAAGCCTCCAGGAATGTGTCTCTCTATAGGCAGAAACCTGATTCCCTCTGAAAAAAACTCTTGGTAGACCTTGGGAAAACTGCAGTTGCTATCACTTGTACAGAGAGAGCTTTTGCAGCCATTGGATTTGAAATGTGCTGTTTGTTGAACTGCCAAAGGTTACTGCTCCCTGGAGAATGGAGCCAGTTCCTCTAAACCCCTCCCACTGACTCATATGTTTGTCTGGCTGCAGCAGCTGCTAAAAAAGATGGGAGTTTAAAAGCTGCCACACAAGTGCAAAAGCAATAACCAAAACAGTGGCAGTGTCCGCAGGTCTCAAATGGAAAATATCTTTCCTGAGAAAGGCAAGGGTCGAGGAAGGGACATGAGAGAAAAAAACACTGGAATACAGATGGCTGAAGGTGAAAAGAAACAGGAAGGAAATCATGGGTTCTCAGAGCTGGAATCTAGCTGCTGTGTGACCTTGCAAAAAAAGGCACTGCCATGGATTTATTTTCTTTCCCTGTGGTTAAATTTTCTTTGACCTAGATTTACATGAAAGTTGATATTGATAACTTGTCCACTGTCACATGGTTATAATCATATACTTCAGCAATGCTCTGAGAACTTTAAAAGTTGTTTTATTATTGTGTTCACCACTATTATTATTACTTTGTCATTACTGCCATCCTAATATCTCAGTGGGATAACACAGAAGATATTTCCTGCACCAAGTAAAGATTTCTTGACTCTCAAGTCCCTCTATACAGATCCCATGTTTCAGACAGTAAAACCCAGAAAATAAATTGGGAAAGCAGCACCATCATCTCACTGCTGCGGCCTCGGCTCTCCCTGCCCCCTCCCACCCTCACAGCCTAGCATTCGCAAGTTTTCCCACCTCCTTCATCACACAGGAAAGTGATCCAATAAGCATCGATCTAGGGTGTGAAGGAGAAACCGTGCTGCCATTCTCAGCAAATCTTCCACCTTCAACAATGACGAAGGGAAAGGATGATATTCGCCACACAGAAACTGCTAATAATGAGACTTTTTATTCCAAAGTATGGAAGACAATAGATGATAAGCCTTCCCTGAAGCCCCTCGCACCACACCGTTGAGATAGAATGAAGGTACAGTTCTCGGAAATCCCCAAACCTGTTGCACTGAGAATCCTGAATGACCCATTTGGCCCATGTCCACAGATTAAAAATGCCATCTTTAGTGTTTGGTAGAAAATGATCTGCCTTACCAGAATCTGTCTCTGCTGCAGCCTTTCTTCATCGGTAATCATAAGCAGGGGTGTTCTTTCTTAAGGTCCAGTCGGCCCAACAGAGCCCTTCAGAATTTCACTAACTGTGCCTTGCTTTTTTGTGCTTGTAACCCTGCCACCACCCAACCCAGAGTTTTGCATGAATGCCTCCGACCAGAGGTACAAAATTCATGGACAACCCCACCTCATGTTGTTTTCAGATCTTGCTTAGGTGGGTCTTGTCAAAGCTCCATGGATTCAATTGGTGCCAGTTTCTCAGTATATTTCCACAAAGATCTGAAACTATTTATAAACTGCTTCACTTCCTGGAAAGTTTTTGCTACTCTAAGGAAACTTCTAAAGTTTTAGAACATCATTTTGGAGCTGACCACTTTGGCAGGGGTCTTTTTTTTAATTATTCTGGTGGAAAATGTTCCAAAAACTCATATTTAAATAATCCTCAGTAAATTGCTTATTTTATTTTGAAAACCCATGTCTTTCTAACAAAACTGTAAACTCTTCGAGGAAAAGAAATATGCCTGCCATTTGTTTGCTTGTAAGTTAATTATCATCATAGTCACCCCTCCCAGGGCCTAGCACAACACCAGTGCACACAGTGGGTGCACAACAGTGTTTTGGTAATAAGCATTGAACTAGATAATTCAATATTTACGGCTGTGTTTTCAGCAGCTGACATTTTTATCTATACAGATAAATTAAAATGGAGATGTTAAAATAGCCCAGGCTATGAAATACAAAATGACACTTGTCTCCTAGCTAAGACATGTATAAATGTAGAGCTGAGGGAGGAATTACATTATCTAGATTATATTATCTGCTGTCTAGAATGCAGGCTAATCACACTCTGACTTGTCACTGAAAAGTTACCCATCTCAAGGAGCTGGGCCTCTTGCCCTTTAAATCACCGGTGAATGTGTATAACAAACCTTGTGGTTTCACATTCTTTTTTCAGATGCATTATGGTATCAGACTTTTTTTCCTTTATGTGGACCATATTTTTACTTTAGGCCATTGCTTCCCACAGTAGTGTTCATAACAAATGCACACTAGAAAAAGTTAAAAGCTGTTATCACTTATTAGCCATCACTTCTGGTATGCATTTCAGAATTGTGACTTTAAATATTTCTTTTAAATTTAAAATTACCCTTGTTAGAATAACTTAGATATTGACATTCAATAAGGTTTTGCCTGTACAATTACAGCTCTCTTTTTTTCTGTTAAAATACAAATAAGTAATGATATTTAATGGAACAGGTTACTTGAACTTAAGTGAACAAGTTAAATCAGTTTTGACTGCATCATGGTAGTTATTTCCATTAGCTAAGGTCCGTTTGTGAGACCCCCGTGGCCTCAGTTGTATCCAAATGTTCAGTACTAATATTTATGGCATGTTTCAGCCCTCTTGGGCAATATTAAAGGGAAACATGTATATTTATATATACTATATACATATTTATATGTATACACACATACACATATTTATATTTAAGGTTTTGGGGGGTAAGCTCCTGTAAAGAGCATCTTTCTCACTTGTGTTCCAGTCAGATCCAGTTCTCTTTAAAAATAAGAGGACATTGTTTAAGGAAACAAAACAAACACCTGTTGAGCACTACCTACCAATATACTCTGTAATTCTCCTAACAACCTTGCTAGGTAGCTATTATAGTTCATATTTTATAAATGAAGACACTGGGTCACAGAGGAGTGATTGTCTCTAGCTCTCATGGCTACTAAACAGGGGAGCACAAATTGCCTGGTTGCAACGCAGTTCCCCGTCCGATGCAGCAGGCCCTGGGGGGCCCCCCCGATGAGGATTCCAACCAAGGCCGCTGCTTGCAGAAAACTCTCTGACTCCACGGAGGGGAATTTGTTGGGCAGATACTTTCTTAGAAGAATACTACTCATTTTCCCATAAACTTCACATTAATGTCTTTGTCACAAGCTGGCACACAAAGCCTCTTTCACCTAAAATGTATTTAAATAACTTACTCTTTAGGATTTTTTTAAAGAGGGAAACAACAGTATTGTTAATGTACATATAGTATTTCAATCTAACAGTCTTATCATGTGGTCCCATCATAAACCTCACCAAATATTCTTTCTCAATATACAATCTGTTTAAAAAAAAATGACAACAGGTCCAAAATGGAGTTGCTTATGCTAAGTCCCACATCACCAAACTGAAACAACTTAATTATAATTGCGGCTCACCCAAAAATGGAATCTTAAACCACCAAGAGTCACCTGGTCATCACTACTTAGTAATCTGCCTGACAGTCCCCTTCCAGCCCCTAAAGAAAAGTGATCTTACAAAAACCAGCCCAAGTTTTTGCCTGGTATAACTTCCTTGCTCCTACTACCTTCTGCCTATAAAAGCCTCTCACTTTGTACAGCTCCTCAGAGATCCTTTCTATCTGCTAGATTGGATGCTGCACAATTCATGAATCATTAAATAAAATCAATAATATCTTTAAACTCTATGAATAAGCTGACAAATTTTCTGTTCACCTTGGACTTTGGAAACTCCCAGAACAAGGGACTTTCAGTTTTAAAACTGGAAATAAGGAATTCCTGGGATGTGGGACTTTTAGTGACATGGGACTTCCAGTGCCGAAGCTGTAAAAGTCCCAGGAAAACTGAACATATGTATCATTCGGACCCAAACCTTCGTTTCATGGGTAAGGAAGCCAAGGCTCAGAAAAGAACACATTAGATCAAGCAGTGACCATGACACTTGTACTTTTTTCCTCTTATTTATACAGACCCATTCAGCCTCTAGATATACTGTAACTTCTCAGACTCAATCACCAGTTTAATTGTTCATCACTTACCCATTATGATTCATGTGTCAGGAACCAAATCTCTGTTCCCTTTGTATCATCAGCCCTGGTCTGGTTCCTGACTCCATGCATGTTTGTTGACTGATATTGAAGAACCTGATTGTGTTGCTTGGGGAAACTGAGGTCTGTATTCAAGTTCTATTGGACCGGAAGGACCATGATATATTAAGGACAGAATGCTGGGAGCTGCACAGGCAACATCTTCACCAATTTTTCCTTTATTTCCTGTATTGTATGTATATATAATAAACATATATTACTTTATAATGAAAAATGAAAGGCATGTATAAAAGAATAATTACCTGTGCTCCCTGATTAACCAGAGCACTGCTGATCCAGGAGGTGAAGATCATGCTGGAGGATCAATTGCTCTCTCAGTTGCCCTGGTTGCCAGGGTTCTTGCCAGTCCCGGGCAACAACAGAGAACCTTATTCTCCTCCCTCATTGTCCCTCACCTGTCATCCTCACAAATTACGTGTAGGGATGAGAAGGCAAACAGTGCATGGATTCCAAACCGTTTTCTTACTATAGTAATAAACATCTCCCAAATCCTGTTCATATTAAAATCTGAACTGGCAGTGGAATATGCTTAAAAATTGATGTAGCTTTTGAGATACGAGATTTCAAAGGGAAGCATTTCCCTCCAGCTGTGTTGCATCTCCACATCTGCCAAAATGCTCATGGTTTGACTGGGCACATTCCAAGTCACATTCCTCCCCTCCCAGAGAGGAGAACCATGTGCCAGAGCTCATTAAGAAATTACCCAGTAAACACTCTGACTCCCGAGTTGCTTTCTGACACCAAATAACTTTCTTTGATCAGTAGAAATGGTGTATTTTATTCATTATAAGCTTTTACATGGGAGTCATTGCCAAGAAATTCCAACAGGTATGAAAATATCACAGTTTTGATATTGCCCTACAACTGCTGCTTTATTCCATAGTGTGCTGTGATTCAGAGTTTAATTCATTCCTATTTAATTTTGCTGAAGTGTTTCTACACCCACTTAGAAACATCCTCTTTCACTTTCTCCCCTCATTGAAACTCACAGAGTATCACTGTCTTATGACTTGAAACTATACCGTGGGATTACTTTAACATAGTACAAAGGGTGATTTCCAGGGATCGGTCGGCCACTGGTTATTTAAAGTCATACAATGCATATGTGCTGTCTGTGGTTTTCCCACTCCCACCCTTCCCTCATTTCCATAGGTTGAAACACACATCAAGTGTAGATTGGAAGAGAAAGACCTCCATCACCAAAGGACAGTCTGGACTGAACATCTGATAGGGAGCAAAGCTAACTGTACTCTCTCTCTCTTTAAGAGCTGGAAGGAATTTATGTGTATTTTATCTATGTGGACCAGAGACAATTTTAGCATCAGTTTGTAGGGTCACTTTCTTCTGCTCTACTGTCTACTTTCCTTGGAGTTACTGAGCAGAACAAACCCCAAAACCATGGTGCTTGTTATGACGACCCTAATGAGCTCAGTACCTATTATACTTCTCACAACAGCATTCAAAGGTTTGGGTAGAAAACACAGAAACAAACTCTAGTGCAGTGCTGTTCATATCAGAATCCCTTAGAGAGATTGGTCCAATGACTTAAGCTCATGCCCTGCACTCTGAAATGCACTCATCCTCGCCCATCTGTGCCCTGATTAAGAACCTTTGCTCTCATAACTACAGCCTACCACGGATACCATCACAGGTGTGGTCAGGTTGCTGTTAGTTAACCTGCCACTTTGAGTAATAGATATCAACATTTAAAATGTGCACCGCTTGGTATCCAGCAAGCCCACTTGTAGGAATCAATCCTAGTGATGTTTACACAAGGCAGCAAAAATATGCAAATGGCAATATGAAATTTACCACTGCTTGTGATAAATAATTAAAAAAAAACAAATGAAGGAGTGAATTATTTAAAGAAATGATAACATCAAAGCATTAAAATTCTATTCAGCTGTTAAAAGATAAGCAAATCTATATCTGCTGATATAATAGAGGAAAACAATTCATTTCCTCACTGATTTTGACTGTCTATGAACAGCCTCTTAGCCATCATAATTACATAGAAGCAGGGAAGTTTCTTGGTTCTTGGGTCTGGGTCCACCTAGTTAAGAACACTGGGAAGGTTTTGTGACCAGGTAAAGCTGCAAGACTGGCAGGGGAGTTTTCCTGCTTGCATAGCACAGGACACTGAATGATGTGTGTTTGTTACACCTGTGCCAAAGTATGGTTCCCCTCAAAGTGGCCAGGCAAGGTGCAGAGCTGCCCCAACCCACTGCCGCCAGTGCAGAGCAGCCCCTCTGTTCTCCAGAGGGTTGCAGCAATATCCACAGTCGCATCTGTGCATAGGGGAATGGCTTTGGGAAGTCATGGATCTCAGTAACCACAAAAGTTACCTGGCGCTTGTACCATGTTGCCTCAAGACTGATTCCAAAGGAAAGAAAACAAAATATTGACTGTTTACCTAGAACATTCTATAAAAAAGAACAAAGATACTTGGGGCTCTCTGAACCCTTCTCTCATCTTTTACCTTAAGGTCACTTTGAAATGCCAAGTGAAAAAAGCCAGACACAAAAAATCATATAATATATTATTCCATTTATGTGAAGTGTCCAGAAAAGACATTTATAGAAACAGAAAGTAGATGAGGGGTTGCCTGGGGAAGGGGTAGGAACAAATTGACTGCAATGAAGAATCTTTTGTGGATGACGGAAATGTTCTAAAACTGGACTATGCTGATGGCTGCAAAACTCTGTACATTTACTAAAAATTATTGAATGGCACACTGAAAATGGATAAATTTCACAGTATGCAAATTACAGTTTGATATAATTAAAGTAATATTAAACAATCTATTGTTGTAGCCATATTACTTGGATTTCTAAACAACAGAAATGTGTTATAAAACACAAGTTGCTTAACATGGGTATTCTAATTTTTCATTAAAAAAGCTATATTTTAAAGAAGAAAAAGTTTACTCTGGGTATGCATGACATGACTAAGAGGAAATACAAGGAATGTCATTTTTTGTGAATGAGAATGCAATTTCATTGCAGTGAAATATTTACTTCTTACTTTATGCATTTTTCCACTATTAAATAGTCTTATAGGCAAATATTTCCTTTATTTAAAATATAAATTACCCTTAATGTCTATGTTTTCCTTTTGATTTCAAACAGTTTTCACACCAAGGTCCTCAGAACATAAATTATTCATAAAATATTTCAATTCCAGGACAAAAAAATTAAGTATTTGCTCATTCTGAAAAAATGTGATTAAGGATTTCATGCACCCTGTCTCTTGACAAATGTACTATAGTGATGCTTTACAAAGTGTGCTGTGTGTTCTGTTAATGGTATGGAAGTAATTTTAGGGCAGAGGTAGGCAAACTCTTTCTTAAAGAGCCAAATAATAAATATACTAGTCTTTGTGGGCCATTCAGCCTCTGCCTCAAATACTAGGCTGTTTTAAGTCAAAAGTAGGCACAGGTAGTACAAATACGAGTGGACTTGACTATGGTTGCTGATCCCTATATTGGGTTACAGAATGGATAATTTTTATTTTACCACTTGTCTGAATATGCATTAGAAAAACAGAAATAACACATCATGCCCATAAATTTATTGCTTAGGATGAGATTAAATTTACACAAGTTTTTTAAAGGTTATAGAGTTACAGAAAAATATTAAGTAAACAAGCGAGCAGAAGGTACCTGGTATGACAAAAATAATGAAAAATATTTGCAAATGACAAACACTTGAGGAAACTGCATTTGAACATAAATAATCATTTCTTATTAACAAGAAAATGATGGGATGAAGAAAATCCCCAAACTAGGTAATTCTTATCACACCCCAACCCAGCACTTGACTCAAAGCTTCTTGAAAGAAATATCAAAATGTAGACAAAAAATCCCCCAAAGCAGTGGTCCACAATATTTGCTAGATCATAGACATTATGGACGGGCTCCCTAGAATAAAGTACATACTTAAAACTGAGCTCCCTGAAGCACATCCAAATGCAGAGATGTCAAAATAGAGAAAGAAAAGAGAAAGCACAACAGCATCATTCCAAGGGTTCTTCCCAGGCACTGCAGTGCACATGACCCATGCTCAGCACACACCCAGCAAATCAAACACAGCAAGAATGCAGAGCCCTTTGGGAAGCAGTGCCCTCCTTGCATGCCAGCCGGGATGACCAGGGAAAATGCAGTGTCAAACATGCCAGTACTACCCCATTCAACGTGCTGCAGTCCAGGTCAAGAAAGAAAAAATAAGAGTTTTAAACTTTTTAATTCTTCCTCCACTTGCCTAAACACAGCCATAATTTACAAACTAAAAACTTAATAACCATCATTAGGGTAGATGGTGGGAGATAAAAGGAGCTAATATTGTGGAGCACCTATATGCTAGGTACTCCACATATGCCGTTTTGTTAGGTGGGTACAACAAATCCATGATGTAGATATGCTTACCTTCATGTTAGAGAAAAGAAAATGGAAGCATTCATCTAAATTTATCTCCTTTATCTCCTCAAGAAAAAAGTGTCATGTCAGTAATAATGAACAGAAAATACTGATCTGTAAACCTTTTCTTTCTTATTTCTCTGTTAGCTTTGCTTAGGCTGCTAGAATGTTCTTTCTATATCTATGTTCAACTAAACTGGACTTGGCTTTTGGACTCAGCTGGAGTATGACTTCCATTGAGAAGGCTTCCCTAGCGCCTTCCCCATTTCCCATGCATACCTGCCTTGGTTTTACATTCCTAGGATACCACCATTTTACATGGCTCCATGGTACACTACCGTGATTGCTGGTTTACTTGACAGTCTCTTTCTTTAGATGAAAATCTCTTAAAAATAGAGATCATTCCTATTTGATTTCTGTCCTCAGAGTTTAATGCTATGTCTGACACAAAGTAAGAACTCTGTAATCTGTTCAATGAATGAATGAATGGATGAACTGCATCGCCCAATGTCTAACAGCATGTAAATTATAGAACCAGGATTTGAACTGAGTCTCTCTTTCCAATGTCCCAAAAAGAGCACAGAAAAATCAGTTAATTACTACTTTAGCCTTCTTAGGACGTTAAAGGACAGTCAATCAATCAATGGTTCAATTGTTCCTTGGAAATCCTTTAGGAAGCACCATAAACAAATTCATAAAAGACAAAAAAAAATGTTAATGTCTCAATGCAATGAAATTTAAAATTCTATTATGTAGAAAAACTGAGGGTTTTTTCCTCATAATTAAACTGCCTAAGCACTGGGGAGTGATTGTGTGGTGCTCAAAAATAAAATCATCAAAGTCAAATAAGTATATCCTTGTTGTGCGGTCCCTCTAACTTCATAACAGTCCCAAGTATTACTGTTGTTCCATTTTTAACAAATGCTTAGAAAGGTCCCGAGGTAGAAGCTGTCCATATCAAATGGCCTCTTTGAGATTTCCCTAGAGTAGTTCAAAATCCCTGGGTGCCCAGGAATCTATATATATACTCCCTGTCAGACCAGGCAACAAGCTGAGCTCACATTGAATATCAAGTTGTTATTCTTGCTTCTTTTAAGTTCTTTTTAGATAGTTCTGTAGTGTGAAATGTGGTGGGAGGTGGAGGCCTTTGCCAGAATGAATTTCCATCCTGCAGGGGCACAAGTACTCAGCTGCTGCTGACACTACCAGCACACTAAGCTCTGTGTCCCACACAAAAGTTTAGGTACTGACACCGGGCAACTAGAAGCTATTGCAAGGTTATTAACAAAAGAGTGACTAGATTGATGTTTCAAATCCTCTACTTCTATCATTATTATTTTTACACCGTCATTACTATTTTTGTTATTATTGCCTTCATAAAGTTGTATTCTCATGCTCATTTCCATATGCTTCCAAAATGGGAGAGACAGTGCCATTACAGCTGGTATCCATGAAATGACCTTGTGCAGGCATGTAGAAATGTACTAGAAGATTAAAGCAACATCTATCCTGTGTGTCATAAAAGGAAAATGACTGATGAGTGTTCCTTGTATTCTACTGAATAGAGAAATTAAGAAGTACTTGCTGCATGTCTACTGTGCACCAAGCCTGATGTTGCTGTGTTCTTGGCTTCTCAGGTAAGAGCTCTGGGAGGTTTTTCAGGGATTTCACCATTGTCTAAGTCAGGTCCTAAGCTTTTCTGCTTCAGCTTTTGAAAACACAGTTAGCTAAAACTTGAAAGCAGCATGAAAAACGTTAAACGTGGTAGAGTGAGGAGCAATAAGGAAAGTCAAAATAATTATGATTTGTCCAAGAAAGAATGAGGACACAATTTTGACTTAGAGCAGAGTTTGTATAAGGAAGTAAGAGAAATAGGACCAGAAAAGTAAGCTGGTAGCAGATCACAAAAGGTCCTCAGTGCCAGACAAACATGATGTTCTTGTTCAGTAATTAAAATGGCCAAAACAGTGTGATGCATGACAAATTGGAAAGGGGGAGAGAAATTAGACAACCTAGCTAGAATGTGATTGCAGTGGTCCTGCTGTGGGGACATATATTGGAGCAGTGACAAGAAAAATAAAAGGGGACAGAGTATTTTGAATGGTGAAGAAAAAAAGACATATTTCCTGATCAAGTATTGGTCACAATCCCAATCTAAAAAGTGTTGTCAGGCCACATTTTCCTGAGTACTAAGTCTCTGAATTCAATTGCTAGAGATATGTTGGTTCTTCCAGGTATTTTAATGTCTGAGAAGGCTACTTTGCTCAACATGAGCATTAAATCAGTGGGGGTGCTCATAATAACGTAAGCTGTGTTTGTGCATCCATTTCCTAGCAACATTATTCACATTAGCCAAAAGGTGGAAAAAAGCCGAATGTCCACCCACAAATGAATAGACACAGAAAATGTAATACATACATACAATGGAATATTTTTCAGCCTTAAAAAGAAATAAAATTCTGGTTCATGCTACAATATGGAAAAGCTCTGAAGACATCGTGTTAAATGAAACAAGCACGACACTAAAGGACAACTATCCTCTGACTGCACTCAGCACTCACATGAGGCACACAGGGCAGTCTCATTGCAGAGACAGAAGGCAGAGTAATAGTTGCCAGGGGCATGGAGAAAGGAAAATAGGAAGTTATTGTTTAATGGGTGTAGAGTTTCATTTATGAACGATAAAAAATTTCTAGAGATAGATAGTGGGGATGGTTGCACAATAATGTGAATGCCACTTCACTGTACACTGATATTGGATAAAATGGTAAATTTTATGATACATGTGTTTTACACCAATGAAAAAACAATAACATAGCTCTGATGCCCTGAGGGGGGGAAAAGAGAAAGTCAGGCTTGCCAACCCATTAGCCAAGCTGATCATCCAAGAGGGTGCGCTCCTCCCCCAGATCAGACTCCATTCATTGACTTGTTCAGCTGGAGAGAGGAAAAGAAAAAGTGCAAACCACCATCTACATCAAAATGATAGTGGTAGCACAAGGGCACATGCCTGTCCACTTATCATCTGCCCTGGTCGGACACTCATGGGACAAGAAGATTCACAACACCTCACCTTGGTACTTCCACTTGATAACAAACTCCTCAAGAAAAGGAAAAGCAACTTGTCTATCTCCATACCCGTAAGCCCAGAGCCATGACAAATGCTTCATAGACACACCCACTGAGCTTTAGGGAACTGTAATTACTTAATATAGTTCTACCAGTTTAAATTTTCCCTGTGTTCAGCACTACGCCAGGTGGAATGTAAATATGGAAAAAGTATAAGACATGGTCCTTGCCTTTTAAGATCATATAATCTACTTGAGGGGACAAAAATCGTACAATGATACAATAATGAACATTATGAGACAGAATATAATTAGGTGCTAAATTGTGTAGTGCAGATTATAAGTACTCTAGGAGGTCATAAAAATGTCTAACATCCTGTGGAAATGAATAATGGGTGGGGAAGTCTTTACTCACTGCCTGCTTGTAAGAGCAAGCAGAGAAAGCTATTAAATGGAATGAAGGCTTTTAAAAATATTCATTACATTTTAATTTTATGTGTTATATACCTCCTCTACCAAATAGCCCCTTTCTTAATGTTTTTTCAGATTTATTTTTTTCCTTAGGCTATTTTACAAGTAATTAGAGAATGCCTCAAAGGAAAATAAATAAATGTGCCAACAACCATTTGAATGAATGTGTAAATCACCGTGAAACAGAGGTACTCAATGAAAAATTAGTAAATTTAGCCTTCATAAAAATAAACCTTTCATTCAAAGCTTAATTTGTTCACACAAAGCCAAGAAATAGCTATACCGACTCCCTGCCTGCCCACATGAGTGTTAATGAGATCCAATGACAATTTTACTCATTTATCGTCAGAATTCAGACCATCTGCTTTAAACTGGGAATTTCATATTCCTCTGCATGGCATAGATCAAAACAGACAGAGATTTTTGTTCCTACGAAGACTCAAACTGTGAGTGTATATATCTTTTTGTTATGGCCAACTTCAAACATTAAAAATTATATGGTTGTGTAGCTTAAGCAGTGAGCTGAAAAAGCAAGGCATTAAATTCTAGTTCCTATACTCTGTCTCCATCACGTTCTTTATTTCTCTTCCCTAAGTAGCAATCATACAGATTGCACTCCATCAGAACTGAGTAAATACAGAGCCACCTGGTATTTCTCAGTCAACTATTAGCCCCACATAATACACTGCTACATAACGAACTATCCCAGTACTTTGTGACTTAAAACAACCATTTTGTTTCACTCATGATTTTGTGGATCAGGAATCTAGGAGAGCTGAGCTTGGGCTTGGGGCTTTGTCACATCCCCCTGGAGCCACCTGGTAGCTGAGCAGATAATCAGTGTTCAAGATGGTTTCCTCCCTTAAATGTCTTGCACTTCTGTGCTCTCTCTCTCTCCCCGCCCTAACCCGCTATCCCCCCCCACTCTCTCATCCTCTAGAAAGAGCCAGGACTAGGGCAAGGCAAGAAGAGGTGCTTTGGGCATAACATTTTTAAGTGAACTCACTCCCAAGTGCTGCCCTTGGATTGCCTCAGCCCTGAGTCTGAGTGCCTTCTTAAGAGTGAAGCTCCTAGAGTGCAGAGTTTAAGGAGGTGCTGTGCTCAGTGTCAGGTAAGGGCCCTGGAGAATGAGTGCCTCCTTGAATTTTGTACCCTAACCACCTCACTTGCCTTACCCTAGCCCTGGCCCTGCCTCAGGACCTCTCCACATGGCTCAGTGGTGTTTGGGCTTCTCAGAGCATGGTGGGCTCAGAAAAGTCACCCCTCCTACATGATAGTTATCTCCAGTGGCTAGGTCAGGAAAGGTCTATGCATTCAACTGGTATGGTGTCACTTTGGCCCTATTCTATTGGTCAAAGTAGTCACTAGCTCTGCCCAGATTCATAGGTACAGAAATAGACACCACCTACTGAGCAGGGTCTAAGATGGTCTCATTGAAGGACAGCTAGTGGTATGAGAGATATTTTTGCAGCCATCTTTGCAAAATACCCTCTTCCACATCTTTCTTTATAAACTTTCCTTCACATTATTCCTGGAATGCTGTAACATCCTCCTAGTTAATATCCTTGCCTCTGAACTTCACCTTCAGTTCAGTATACTGAAGTATACAGCTTGCTACCATACCTCCCTGTAATAATTAGTTACCTTGCTTAAGGTTTCCAGTGATCCCTCGCCTTATAAATAAAACCCACACTCTTCTACCTACCATTAAAATGTTCCATTACTTAGTGTCATCCCACTTATTATCAGTTGAGTTGTATCCCCCAAAAAGATATGTTCAAATTCTAATCTCCCAGTACCTGTAAATGGAACCTATTTGGACATAAGGTCTTTATAGGTGTAATCAAGTTAAAATAAGCTCGTACTATATTAGGTTGGACTTTAATCCAATGATCAATGTCTCTGTAAGAAAAAGGAGAGAGGGAGGTCTAGACAAAGAGACACAGACAAGACATAGGAAAGAAAGCCATGTGAAGACAGAGACAGATTGGAGTGGTACATCTAGCAGCCAAGAAATGCCAATGATTGCCAGGAGCTAGAAAGAGACAGGGAAGGATCCTTCCCAGGTGCCTTCAGAGGAAGCATGACCCTGCCAATGTCTTGATTTCGCACTTCTGGCCTCCTGACTATGAGAGAACAAATTCCTGTCATTTTAAGCTGCAGGGTTTGTGGTGATTTGTTATGGCGGCCCTAGGACAGTAACATGCCGCACTCCAGTTCCAGCCCCACTGCGTCCAAACGCTCCTCCTTTGCTCTCACAAAGGTCTCTCTCCTGTCCCCACATTCCAATTAATCACAGCATCTGTTTTTGTCTTTTCCTTACACTAAAACGGGCAAAGCAAAGCAGTACACACACCTATAACTTGTGGCTGAGTTATAGCTGACATCTTCCGGCATTCTGCTGGGCAGAGCTACTTGTCCCAAATGCTGAGTCAGAGTATACCTGGTATAAAGAGAGTTATGTGCATTTGTCAACTTAAAAATAATGTTGAGAAGACATTAAATTTTTTTAGTAAGTGCTGAGAATTAGCAGTAGAACAATTCTTTCCCTGTCATATGCTTTGCTCATCAAAAAGGAAAGTGTTTAAGTGAGAGAGTTCACTACAGAAACAGATCGTGCAGAGCTGCAGAAGTCCTTCCTTGGCTCCTCACCTCTTAGCTGTCAGAAAGTGTACGACCTGCAGCGGCTTTAATCGACCGAACCAAAAATGACTTCCAAATGGTAATTCAACAGCCTCGAGCTCTGTCAGAGCTACCCTCATTATTGCTCCCCTTTCCATGGTCAGAAACAGTATATGAAAATCTCCTCAAGGAATTCAAGAGGTCACTTACCCTTTTGCAAAACTACCTGATACAGTAACATGTGCAAAACATATACAATTCTTCTTAATAATGGTGAGGATGGGACATTTTAGAGTACATATTGATCATTTGGTTGTAAATATAAATCAAGCCAGAGATTTGTGGGACAGTGTGTGGAAGGCAGGAAGCGATCTATTGTCCTGTTCTATCCCATGCTGGTTGCTCTACACCTGCAGCCTGGAATGCCCTGTGGGTGCCACACCTTCACACGGAAGTAGGCAACCTGGAAGGCATTTTGGGAAGTGAGCAAGATAGAGAGGAGGCTTGAGGAAAAGCAGAATAATACGGTGATGTTTAACTTAAAAGAGTAGAAGTTGGGGGGGGTGGCGACAACATAATTATATTAATATATAAGAAAGGCTTTTCTAGTAAAGAGTGAGACGTATTTTTTGTGCCTCAAAGAGTAAAGCTGTCACCAATAAATGGAAGTTACAGGAAGACAAATTCTGAATTCTTGTAGGAGAGATCCTAAAAATCAAGTTAGTAACTGAATTGTCCCTGAAAATGTTAATGCGAAAACTTGGAACTTCTCAGCAATATCTTATTTATCTTTATAGTCCCGATGCATAGCATAGTTACTTGCATATAATAACTTACTAGTATGTATTTGATCAATAAAAGGCAATTCAAATGGTCCCTTCTAAACATGGGGTTCCAGTACCTTAGGGTTCCAAAAGAAACCCCACTATGAGCCACCAGTTTTTCCTCTCAACGTGCCACACAGCCATAGTTCCTTTCAGCTGGATGTACACCCCTTGGGAAAATAAAAAGGATCCCAAACATATCATATCAGTAGGGATATTTCAGGTAGTAATATATAGTAATTAAGTAGAAAATGTGAAACGCTTAACAAGTTCAAAGATTTGAATGCGCACATTTACACATACACTTAATCCCTCTAAAATTCCCCTATTCAAGGCAAAAGTGAGCTGCAATTTAGTGAACCTTTAGCACAGGCATTATGCTTAGTGCTTTCATTTCATTCAAACACATTTACTGAATGCTGACAGAGTGCCAGGCATGCCTAGTACTTTCAACCAATTTAGTGAAGTAGGTATTAATATCTCCACTTGAAAACCCAAGGAGTTATGTAACTTGTCCAAGTTCAGGCTGCCACTATACAGAGCATTTGTGCAAATGCTTTTTAAAAAGGCAAGGTACCTCTTCAAGATAGCATACTTTCATTTGTCAGAAAATGTATCGTAATGTACTAATTTTATTAGAACAAGAACCTTTGCTGTCTTATGCCATAAAATTGTCTCAATAAATATTCAGATTGATAACGTCCATGATCCAAATATTGTGCACTTTAGATGAGATTTGTGTGTGTGCACAATAACCACAACAGTAAATGGCAGCCTAACAAATACAGCGCCAGGGATTTTACGCCAAAGTGCAACCAGCGACTCCCGCCCTAGAGGAGAATGATCAAGAGCTTCACACAAATTACATAGCCCTCTGGCTGCATATCACTGCTGTCTCTTTTCTGCACAGTTTCACACTGTATAACTCAGAATATGTATTTAAATGGGCACAAACCTACTGAACACTCAGGAAGCAAATAACAATAGATGAATGGGAAGGGTTTCCCAGAAAACCCATCACCAACATCTCCCAGACAAAAATGGCTTCTCAGAAAGTGATTCACCTACCAGGAAAAGGGGAAAATATTCTTGAGATTAGTATGAAACTGTCGTCCTCATATATGTCAAGTAAATAATCAGAGCCTGGAGGTCTTAATTATTACAAAAAATGACTTAAATCAGAGTCTTAGTCCTTCAGATCAAGTTAAAAATCAAGTCAAAGTGCTTCAGATGAATATTAAGTCAAATTTTGGGAGAAAGGTATTTAGATAACAAAGGTCTTTATGAAAAAGTTTTGACTTTTCCTAGGGAAGATATCCCAAAATGATAAATGGCCTCAACACCCAATGGAAATTAAAATATCCTCAGAAAGAGCAGTGTGTGTTTCTGTGGTGCTTCAGTCACCCACACCACACTTGCTGGGTCTCTACTGCATTGCAGGTTTTATGTTAGATGCTGAGAACACAGTGATGATCAAATATAGACCATGCTCCGCTCTTGTTCCAACAGGAAATGTGAACGTGAAAAAGGTAAGTGTGATAAGCACCACAATAGAGATCTAGATGAACTGTGATTGGCCCACTTGATGTTCTCCATACATAATTTCTTGGAATTTAGATAAATAGAGCTCACAAAAATTTAAGTAAGCTTTAAAATTAACTTACAAACAGGAAAAAGGACTCATGGACAGTAGTGTGGTGATTACTGGGAGGAGAGGGGACTGAAAGTTAATGGAAAAAAAATACAATAACAATTAAAAGACAAAAATATCACTATCATCATACCTAGCACATAGTGAATTTGTAATAGACATGGCATGAATAAATAAATGAATTTCCCACTTACAAATTAGAGTTGGGCTGTAAACAAACATCCACATCAATTATAAAAGAAGTGTTCATGAATACAAAAATGTTTAAATGGCCAAATGCCTAAGGTGATTTGAGAGAAGTCCTTTAAATACAAACATCATAATGACCAGTTTAAAACATACAAAATTATTTGCGATGTCTCTTGGGACCATTTAACGATATATTTTCAGCATCCCAGTAGCACATTTATTTTTATTTTCAAACTGTGGACAATTTTTTCCCTAAATCTCAGCCTTATTTATCAACCTGGCTTTGGCAAGAGTGATCAACTGTGAGGAGCTCTAATAACTTCCATTGTTTCCAGCCATCCACCCAGAGGGAGTCTGAGCTCAAACACAGAAGAGACAGACAGAGACAGAATCCTTGCTGCATAGAGGGGATCTACACGCACGAATTCCAGCTTTTCAGGTGGATAATTTGAGATGAATGTCTGCACCTGCAACAGTTTTAACCATTCTGCCCTCTACTAACCAAGCTGCCCAGTGGATGTTTAACTGAAATACAAGCAAAATTTTACATGCCTTACTCACTTTTTGTGTTTTGGACTTCCTTTTTATCAAATTTATTGGGGTGACATTGGTTAATAAAATTACACAGGTTTCAGGTGTACAGTTCTAACACATCATCTGTACATTGTGTTGTGTGTCCACCGTCCAAGTCAAGTCTCCTTCAGTCACCATTTAGCCCCCCTTTACCCTTTTCTACCCCCTCCCACTCCCCTTTCCCTCTGGTAATCACAAGACTGTTGTCCGTGCCTGAGGTTCTTTTCTTTGCTTCTTAAGATTGTTTTTGTTTCTCTCATATTCTATTATAAATAACTTGAGGATGGGAACCTGTCTGAGAAGTTCTGTCATCAGCATCTAGCCCAGCACCATATGCAATGAGGCATTTACAAAATGCTTCGTAAGCCACCTCACATATGAAATTCAGAAGCTGGCACTTTTTAAAAAAACATACTTTCAGGTCATGTCTGAGGTGAAGGAAAATCACAAAATACTAGAATTAAGAGAAGCCTGAACTATTCAGAATAGTACTGTCGACAATTTGTTTAACCTTGCAAACTTCTCCCATACTAATTCTTATCACCACTACCACTTACAAGAAAATACTTCCAAATTTTCCATGTGGAGCCTACGGAACTTTAGATGGGAAAGAAAGGAGACTATAAACATAACTTCAGAGCTGGAGAGCTCTAGCAGAGAGAGAATGTAGGTGCACCGGCACCAGGGTGGGGCTCGCAGTGGCGACTGGGCCTCCCCTGGAATTTGTCCTCCCTCCCCACCACCACACCGGTCCCCGTTCAGCTCTTGTGCTTACGTAGATGACTCAGTGCAAACGTGATTGAGCTGTGGACCTGTGGAGAGGGGCCTGAGTGAGTGCTTGAAGCACCCAAGATTTTCTAAAGCAACAGGGGAAAATTTTCCCCCTTTCCCCCCTTCACTCCCCTCCACCCTGTACACCCTCTTCCACCCACATTCCCCCCCATTAGTTCATGTCCATGTGTCATAAGTTCTTTAGCTTCTCCATTTCTCATACTATTCTTGCCCTCTTCCTGTCTATTTTCTACCTACCATCTATGCTACTTATTCTCTGTACCTTTTCCCCTCTCTCCTCCTCCTACTCCCCTGTTGCTAACCCTCCATGTGATCTCCATTTCTGTGGTTCTGTTCCTGTTCTAGTTGTTTGCTTAGTTTCTTTTGGTTTTGCTTGAGGTGTGGTTGTTAATAATTGCTCTCATTTTACTACACACGGGTTTTTTATCTTCTTTTTCCTAGATAAGTCCCTTTAACATTTCATAAAATAAAGGCTTGGTTGTGATGAACTCCTTTAACTTGACCTTATCTGAAAAGCACTTTATCTGCCCTTCCACTCTAAATTAAAGCTTTGCTGGATAGAGCAGTCTGGGATGTAGGTCCTTGCCTTTCATGACTTGGAATACTTCTTTCCAGCCCCTTGCTTTTCCTTGCCTGTAAGGTCTCTTTTGAGAAATCAGCTGACAGTCTAATGGGAACTCCTTTGTAGGTTACTGTCCCCTTATCTCTTGCTGCTTCTAGGATTCTCTCCTTCATTTTTACCTTGGCTAATGTAATTATGATGTGCCTTGATGTGTTCCTTCTTGGGTCCAACTTCTTTGGGACTCTCTGAGCTTTCTGGACTTCTTGGAGGTCTATTTCCTTTGCCAGATTGGGGAAGTTCTCCTTTATTATTGGTTCGAATAACTTTTCCACTTATTGTTTTTCCTCTTCTCCTTCTGGTACACCTATAATTTGGATGTTGGAACATTTAAAGATGTCCTGGAGGTTCCTAAGCTTCTCCTCATTTTTTTGAATTCTTATTTCTCCATTCTTTTCTGTTTGGTTGTTTCTCTCCTCCTTCTGGTCCACTCTATTGTTTTGAGTCCCAGTTTCCTCCCCATCACTATTGGTTCCCTGTGCAATTTCATTCATTTCTTTTATTGTAGCCTGCATTTGTTCATCTAATTTGCAACCAAAATCAATTCTGCGAGCGTCCTGATCACCAGTGTTTTGAACTGTGCATCTGATAGGTTGGCTATCTCTTGGTCACTTAAAAGAATGGGTTCTGGGGATTTGATTTGTTCTTCTGTTTAAGCCATCTCTCTCTTTTTGGGGGGGTGGGGAGTCTGGTTGCCCCAGTTACAATAAGGGGCATAGCCTTAGGTGTTCACCAGGGCTGGACACCCCAGTCGCTGGGTTGTGATGTTGTATGTGGGGGTGGGGTCAAGAGGAAACAATGGTGCTTGCTCCATTGGGACCTCAGTCCCTTCTGCTGCTTCCCCCAAGCAAGCTGGGCCCCTCTGGTGCCAATTCCCATGTGGGTGGGCTTGTGCACACCATGGGACCCTCCAAGAACTTCTCCTGTTAGGCTGGGAGTCTCTCCCTGTGCCTCAGCTCCCACAGGTGTCCTCAATTAGTGTCCCGAGGCTTTATTTCCCAGCGCTGGGATCCTGGGTTGCATGCACTGCCTTGCTTTACAATCGCCACCTCACTGGGTCTGCCGGTTGCCACCCCTAGGCCGGGGTCTGCCAGCTGCTGCTTGCACACTCAGGGTCCACCTGCTGAGGTCTTGTGTGCCCCCAGAAGCCTTACATGCCCAGTCCCAACTCTCTCTGCTCTCGTGCTGCAACCTGCACCTGGCTGCCTGACTCCACCCCTCCTACCAGTCTGAATAAACGGGTGTATTTCAGCTTCTTGGTTGTCCGACTTCCATTCAGATCAATTTTCTGTCAGTTCTGGATGTTATTCTATTTCTAAATTGTTGTTGTCCCTATCTTGGTAGTGTGAGGAGGCACAGTGTGTCCACCTCTGCCTCCATCTTGGCCAGAAGTCCTCTAAAAACAGACATGGTGTTTATCTACTCTCTTGGAAAGAAAATACAGGTCTCCACCCTATCTTCAGTAGGGGCGTGTATGCAGATCTGCTAAGGATGTGCATAGGCAGAAACATGAAAAATCCCATATGCATTCAGCAACATAAAAACAATAATTAAAAAGAGACATTTCCTCGGGTACTTACAGGCTAAAAATTTTTGTGTTCTTCTAGCTTTTTTTTAATTAAAAAGGTTTCTTATTAACCCCAAGAGTTGGAATACAAATATTCCTAATACTTCCTTCTAGGTCTGTATAAATCCCCCCCAGCTTCATTTTTCTCCTGCCCTGAAATCAAATGTGCATCCTCCTGACACAGGCACTGGTGCTAGGCAGCTACTGAGTGGTCACACTCACTCAAAAGAAGTTTATTACAAACATATGCAGAATTTGTACTAAGTGCTGCAGTACTAGGGATTATGCAAAAATACGTTAAAAAAGAATAGCCAACATTCCTGATTTGTAATTTAAACAAATAAAATTAATATAACTATACATAAAATGAAACAGTAAAAAGGAGAAGAAATGAAATGGCAGGAGAAGGGATGGGATGTAATTTAAAAAATGAAGTGAAAAGAAATGGAAAAATTGCCTGGGTTGGTGTGGCTCGGTGGATTAAGCACCAGCCTGAGAACCAAAGGGTCACCACCAGTTTGATTCCTGATCAGAGCACATGCCTGGGTTGCAAGCCAGGTCCCCAGTAGGGGGCGCAAGAGAGGCAACCACACATTGATGTTTCTCTCCCTCTCTTTCTCCTTTTCTTCCCCTCTGCCTAAAAATAAATAAATAAAATCTTGAATTTAATTAAAAGGAAGGAAATGGGGAAATGAGTTTTCTCCCCTTGGCTCCTTGCATGGTTATCATACCGTTGTTCTACATTTTTCTAAATTACTATGAAAAGCTTCAAGACATAGTTTATACTACTTTCTGCCACATCTTTAACACCCACCATAGTAGAGAATGTAAATTTAAGCAAGTAAATAAATAGTAAGATTTCACACAAGAGAAACAGAAAGTGTTATGAGCACTGAAATCAATGCTGTGAATATAACTACCTCATGCTTTAAGGAATCAGCTTGTTAATTGTTACCTAAAGTAAGTCATGTATGTGTTGTCTCAAATTTTTATTTAGTAGAATGAGTCATTTGTGCCTTTGAAGTGGGAACTTCTGAAGTTTTAGAAGTGACAGTGTGAAAAACTTAATCTTTCAAAAAGATTTGAAAAGAAAATCAAAACCTAAGTCCTTCAAGAATAATTCAGTATAGATTTCTAGGTTTATCCTAACAGGGTATAATTTTGTAGGTAAATATGCATGTAATTTTCTAAATATTAAAAAGTTCTTCTCTAATCATATTCCTCATGGACAAATAGTCTGAGCAAAACCCAAAAGTTGAAGCAAGGTCCCAAGCTTATAAATTGCTTTGACGGAGTGAGAGGGGATCCAGGCACCTTGTTACCTAATCCCTCTGGAAGCTCTGGCATGCAGGGACTAGCAGCCCGTGGGCCCTAAAGATCTGAAACCTGATATGGTTGACATGAAACTCCCATGCTCAAATACACAGATTGCACATGGGTTCACTTCCATCCACGAGGTAGCCCTGTCCTCTTTAGAAACTGCAGGGTAAACCAGGAAATCAACTCTGAGCATTATGTGTCTCTGCTCTGCCTCAGTACCTCAACCCACATTTTAATGGTTCTGGGAAGTTTCTATGACCAAACCCACAAGAGGCAGAGACCTGAAGGCTCACAGATGACCCATCCAGGCTTTTCCTTGGAGACATTCTAACCAACACCCTCTGAGAGGAATGCACAGATCTGTTCAAGATTGAACTGCTTTTCCCTTATTGTATGTAAATTATTCACAACTCCTTCCTTTTGCACACTTTGCTCAGTTTTCTATCTACTCTCTGCTCCCACTTTACCAGTCTTTCTCTAAGTTACCTCAATTGCCTTGTACTCCTGTTGCCCTCAGAAACTTAAAAAGACAACCAGATTCCTTATCCTAATAACTGGACCAAAGACTTATTTTCAACATATCATGGAGTAGAAAAAGCTTCAGGTTTTATGATTTTTTTGATAGTCAGCTCTGGTTTAGTTTTTACTAAATTTATTAGGATTACTTTGGTCAATAAAGTTATATAGATTTCAAGTGTACAATTCCTCAGTACATCATCTGCACATAGCATTGTGTGCTCACCGTCCAAAGTCTGGTCTTCTCTCACCATTTACCCTCCTTTACCCCCTTCAACCTGCCCCCTCCCCTTCCTTCCCTTTCACTCTGGTAATCACCATACTGTTGTCCGTATCCAGGAATTTTTGTTGTTGTTGTTTTCTTAATCCCTTCACTCCATTTTAAGTCTTGGAACTACGCTTAACTTCTCTGATAGCACGCTAACATTGAACTAAAAAGTGGAATGTTATGAAAACCCATTTCTGTAATCAGTGTTTCCACAGGACCAGCAGGGGGCAATAGCGTACCAAGAATCGTGAAGACTGTCCCTGGCTCTGAGAAACTTGGATTGCTGCACAGGGTCTGCGAGTGCCACCGCGATGATCTCAGCTCGGAGCTGAAGTCTTTTGTCTTGTGTACTGTTTTACAATGCGCTGTTCAGTTTTCTATATGAGTTGTGACTTACACAGCATTTCACGGTGCCAGTTTCGCTTAATAAAAACAAGTGAAAGAGAAAATTAAAATGCTGCCAAATGAAACACGTAAAGTCAAGGAAGAAGTAATGGTACATAAATTTAAAGTTTGTCCCTTCTCCGCTCCCATCCACTTAAATCCTGAAGTTTTTTTCTGGATTACAGACTTAATTCATCCCCGCGCCTCCTCCTATATGGACATCTATTTCGTTCTAGTTTCTCTGCCAAACAATTTTCTGTTCTTTTTTTTTTTTTTTATTTTAGGCCTATTTGTTAAAAAAAAAAAGTGTGGGGGGGTGAGACAAATACTTAACTTTAAAAGAAAAATACTTTTCTATGTCACGTTTCTAAAAGAATCAAAAATAGTTTTCTCTGTAGTCAAGCCTCCCAGTAGCAAATTTTAATGTTTTCTACACTTTTTGAACATTTTTTCAATGATATATTTCAAAACAATTCTTCCCCTGTAAATGCACACCTTCATACAAGTAGTAAAAAGCTATGAAGCTGCATCTGATGTGTCTGGGGGAGAATCTAGAGTAGACACTAAAACATCAGCAATTTGAAGGATCATTTACATTGCATTGTGAGGTGTTTCATAAACCAACCTTCAAAACCAGCAGAGATGAAACTACTTTCATGCATAATTTGAGTTGTGCCCCAAAATATAAGCCTGGTTTCCTCTACTATCTAGGCCAGCATACCCCGAGTTATTAAAGTATTCCCTTGTAGTTATTCATTTAGGACTGTGAGATGGCAGAAGTAATGTTATTTTCAAGACCTGGCACTAAAATTCATGTCGAAGGGGTGGCCTTGTGCCCTCCCTGAGACTGAGAGGGCTCTATCCATCCTGTTGATCCTCCCCTTCGGCCAATTTCCCACTCTTCTCCTTGCTGGCCTTGGAAAACACAACAGGTAGCCTAGTGTGTCAGGGCCTTTGCTTCAGCTGTTCTCTCCCCTGGGACAAGTCTTAACCTTGCTTATCCAAATAGTTCATTTGTGCACCTACTTCAACAGTCTGTGTGAACATCACCTTCTCAGTGAAGCCTTCCCTGACTACCTGTTTAAAATGGAATATTCTGCCCCACATTTCCTATCCCCCCTTTCTCTTTAATTTCCTCAATAGTACTTACCATCATCAGATATGCTAGATATTACATATATAAATATAACATGAGATGAGACATCTGAAACCAAACATATCATCCAATAGAGGGCTTGACCCCACTATTACAAGGACAAATCAAAACCCAACTCTATGCTGCACAGAAAAGACAAAAAAACAATGCTAATAGAAAATAATTCAGAAATGCTAACAATGAAAAAAATGGAAAAAGGTATACCAACAAAATGCAAATAAGAATAACAAACAGATTTTGAAATCCAATTAAGTAGAATTCAGACCAAAACCATTACCAAGACAAAGGGCACCTTATAATGCTAGTAGCCACAATTCACAGTGAAAATTAAATATTTATGGAAGATTTGCAGGAAATAATGCAGCTTCTTTCGCGTGGCAGAAACTACAAGAGAAGATTCGAATAGAACAGAAATACATACATAATAGCAGACTTTAGTACACTTTTCTTAGTATGTAACCAAAAAAATTATGCAAAGAACATTTATGATAATTGACCCTATAATTTACATATAGAGACAAGTATATCCCAATAATTAAATTAAAAATACAAATAATATTCTCCATTGACCATATGATAAAAGTAGGAATCCATAATAATCAAAACATAAGAAAGCCTTACCAGCTTAAAATTTTTTAATTTTTCATGATCTATTTTTTTATTATTTTTGTTCAAGTACAGTTGTCTCCATTTTTCCCTTACCACTCACCACCACCCCACATATCCCCACCTCTCACCCTAGATCCTACCCTCCTCTGGCTTTGTCCATATGTCCTTTAAACATGTTCCTTGACGACCCTTCCCCTTTTTCCCATTGTCCCCACCCTCATCCCAGTTAAACATAGGTTGGCTCAAGGGGAAATACCAACTGATATTGAGAATTTTAAGAAAATAATGAAATGGCATCAGAGTCTATGAAATACTGCTAAAAATGTTCAGAATAAAATTCATAGATTTATTTACATCATTAAAAATAAAACATTGTAGTAAAAAAGTTAGAAATATTTAAAACTTGCTTTATTTTTCCCAGTTTGGATTTAATTACTTTTTTAATTAAACAATCTAGGTTTGAAAACAACCTAAAACAAACCTAGCTGTATGAAACAGCATTTAGCAATTTTACAATTAAGTATAATATTGGTACTGTTATTTTGAAACTGTTATATGTATAGTAGAAAAAATAAATGAGCAATTGTGTTCATACAGTATAAGAACCATGCTTTTCACCAGAGGAAAAGATGTGTAATATAAAATTAAATAAGTAAAGAATTCTTTAGTCTTTCATTAAGTTTGCTGCATAAGCACACATTTATTATTTATCTTTATCTTTCTTTGAAAAACTATTTATTTTCTACACCTTGTACTGAAAAGTCTGAGAAGTAGCAGCAACTCGTTTAGCCATGAACACCCATAAGTGTACAGATTGTGGTCAGCAAATACCATTTTCACTGAACGCAATGAAGGCTCCTTTGAGAAATGGTTAAGTATGGAACAGTAAACGAGGCTTTCCAATATGACAATGGGACTCTTCCATTGTCCAAAAGCGAGGAAGCCATAGAAATATTCGCAGTTGTCAAATGAACATGGAAGCCCAACATGCACAATTTGAGCTTTAAGATGAATAGTTACTGTAATTATATAAAGGTGTAAATAGAGATGCCAATAGAATTGATGGATAACTAGATGAAATAGGAGGTTCAATATGTTGCAGGATATAAAGTAACATATAGAAATCAATACCTTCATGTATTTGAGCAATAACACCTAAAGGAAAAAGTAGGAGAGATTACCTCATTTACATTACCAACAAAAATAAAATATAACCATAGTAATTGATAAATTTAACAAGAAATGTACAAAACTTGTATGAGAGAAACTTAAAAGCTTCCCTGAAAGACACAAAACTGGGACTTGAAAAAAAGGGAAAGAGACATTGCTCATCAGTAGAATAATGCAAAATCATAAATTGATACCAATACTTAAAGTATTTTTATAGAACTAGAGTCTATAGTTTATTTATTTTTTTTCTTAGCTGCGTGTTTTGTGTTTTGCATGGCCTCCTGCACTTTCCCTGTATGCTTTAGAGATTTTATTTATTTATTTTTAGAGAGGGAAGGGAGGGAGAGAGAGAGAGAGAGAGAAACATCAATGTGCGGTTGCTGGGGGTCATGGCCTGCAACCCAGGCATGTGCCCTGACTGGGAATTGAACCTGGGACACTTTGGTTCGCAGGCGGCGCTCAATCCACTGAGCTACGCCAGCCAGGGCTTATAGTTTATTTTTAAAAAATGAATAAGCAAGAATATCCAAGAAATAGGAAAAGGTAACCAAACAAAAAATAGCAATAAGGCAGGCCCAGCTCTAACAGATATTAGAGTACACTATATAGTGTCTGTAATTAAAATGGCGTACTGTTAGCATATGAGTAGACAATCAGATCAATGGAAAAAATAGAAAATATAGACATAGCCCCAAGTACAATGTGGAAATTTATGTATGTGACAAAAGTGGTCTTTCAAATCACTGGGAGAAAATTTGAGTTTTAAAAATTAAACATTGTTAGAACTGCTATATAGCCCCTTTAAAATAGGTAAAATTGAACATAACAACACATAGGTGAAATTCCAGCCCCCCCCAAAACAAAAATGTTCAACATGAATCTTATCATGAGAACCAATCTGAGTATCTGAAAAAACCACTGGCCTGAACTTCTCAAATATGTCAATACCAGAAAAAAAAAAAAACATACAAAGAAAGGGTATGGAAGTATGCTAATTGAAAGAAAGGAAAGGGACTTGATAACTAGTAAATGTAATGTGTGATCCTTGTTAAATCCTGGACTTATATTTATAAACAATAGGATAAGCAAGGTTTTTTTTTTTTTTTTGCAGCGTAGGGGCATGGGGAGGGGTTAATTGAGGAAATTCGAATACAGACTACGTTTACTAATTTGATGTGTGCAGTGGATACGGACTTCCTATGTCTGAAGAACCTAATGATGTATTTATTTTTTGAGGATACTGTATTGCATGATCCTATATTGCAGTAGTCCTCACTATGGGCAATTTGGCCCAAATCTCAAGACACATACATTTGACAACGTCTGTAAACATTTTTGGTTGTCACAACTGGGGGAGGGGAGAGTTGCTACTGGAATCTAGGGTATAAAGGCCAGGAGTGCCATTCAACATCACACAATGTCCAAGACCGTTCCCCTGCCCCCACAACAAAGAATCATTCTGTCTAAAATACCAGTAGTGCTGTGTTGGAGAGCGTTGATTTAAGAGAACTCCAATTCTTAGTGGACAGGTACTGATACGATAGACTGAATTAAATGAAATTGTTAGCGCAGATCACATGTTAGTAATATTTAAAAGTGAAAGGTTACTACGTGCACAACTAACTCAAAATGTTCCGCAAAAACACTGTTTGTGTCCTTCCGCCCTGGCTTCCCTCCAGCCTTGGGGACCGAGGGTCGCACTGCTTCCTGGCAGGGCTCACCCGCAGAGCCTGCGCTCTGAGCACCCGCTGCAGAGGCCTCTGCGCATGCGCCGAGCGGCCAGCCGCACCCACGCAGCGCTGCTTCAAAAGTTACAGACAAGCAGGCGGAGTGAGCAGCGCTTGCCCGGCTGCCCACAGCCGAGAAGAGGGAAGGAAACTCCCGCGGCAGGGGATTGGCTTCTCTGAGGTGAGGACTGTGCGTTCCTAGCTCAAGCCCGGAAACCTCCTTCCTTGTGATCTTCGGAGGGCGGCAGGGAGCGTCGCTCATCCTTTCTGAGCCCCCACCAGGAGGAGCCAGCTGTGTGTGGGCCCACGCTGCGGGTGTCCCCTTCCAGGCAGGACCCCCAGAGGTGAGTTCTGCACTCTCGGTAGCGGAAGCCGACTTCCTATGTCTGACAAGCCCAGGCGGTGCTGCCTCTCGTGGTACGGCTGCAGGAAAGTGCCGAGGCAGGCTCCTTCCCCGCTGGGCTCGCCGGGAGCGCCTACCCAGGTAGACTCCAAAATACCTCGACTTCTCTGCCTGCTTCTCTTAATCAAAGAGTTGGCTTTTTCTAAAAAGAGCCGGATAGCAAATATTTTAGGATTTTTAGTCCAGGACCAGTCTCTGTCTCCTATTTGGCTTTTTTTTTCTCTTTTTACTTTTTTTTTTTTAACAACCTCATAAAAATGTAAAAACAACTCTTAGCTCCTGGCCTAACAAAAATATGAGGATGACAGTGATTAGACTCTGATCATTCCCTTTCCCCAGCGAGGAGGTTGGAGCTTGCATCCTAACCCCAGAGTTGCAGTAAGGACTCGGGTTCCGTGAGGACTGCGACTCTCCTGCCCCGGTTTAGTTCACAGTCTTTTAGGTCCACACACCTGCACTTCTGCTCCTCCTTCCCGCTGGGTTCCTGGTGGTGAGCTCCTGCCGAGCAGCCAGGCCACCAGGAAACCCCCAGACCAGCTGCCACGCCCTGCTTTAAAATGACAGTCTCTTATCTAGAACCAAAGCCCAAGTACTCACATTGTGAATAAACTAGGATGAAAGTAATACAGATGTATTGCAAACAGTTGTATTTTTGTAGCATTTATTCTAGCGATGAATGTAGCGTATGACCGCTGTGGTAATTTGGAAAATACTGAAGAATATATAAAAGGAAATAAAAAATTCTCTATAATCCCAACCCACAAAAAAATATATTACAGAATTTATGTATTCTTTTAGTCCATTTTTTTCAATGCATATTAATAGGACAACTTACTGAATAACTGGATTTTTTAAAATGTTTCTTAATAAACTTTTGTTGAAGTATCGAATATAGAAAAGTGGGCCAACTATAAATATACACTTCAATGAACTTTCAAAGACTAGCACAAGCACATCCTTGCAACCACCACAGACATCAAGAGATAGACCCTTCCTGGCTTCCTTTGTCCCCTCTCACAGCAAGGGTGCCACTGCCTTAGCCTCACACGCATAGATTATTTGTCTGTTTTTGAGTTTCACATTAAATGAATTATTCAGTAAATATTTTATAGTTTTTTTATTTCTTTTACTTCATATTATATTCGAGATTCATCTGTGTTGTTCCCGGTAACAGAGCTTTTGAAAAAATTTTACTTTATGTGGTATGACATTCAATTATATGAATATACACCATTATTTATTTTCCTTTATACTATTTCTATTAATTTCACCTTTATTGATATAAAATTCACATACCATACAATTCATCCACATAAATTGTACAATTCACTGGGAATTTTAGTATATTCACAGACAGGTACAGCCATTCCCACAGTCAATTTTAGAACGTTTTCATCACCTCAACACAAGTCCATTCTTCTTTAGCTGTCTGGGCCCCCCTCCCTGCCCCCAAATTCTCTCCAGCCCTAAGCAAGCACTAATCTACTTTCTATCTCTGTGTATTTGCCTATTCTAGACGTTTCATTAAAATGGAATCATATAATATGGGATGTCTTGTAACTGGTCCCCTACACTGATTTTAGATATTTGTGTTATTTCCAGGTTTGAGATAATTACAGATGATACTACTGTGTATGATGTGTATACATGAAAACAAATCTCTCACAAAGAGATACATTGGGATATATACATTATACATATATACATTTCTATTGGGATATATACCTAAAAGTGGAATAGCTGGGACGTAGGTTCTGCTTACTATTACTACAATAATAGTTAATAGTGCCTAACAGTTTTTCAAGTTTATACACCCACCAGCAATGTATAATGAGTTATTGCTCCATACCCTAATCAACATTTGGTGTTTGTGTGTTGCCAATTTACATTTCTCTAATGAAAAAAAAGCATCTTTTCATGTGATTATTAGTCTTTTAGAGATCCTCCTTAGTAAAGTGCCTGTTGGTTCTTTACCCCATTTTTCTATTGAGTTGTTTGTCTTTTTCTGCTTCATTTATATACTCTATATGTGAATCTATTTTCATTTGAGCACTACAAATATACACACACAAACCTTTTCATAGTCTGTGGCTTGTATTTTAACTATCTCATTGTTAAATTTCACTGAATGTAAATGTTTAATGTTTAGTGAAATCTAATTTATTAGTCTTCCTTTATGGTTACTGCTGTTGCTGTCCTGTTTAAGAAATCATTGCCTGCAAGGACATTCTCCTATGTTACCCTCTAAAAATATACTGTTTGCTTTTGAACATTTAGATCTGCTAACTATGTGAACTGATGATGTACATCAGGGTTAAATATTTTTCATATAGCTAGCCAATTGACTGAGTCCTTTCCTTGAAAAGACCATCCTTTTCCCACTGCTCTGCAATTTTACCGTTGTCATAAATCAGTACAGATACTGGGATTAGTAAACAAGGGCTTTAAAATAAAGATGACACATGTAGTAAAGAATCTTACTAAAAATAAGATACAATAAATGAAGAGATAAGGAATTTTAAGAGAGATACAGATTATATTTTTTTAAAAGAACAAAATGGCAGTCCTAGAACTGGAAAATACAATATCTGAAATTACTTGATGGGATTATCAGTAGGTTGGACACAATAGTAGAAAGGATCATCAACTTGAAGACAGGTCTCCAGAAATCATACATCCATGACTCACACAATAGTATCAGGTGCTCTCTAGCATACTTGAAATTGAACTCCCAGAAGGCAAAAAGAGTATGGGGAAGAAAAATATTTGAAACAATATTCACAAAAGCTTTCCAAATTTGACTGAATATATTTTATCCAGGATATTTGCTTGTTTTTAATGAAGAGTTGATCCCAATAACCTAGCTTGCCATGAATGGAATTTAGAAGTTAGCATAAATAATACAAAGTTTTACATCTACATGAATAAGCAGCAGGACATTTTATAGTTGCACAAAATGTAGAAAAATGCTTTGTTGGGTGGAACTGTCCTGAGTATCACTGAACTTTTAACATAAAAACTGCCTGCCTGGTAAAGGACATTAGTACCACCCAATCATAATAATACCAAGTGTTTTCACAGTTTTTCAAAATCTGCCCTCAGCATGTAGTGTGGACCTGCATCCACTGTGAACCCCTCTCTCACACGATCTGGTGCTGCCTCCTTTCTCCAAGCCCTTTCTAACCTCAGCTTCTAATGCTCACATCTCTCAAACAACACTGGTCTCTTTCCATCTCAGAGCTTTTAGGATTTCTTTTTCATCTTCCCGAGTACTCCTCCCCCAAATACCCGTATGACTGACACTTTTCTCCTCCTCTGGCCTTTGTTTAAATGTCATTTTCTCAGTGAGATTTACAGATTAAGTGAAACAAAACCAAAGACAAAACTTATTCATTCTTTTCCCCATCCCTACTTGATTTTTTTCAGATATAATTGATGCATGACATTACATTAATTTCCGTTGTAAACATGATTCTGTATTGGTATATATTGTGAAATGATTGCCACACAGTCATAAAATGTTTTTATTTGTGATGAGAACTTTTCAGATCCACTCTCTGCAACTTTCTAATACAGAATAAAATACTGTTAACTTTGGTCACTATACTGTACTTTACATCCCCAGGGGCTATTTATTTTATAACAAGTTTATACCTTTTGCCAACCTTTACCCACTTATTTATATCTTTTATTTGAAATGCCGTGTATTTTAATTATTTAATTTGCTTATTATCTCACTTTCCATAGCACTAGAATACAAGTTCTGGTGAGAGGGGTGGGGAATTCATCAATTTTGTTCTCTTTGGTTTCTTCAGTACCTAGAATTTGTAAAAACTTGTTAACATTTTTCTCAGGACTGGCTTATGGACAACCTTAATTTCTTCCTAATAACCCCTATATCTTTTAGGGTATTTTTTCAGTTTTTCATGAATAAGAAAGCCCTGGTAGTATTCTAATAATTTCTACATTTTTAAGGTATGTTTGAATTTCTCAGCATCAAGGATTATAGTAGTAAAAGCTCCAGGCTTTTACCACGGAGAATAAGAAATGTGATATGGTTGTTTCCAAAGCAACAAAAAGCTCCACCTGATTAAGTACACTGAGGGCTTCTCCTTATTAGATTGGCGTATCCAACCAAACCACTTAGCACTAGTATCACAAAGAAATTTGCCTCTTCAGTTAGAGAGTAATTTGTACCAACTATTTTTTTTCAGGTGGTCAGGCTTCAGGATGGATGATGAACTTCCAAAAAGGAAAAAGATGGAAAATCATCGAATTACCGTAAACTGTGCTGCCAACCGAATAGGTGTTTCTAAAGGCTCAAGAGAAATTATATTCCTGCATTATATAATCTACCAACAACCTACTTACCTACTGTCTTAATCTAGTTTATTCTTGAAAGCAGAGCCTGAGACAAAGGGAAACATGTTCTACTTGGGAATGTGATCCTAGGGAGCGGGAATGAGAGAGACAGGAGGGAAGGGGTGGGGCGAGGCGGGGAGGAAAGAAAATACAAGCAAAACAAGGTAGTGTTATCCAGTGTCCACCTCTGTTAATGGTTTCTCAGGGAAGAACCTTCTCAGACGTCTTACTAAACTTTGTCTCAGACTGTCTGCCTGAGGGTTCAAAGGGAGAAGCAGTTCTCGCTCCTACATGTTGAGGGCTGCTCCCATTGGGGCTAACCCCTGACCCCCACCCCTATGCAAAGCCAGGGGAGCCTCACTGGTACTGGGGCATCCCACATTGCCACATCAGAGAAGCCTTGGGACAGGAAGCTAGATTCCTGGTATGTGCTGGAAGTGAGGCACTGCCAGCACAGAGCAGGGCCAAGCCTGCCCGGAACTGTTCACCAGAGCTGCGGCGGGAACTGGAGGTTGAAGAGATGTGAGACAGTGCACACGAGTGTACAGAATGTGCTGTCAGCTTTGTCCAGCTCTATTTCCTCTTTCTGTAATTAAAATTTCAGTGTCCAGAACAAGGATGGCAGAAGGGTTATATTTATTAGAGGGATGTTTATAAGAAATAGAACATGAACATGACAAATAGAACATGAGAACTTGGAAAAATTTTAAATATTCCATTTGAAAAATTGGGTTATTGGTGAAAGATATTGTATATCTTCTAAATTCATGTAATCTCTAAAAATCATGAATTGTTTGGAGAAATAAAATTAACCTTTTGTTATGCCTCTGAGAGCTTTATAAATCAATGTCATTTACTTTTCCTAAAGTACTGTTTTCTACTGTCACATAGCACTAGTGATACAGAGTTTACAACCAATGAAAGGACAGTGGTACAACAGAGGAAGGGAGAGTATTGGGATGATTTTTATCACATAAAGGGTTGGCATTAACATTGGTTGGGAAGGGGGGAAATTGCATGCTTTGATCTAGCCTTCCTCTAGGAGGCTCCACCTTACCAGAAATAGTTCTCTCTGTGCCTGCACCCCTGTGATGTCATCATCCTTTCTTATTTGATCTGGAATTGCTACCAATAGGATAGAACCTTTGAGTTACTCAATTCAATACATGTTGAGTTACTATTTGCTAAGTATAGGCATTGTACATTTGAGTAAGACATAATATAAAACATGATATCCAGAAGTTTCAGAATACATATTCTTTTAAGGTTTGTCATTCAACATTAACCAAGACTGACCATTTGATCACATATCAAGTCTCAACAAATTTCGAAAGACTGGAATAATATTGAGTATAAATTAAGCCAGAAATCAATTATAGAAAAACAAAAAATTTCCAAATACTTATAATTTAAGGAACATACCCTGAATGATCCATGAGTCAAACTAAATCACGGTGGAATTTAGAAAATATATTGAAATAATTTCTAATGCATATATAACATTAAAACTTGTAGGATTCTGTGAAAGCAAACACTTAAGAGAACTTTATAGCTCTAAATACATTAAAAAATTTCACAGAAAGTTTGGCTATTGGTATTTCCAGGGGGCGGGAGGCAGTGTTGAAGCAGCTTTTCAAACAGACAACAGACAGCAAAGGACTGGTCACAGAGGGAAGGAAACAAGGTGACCAGCTGCCCAGCCTCTCTAGGTTTAAGCATTGGATCACGTTTCAGAAGCTTAAGCTGAGCAGAGAGACTCTTGCTGCATGGGGGAGACAAAGATTGGAGTTGAATGAGACTGAGCTTGAGTTTTTCAGGACAGAGTATCAGTGAAGAGGGAAGTATGAAGATAAAAACAAGTCAGTGTATAGATGCCTTTGTTTCCATTGCTGAACATTAAGCTTAACAATTCCCAAAACTTGCACAAGAACGGGAAACATTTATCCTCCATCCAGCCATCGTAGAGAGTCCTCACTCAGAACTGCAGACATTCATGGGGATCCTGGGAAGGTTCACCTTGTGTATGTCTGACAGTAAAATCTGCACTAGACATGCCACCAAAAAGTAAATCCACAAACAAGCCTCAATATTATGAAACTGATACACAAGTAAGTTAACTACCTGTCAGAACAAATTGAAGTATGTTTTTTCAGGTCCTCAAAGATGCATGTGCAAAAATAGATTTACAAGGGATCTATTTGGGGAAATACCTCTGAGGATTGAAATAGAAAGGGAGGCAGAGGAGGAAGTTTTCAGACTGTTGCATGTCTAACCCCTTCGAAGGAAAAAGGGAAAGAAGGAGGGTGGAGTAGCCAGGGTCTCAGACTGTAACACAATTCCGAGAAAAGTTTAAGGTCAGGCTGATGAAACTTGCCCCTCAGAGCAGTCCCTTGCACACAGGAAAGGGCCTGCATTAGTGTGCCGGATCTGCTCATTGTTCTGATGGAAAAAACTCATGGGAACTGTAGCCTTGGCATGAAAAGATCACTGGATTCAGAGAGCAGCTGATGGGGCCCTCAGTCAGGTAAGCTCCCCTCAGCAAGAGATCTGGGTGGCGCACCTTCATCACTACCAGAGTCCGCTCCTTGTGCTATTCAGCACTATTCAGGGAAGAAGACCTCCATGATTGTGGCCAGAGCGTTTATCTTCCTGAGGAAAAGCTTAGCAGAGGACAGTTGATTAGAAGGATGGAACTACATCCACTATCACTGATCTCAGGGCTGCCAGTGGGCCTCTTCCTCTCCTTCCTCCACTATGCCATTTTGGAACCCCCTCACACTTACAGTCACCTCAGGAGTTCTTAGTGATTTACTTGATGATGTGATGCAAACTTTCATTCCTGAGAGTTCTGAAACCTTAGTAGTCATCCCCATCTTGGACTGAGTTTGCTCTGAGTGTCTGTTCAGTGACAGTGGGACAAAGGAGCAACAGGAGGCACGGAAGCACCAGGCAGCTCACCTGGGATCCACACATACCCCTCCCTGTCCCGTTGTGGAGAAGCAGCCCAACCCACTGCTCGTGGCGGTCAGTTACTCTGTGAATATGGTGACTTCTCACCTGCACACTCCTGGGCACAAGGAGTACAAAGTGTTCTAGTAACAACCATTCTTTGTAGTTCAGTGGGACCCACTGTATCCCCTGGCAAGAGTCTGCCCTCTTTGGGAACCAAGACCTCTAAGCCTGCAAAGGGCAGAATTGCAGGGCAGAAAGCACAAATATGTCCAATAAAAAAGTCATTGGGAGTGTTTTAGTAGTGCCACTCCTTGTGCCACCACATTTGACTCACAATCCTTTTGGGCCCAGAGCACCATAGAGTTCTGAGGTTTAATGCATACACTGTGTTTTGAAAGATGGCAGCCCATCCTTTCAGAAGGTTGCCTCAAAGCTCATGCTTCAGCTGTGCCCTTAGAAGACTATTGTAGCATTCCATGAGTGGCTGCGTGTAGAAGGCTGCAGAGTGGTGTAGTATGTGGTAAGAACAAGGGATCCCATGGTCATGGGCCCACTCTTGCACCTTCATCACGGTGCAGTGGTCAAGTACTGTGTAAGTCCTTCATAGTGGTGCTGGCTGAAGCTCTGCAGGTAGTAACGGCAAACCCAGACCTGGACCAGGTTCTATCTTTGTCAAAACAAACTACTGGCCCTTCCAGAATGGCAGAGACCCACTATAGTTGACTTGCCATGAGACCATTTAGTCTACTTGGGGAACAGTGCCATATTAGGGGCTCAGTGATGGCCTCTGTGGCTGACAGCATGGACATTCAGAGCCTACAGCAGCTGGATCAGCCATGGTAAGTGAGAGTCCATGGGTTGGGCCCATTTATAACATCTACCTCTGCCACTATGTCCTCGTCATGCCACTTCAGGGTCTGACAGCAAAGTCTGCCTAATCTCAACTGGCCAAGTGCTAAGTGCCCTGTCCATGATGGCAGTGGGTCCTAACACATGAAACAAAAACATTCCAACTCTATGTCCACTCCCACATGTCCGTCCACCTACGTCTACATCAGACTTTTTGTACTTTCCCAGTCTTTTTCTATCCATACCCCTGAGCAAATGGCCAAGCCACTAGCCACTGCCCAGAAAACTGCACTTTCTCATCCAGAACCAGTTCTCCACACAAAGTAGATGATGGAGTATACCATTCACAGCTCTGTGTATTAGAAATATTTGCCCTTTCCATTGTCCTTCAAGGCCACTTCTGGACATAGCTATAATGTACCCAATTGTGTCTGATCCTCTTTCCTAATTGGAATAGAAAAGAACACCTTCTGCAGATCATTGGCTACATACCTACATACCATGTACCTGAGGTCTTTTTTATTGAATTTATTGGGGTGATATTGGTTCACAAAACCCAGCCCTTCTTAATTTCTAGTCATGAACAATGTCACATTTGCACAGCAGCTGCAATCAGGGCTAATGCTAGGTTACAGTCATTCTAAACAGTTCCTTCAAAGCCCAGACTGGCAAAATGAATGGAAAAATGATGAGGACAACCAATAAGCTCCACCTCTGCCATCCCAGCCAAATGTTTTTGACTTCCTTTATTGGCTGGATAAGGAAGAGTTTCAGTGATTTCCATGTGGCTTTTCCCACTGTGATAAGCCTTACCTAAAATGCCAGAGGCTTTATGTGTGTTACAGTCATTTCCAATTATACACTGAGACACTGTAGACATGAACAACTGTGGGGCCACAGACTCGGTGTGTCTGTTGTGAGCCAGACTTTAGCTGGTACCACAGGGCCTGGTCCACATGAGCCCCCAATTTAATGGAGTGTCACTATGCTGCTTTGGGTTTTCAGATTTCAGTGTCCAGTAGTCCTTGAAGTGCCTGGATGTTCCCCCCTCTCACTGTACTATCATCCTAGCAGTTGGCCACATGTCCATTTAGAGAAGAACTTGGAGATTCATCAGAGTATATTTCTGCCACTGTATAGCAGGGTCTTTCCTCTGAAGAACCCAGCCACCACTTCCATCTGTAGGTTCTGTATCTGAAAACTGCCTCAGGTCTGGGAACTGAACAAGGGACTGGGATATTTCATTGGGACCAATGCCTTCACGCTCTTCTTTTCCCATTTTTACCCTACTGGTTACAAATGTTAAGCAGCATTTTTGTTGCTTGCCCATCTGTTTTGGCTATAGCAAGTAGTACAGTCACTTCCAAAACATCCTGGGATTCAAACCCCTTTCATTGACCTTCCAACTTCACCAGTCATTACAGTGATCATGGCCTCCTCTTGGCTTTGGGTAGTTAAGCACCAGTCCTCTGTTGCTTCAGGGCGCATTACCCCAGAATGATGTTTACAAGCCCAGTTCTGTGAGCACCTCACCCATGGTCAGCCCTGATCTACAGAGGACAGCCACCACTGAACCCATGATGCTCATGCCTTCTCACAGGTACATTCTCGGCGGCCTTAGTGAATCAGGTGCCTTCCAGGCCCTGGTTTGGAACACAACTGTGTGGTGGGTTTTCTGGACTCATGATATATCCAGTCCAGCACGACCACTTCTCTCAGCCTCTTTATTACTTTTCCTACAAGTTACTATACCACTGGGCATTTCCACTTCACTCAGTGTTGGCCAAAATGATATCAGGCTTCATATCCTAACAGTAAATTTGACCCATCCCCTGGGGTTCTTGCTAAGATGATAAATCCTGTGTCCCAGCGAAGGACCCCTAAATAAATAAGTTCTTGTTTCTGTAGTCTTGTATGCTGGTCCCCTAAATAAAGCACCCTCAAAATCCAATCTCAGGAATACTTTCCAGGCCCATGGTGATACAGGCTATTTCTTGTAGCTCCTTCAATGTGTAATCTTTTTCTTCCTCTATCAGGTCCAGCACTTTCCAACTGCAGTTATGCTGGATTTAACTTGACTCATCTGCCTAGCAGCCAGGAAAGCAAGTAAGACATCTCTTGATGGGGCACCTACCCACTGCCTTGTTGTGGAGGGGCCTTTGTGCATCTTCCACCATAGGGAAGTCCGCAGGTTTCCATAAAGTGCTATGTGGGCCCGTATGTACATTGGTAAATTCTTATAAATATTTAAGAAGAAAAAGAAAACACACATTTTTTCTACTGAATAGGAAAACACAACTACTTCCCAACCTCTTTTATGAGACAAATATAACTTTGATATCAAACCTTGACAAAGATACTACAAAAAAGGAAAATTCTATAAATGCAGACAAAATAAAGACAGGATTGTTTAATCAGATTCAAAGACTGACAGAAATAAGAGATTTTATCCATTACAGAGTTTTTCTAAAAACGTTAATAACACAGGTCTCAAGATGTCAGGCAAAGCAGAGAGAAGTCTTGGCCAATGCCTGTGGCTTTCTGGGTCCTTCCTTCCTTCCTTGAATAAGCTATGAGGCCATGCTGGAAAGATGTGTCCTCTAAGACACATCTCTAAGGTGGCTGGAAAGATGCCACGTCACACAACATGGAATATTTCAGGTCATGACACTTCTCTATTTTATACCCAAGTAATTGTATATTTTCCTGGAAGCCATGCTCAGCAGATTCATAGATTCTGGTTTTGTTTATCATAGTCAGTCCTGAATTAGGGACATCCTGCTAAAAGGACTCACCTCCTAATCATTAATATTACTTTATTTACATGAAGTTTGTTATCAATATGTTTACAGTGAGATTAGCCTGGGTTGCCTGCCTTCTTTCTTTCCTTGGAAACATCCCCCAAAATGTTTCTAGAAGAAAAATTAATTGGAGGCTAACCACTTAACTCTTTCCTACTCAAAAGCCAATACATTTCACAAAAATAGATGCTAAAATATTTTTAAATATTATTAAATACAATTTATAATATGTAAAAAGGCAATACATCATAATATTGGTTTAACATTTGAAAATTAATGTAATTTATCATGTAACAGATTAAATTAGAAAAACCATATAAATTTAATAAATGCAGAATAAGTAATTGACAAATCAATACTCATTAACATTATAAATTATCAGTAAATGAGAAATAGAAGTGCATTTTTGTAAGCTGATAAGGGTATCTACTAGAAACCTACAACTAACATAATACTTAACAGTAAGACACAGAGTCTTTCCCCTCAGTACTGGGATTTAGGTAAAGATGTTCACTCTCAGCACCTCTAGTCAACATTGCACTTGATGTTCTAGCCAAGATAGTGAAGGAGAGAGAGGGGAAGAAAGTAGAAATATATATTGGAAAAAATAAAATAAAATTTTATGTCACGATTTTGTATGTAGAAAATCTGAAGGAATTCATAAATAACCTGTAAGAATGAATGATTATGTGATTTTAGCATGGTCAAAATATGATACAGGATCAATATCAAAATCAATTACACTACACATCCTTGTACTATATCAATTGGACAAATAAATTTTTTAAGTATACAATAGTAATAAAAACACCAAATATGTAAAATAAAGCAATTATAACATTTAAATTTTTCTACATGGAAAACTATAAAATACTGTGAAAAGAAATTTTTAAAGATTTAAATAAATGGAAATATAAACAATGTTAATGGAAGGAAAAACCAACAATTTTAAAATCAATAGTTTTAATTTGCTCTAAATTTATCTATAGAATGAATGCAAAAACTAATCAAAATACTAGCAGGGTTTTTTTCTTTTGTTGAAAAAATAAATAAAGTGAATCTAAAATGTATACAGAAATAGAAAGGACCAAGAATAGCCAATAGTCTCGAAAAAGAAATAGCTGGAAAGCTTATACTACCATATATCAAGACACACCACAAAGTTACAGCAATGAAGACATTAGTGTTTGCACAAAGATAAACTAATAGAACAATGGAATGGAATAGAGAAGTAAAATTGGGTATTTTTCTCCAGAGGTAAATGCTTGGTTCCTACCCCAGCACCTACCCCTTATTCAAACTCATACTTCCACTCTAACTAGACTGCAAGTTTCATGCCCTGAGGAAAAGAGGCCATAGGAAATGTATCAAAATAAACTTGCAAAGTCTTCATCAGTGTAGCTCAGTTGGTTGGACATCATCCCAGAAAGCAAAAGGTCTCTAGTTTGATTCCTGGTCAGGGCACAGGCCTGAGTTTCAGGCCAGGTCCCGGTCAGAGCATGTGCAAGAGGTGACCGATTGATGTTTCTCTCACACACTGATGTTTCTCTCCCTCACTTTATCCCTCCCTTCCCCACTCTCTAAGAAAAAATAAATAATATCATTTAAAAAATAAAAAATAAATATACAAAAAGTAAAAAGGTTAGTTATTGCCTTTTAAGTTTTTCAACAATCAAAATCATGGTTATCAAAACTAAATCATAAAATTTAGTGTTGGAGCAATACTTGCCTAGCTAAACTCCTCCATGCAATATCCTCTCCAAACTCACTCAAAGAAAAAAAAAAAATCAGTGCTAAGTGAGAAGAAAATAAGTCACATTTGGAGGAAAGCAGAGTTAACTGCTGCCCTGGCTGATGTGGCTAAATGGGTTGAGCCCTGACCTGTGAACCGAAAGATTGCTGGTTTGATTTCTGGCCCAGGGGGTGCATGCCTGGGGTGCAGGCCGGGTCCCCAGTTGAGGGCCTGTGGGAGGCGGCCAATCAACTTTTCTATCACATGTCGATGTTTCTCTACCTCTCTTTCTCCCTCCCTTCCCCTCTCTCTAAAAATAAATAAATAAATTCTGTAAAAAAATTTCTATTTAAAAATAAAAGAGTTAACTGCTGCTGAGGGTCTTGGAAGAGAAAATGAAAGTTCTAAATTAGGGTATGATAGAAGCCCCAGAAAAAAAAGTACATGATTGAAGACAAAACTGGTACCCTACCTCCTGTCTAGTTATCTTAAAAAAGTTCCATAGTGTTGCTTTGACACTGCAGCATTAGAAACTGGAACAGAAATATCTGCACTGAGTAGGCAGATGGAACCTAAACTACTTCACAGACATTGTGGGGCCACAGGATGGAGCTAATGTTTGTCTAGTGTGATTGAAACATTTGGAAAATGATCCCAAGAGCTGACAGACCTTCTTAGCCTGAGATGTAGTATGAATTCATTGAAGAGGTACTGGAGGGAAATGCAGACATCTCATCAGATGTCAGCAAGGAAGGTGATACGGTAAAGGCCGGAAAAGGACAGTGTTAATCTCAGCTCATGCGAGCTGTGGACAGATGCCAATCAAGAATTTGATGTATCCCCCAAGGCTAAGACATGATTTAAGTCCCTTGGAGCTTAGCTGCAATCCTGAGTAGAAGAGGAAAAGATGTATTAAGTCATTTTAAAACATAATGTCTGTGTACCTAAAAAAATGACTAAAGGATTTGGGGGTGGGGGAGTGTGCACACACAACCCAGCAGAATGAGAGCCTAAGACACAGATTAAGTTCAGTTATGGAAAAGGAAAGCCAATTTCCCACACCCCTGAGTGTGTGACTTGCAAGCCCATAGCTAATATACCAATAACAAAGTTTTCAAGCAGGACTTGCTGGGCAGAGGAACCTAGAGTAAACTGCATTCAGTCTTTTAACAGAAGTTGCAAGGCCCTGTAAGATTAGGGAGACACTTACCAAATTATGTTCTGTGGAACATTAGTCCCATAGAATATGAATTGATGTTAGGAGAGAAACAAAGGTGGAACATTTCTTCAGTACCAGATTCTCAAAGCCATTACTATGTGAATGCTTAGTGCAACTCCCCAAGAGAGAAATTGATCTGGCCCATGTGGCAGCATTGTGATGTACAGCCCAGATGCCCTTTCAAGGAAGGACTTGCTCCTCATTTGTCCCGAGTGCTGTCAGCAGGCGCCCTGCAGCTCTAGTCCTCTGCGGGGATTCTCTCAACTGCACGCAACCGCCTCACCTACGCACTTCTCTTCATGGGGTTGCTTATCCACATCTGTCCCTGCAAGGCACAGAGTTGTTCTCCTGCCCATCTCAGGACCACTCTGAAGGTTATTTCAGCTCCAGAGCTTTCCATAGTGTTGGCCACGGCGGCTTGTTGGACCAGCAGTACAATTCAGCTTCTCCCTTTACCTAATCAAGTGTTGGTCCCACGAGCTCTGCTTAATAAACTCCTTGCAGGTTAAACTACATCTCAGAGTCTGAATCCCGGAGAACCTAGTCTGAGATGTCTCTTTTCCCAATCCTATTTGCCCACCAAAGCCTTTCTTCACAGAGTACCTAACAAGCATGAGGTTTAAGAAACACATATTTGGATGCAGGTGTGAGAACTGGGTAAGTACTTGCGTGGGGAGTGGGAAGGGGTACCTGAGACTTGAACACCAGCCTATGAATTCTGTGAAATTTGAAACCAACCTAATTTTGAAATATAATTTTTGAGGTCTAATTTTTAAAGTACTGCAAAATACCATATCTATTGAGGTAAATAGAGAAACTCCAAATATGATTTGATCTACACAAATAAATTTTATTTTTCCTCTAAAAATGGTTAAATCTGTAAGGTGGTGTCAGTGGTGTAAAAAAATGAAATCATTTCTGTCTGACAAATGCAAATATTTTGCCTTCACAGTTGTCTTTGGATATTTAGTAAAAGATTAGGGAAAAGCATAAGGAAGACCTTTGAAAATCAGTTTCCACAAAATTAAAATTAGTCAGTAGGATATTTACAAAACTGAAAAATTTTGGAGCTAGAAAATACCCCCAAAAGTCTAATGGGTTATAATACACTTAACTTATTAAAATATTTGTGTTTGGGAAGTCCGTGACAAATATCATTTCAAGGCATAACTGTATTGCCAAAAAAACATGAAATAAATCTTTATTACAAATGTTTGAAATAAGCATTTTTATATTTTAATACTACTTTGAATCAAGGAGCTGGCTTGACAGAATAACACCTAAATGACCAGAGACAGTGAACTCGGGCTGCATGACCAGAACAGAGCAATTTCCAAATAAAATGAGATTTGTGCAGCCTCTACTGATGCGGCTTGGGAGGAGCCTGCTTTAGCTCACTTGAATAAGCCACTGTCTATGGCTCACAAGGGTCCCGTTCTTAATGAGGTGGTGCATAGCAGCAGCACACTGTGAATCCGAATAGCAGATGGCAACACTGTTGAGGAGGCTGGCAGTCTGATGTCTAGCCACCAACTGGCAGCAATCATTACTGAACTGATTCATGCACCCAGGGAAAATCTTCCTAAGAGTCTTAGCACATGTGAGCAGCGAGAAGCAAATGGCCTGCTCTTGCTATCTTCTGTAGACACTACCTATGTTTCTAAAAATATTATTCCCCAAAGCAATCCACATAAAGAAACGGCACATTGTGTGAACTGGAGACCTTATTCCTTTCCTATCTACTCATACACTTTTAAACATGATAGCTATGATTTCTCTGTTCCATGAATAACTTTTATTCGAAGGAAATAGCTTCATAGCATTCACCCTATTGGACTCATGGCAATTATTCAATGATAGGCAAGCACTTACAGATGTTCTAAATAAAGGTTCTGTGTAAATGGCATTGTGAATCTAATAACGACATATTCTGTCTTACATAATGAAGCAATGGCCTAAATTGCTTACAGTCCATCTACCTGAGGCAGGTAACTCAACCCTGGGTGAAAAGCTTGTTATTATCACACTTGGCTAGGAAAGCAGAGAAAGGCAGCCACTAGCTTTATAAACTGTTCTCATCTAAGTGCCTTTCACCAGGGAAAAAATCTTGGTGAGATTCATTTTTTACAAATCTCTTTACAAATCAAAATGATAAGCAAGTAGCATTTTTTTCTATTCAAATGTGGAAAACATTTGTCTTTTGTAACCAATAAAACCAATTTTCTATCTCTATATATTAATAAAGAAGATTTAAGATAAGGCTTTAATGGAAAAAATAAATCCTTGCTTCATTCACTTACAAAATACTTGCACTTAAATTAAAACAAAACAAAACAATCCTGGCTGTTCTCTAAATCTTCACTAAATTTGTTTTCTAAAATTAAGATACGAGATTTCTTTTATGTCATGTGCTCATAATAACACAGAGAAATCACTATAGTCCAATGTCAGGTATTCCCCATATTGTGATCACAGATTTTATTACATATTATTTTTGGCAATTATTTTATAGAAGCAAAATTTTAAACTTTTTAAAAAGAAGTGCCACAATTTATCTGAATGTGTTATCTTTGACTCTGGCAATTTGAAAAACCAATTTAGGCTGAAATATCATTTATAACCTCCTCCAGAGAGAATTCCTGTGTCTTGTGTCAAACAGAAGGGTGCTTCTGTTGCACGTTAGATACCTGAGCCCTGATCATAAAACTCAAAGGGAAACTCAAACACCATCTCAAATCTTTCAACATTCAGCCCTGGCCAGGTAGCTCAGTTAGTTAGAGTATCATCCTGATAGACCAAGGCTGTGGGCTCGACCCCCTATCAGGGCACACCATAATCAACCAATGAGTGCCTGAATGTTTGGAACAGCAAATCAATGATTCTCTTTCTCTCTGCTTCCCTTCCTTGCTCTCTAGAATCAATTTTTAAAAACAAACTCTCAACATTCTCCCCAAACAAGAAATCAAATGCCAGAAGTCATCATGCACTTTAATATTTAAGGAAAGAAAACCCAATTCACTTAGTGGTTTGCTCTCATTTGCTGCTCTGTTGGTTGTTTTACAAGAAATCAACATACCTGTCCCACATTAAATGACATCTTAAAATGGTGGCACATGAGTTCCCTAAAATAACTGGCAACACTCAAAATATTGAACAACTTATCAGACCAACAGGAGTTGTGTTTTTTATTCAAATACTATGAAATGTTGGATATTAAGAAAATAAGGATGATAAACTTTTGTCCTTGAATATTAGGCCATACTTAATGTTAAATATAAAAAAAAGCTAGTAATAGATAGGCTATTCAAAGATATATTCCCAGGCATTTTGATATAATGGTAAACACTAGAAGGTGCCCAAGTATATCAATCTCAGTACTACAGATGCTCAATTTAAGTAAGTCAACCACTTTATCAAAAGATAAATAGTCTCTTTCAGAACACAAGAATTCTAGCAATCATGATCTAAAAGTGCATGTACCAAGTAGTAATTTTCTGTTCTCCTACCTTTCACTAAAGCTGTCCTTATCAAAGACCTTGATGATACCTGTCTTGCCAAAATTACAGTTTCATTTTCCAGTTCTCTCTAACTCTCAGAGGCATTTAATGCAATTGATCACTGCCACCACCTTAAAACACTTTCTTGGCTTGGAGTAAAGACAACAGTGTGCATCCCTGGTGGTCCTTCTCCCTCACTGCGGTCCACTGTCTTCAGCTCCTCACCAAAATCCTGACCTTTTAACACCGGGATGTTCTTAGATACTCTCCTGTGTACATTCTGATATCCAAATGAACTTGGGTATTCTGCTATGTACACTCTGCTGAGGGCAAGGACTGCTTGTGTCTGATTTATGGCACAATGCTTAGTACATCTTGAACACAAATATTTGTCAAAGGAATGAATGAATACTGGAAAAACATACCTAGTTGGAATAGATGAGTGTAAGTACAATAATCATGGCCTGGAGATTTAAAAGTTTTTAACTATTACCTCACCAAAATAGGTATAAATATCATCATAATCCTCGTCTTTCTATGATAGGAACTTGAAGCTCAGATCAATCAAGTAACTTGCCCAATAACATGAAGCTACTAAGTGTCAGAGTTAAGACTTGTGTTCTTGCTGTCCTAGTCCAAAGGCCACGTTACTAACTCAGTGCTGTACTTTTGGATGAGCACAAGAGAAAATGGAGAACAGGAACCTGAGTTCAGCTTGCTCTCTGCTGGCCCTCTGCTACAACGATATGGTCTTGAAGTTGATGGCTCTGATGATAGCGGACTACTATTTATACAATAAAATACAATGCTATTTTTCTCACATGCAAAAGGAAGAGGACCTGTGTCTTCATCTATGAAGTGGAGATAAAAATACCTTCTGTAGATCATTACTTTTATGCTAAAATAAGATAATAGGTATGTAAAATATAAATTGCTATACAAAAAAATAGATAATTTCCATTCAGTAATTATTATTACTGGGAGGTGCTAAAAATAAGAGCTAAAGTGGAGAGGCAGAAAATCTCCTCACCAGCAGGAACAGAGCAGAAGAGCAGGAAGAAGAGTCATGAAAGAGCTGGAAGGTCCCTTAGTTTCCTGGTTCTGTCAGTTAGGGACATGAATGGAAAAGAAAGGTAATGTTCTCCCGTTCCCAGGTAAAACATAATGAACACCCACTACATGATTACAAAATCAAAATTTCATAACTTAGCCATACTATATTTTTTAACAAAAAAGTAAATCATAAGGACAAAACTCTGCCGATGCTGTGAAATAAAACCTGCAATTTTGCACTTAATTTGTTTTGCACCTGTGTGGTTTTACCTTCCATTGACTCTAGAGACATTACAATTAGCAAATCCCAGGGATGACTGGAGATAAAGTAGGCAAGGGATGTTAGGTTAATGAGGCAGCACAGAGGAAGGCAATCCTGTGACCTGCAGGTCCGCAGAATACTCGTGTACAGGTCTTTAAACTGTAATCAGGGAGCACAGTTAGGAATACTCCCCCAAATCCCTTTCACCACCGGGTTCCAGATTGTAATATTCAATGATTACATAAAAGGGTAGCCAGGGTGAACTTAAATTCTGGACTTCACTTAAAAGTCTTAGTAAGGACCCCTTTTTCCTTTGTTAGCAATACAGCCATCTGATCCCCATGAGGGAGACTAAGGCCTGTCACTGCTGATACCTAGGTTTCTTGGTCGTGTTTGTATGGCCACTATGGACACCAGACAAGACATCTAACTTAGTTAACCAGAAGTATTTATGAACCCAGAGAGTGAAAGAGGGATGGCCTAGTGGGTAGAGCTTTGGAGTTAGTCAGCTCAACCTTTAAACCTCAGTTTACAAACTTAGCAAACGTAAAACAGCCTCACCTGAAATCTGTACATTATTTAAACAGATATGGTCCTTCACAGGGCAGTTTTGGAGATCCATGATAATATACTTCAAGTGGTTGTATTTCCTGGCACAGAGGCAGTTTTTGTAAAGCATGGCTATTATTATTATTATTATTATTATTATTATTATTAAAGTTGTTAATCATCAAAATGATTGCAAAATTTATTTCCACTGATGTTTTAAATAAAAAAAGAGATGCATATATGTGTTTGCATACAATCTATTCTAGGGATTTAAGAATCTGTGCAATGACCACTTCCTAGTTCTCTTTTAACTTTAATTATTAATTATTAAAGGTCATTAGTCAAAGAACATTAAATGCGTACTATGTACTAAGTCTAGGGTAGCATGAGTGCAAGGTCTAGGGAAAATACAAAAATAAGTATAATATAGACTCCATTCTAGAGACTATGTAAAAAATTTAAAAAATAAGTATCATGAAAAAGGAATGAATAATATGTGGGAATTCAGAATACATAGATTTCTATGTGATGGAATCTGGGAAAGTACCTTGGAAAATCGTTATTTGATCTGAGCCTTAAAGTAAGCACAGAATTTAGATATGCAGAGATTGAGGAGGAGGTAAGCAAATTAATGGATGATTTGTGAATGATTCATTCATTTCAAAATCTTCCCATTGCTGTAATTCCTGGAAATCGGCCCCTGTGGTGCCTCCACTCTAGTCATAGACAGCCAACCCACAGGGAAATGAAACGACATCAGGGAGAAACATGGAGCAGTCCAAGACGGGTGGAGGGAAGAGTGGCTGATAATGAACTTGCAACCAGATCACAGAAAACTTTAAATGCCAAGGTATTTGGACTTTATTCAAGCCTTTTGGAAACAAATTTCAAAAACATTATCCCATATTAAAGTTAAAAACAAAAGATAGATGTCTGATCTAAACAAACTGACCCAAAGAATGTTGTTAAAAGATAATGAGTTATATTTAAATTTTTAAGACTTTATTTGAACATTTATCAGCTGGAAACAGGTAGCATCAAACCAAAAGTGCTTAGGAGCACTCTGCTGACAGGGCCTAGGGAGATTTATGTAGAGGGTGGAAGCAAAGAAAGGAAACTACTGGGTTAGCTGTAGTTTAAAGCCTAGTGGGCTGTTTGTGATTGGTCATCCTTAGTGTTGGATTTCATAACCTTGAGGCTCTTACAGGCTTAGATTTTGGTGCTCACATAGGCCACCATCGGGCATTAGAGCCACCTTAGTCTGATGGCCTCCTTGTTTAACTAATGTAACAACACGCCTATTGTTAAGGCTGCTTGAATGGCATCTAAAGTTCTTTCTAGCAGAGTTGGAAATGGATCTCACTGAAGGAAGCCTAGAAATAGGGATGTGATTTCAATAGGCCAGGAGTGATGTAATGAGGACTTAACTTGAGGCAGAGAGAGAGAAATGAGAGATACTGTGATAATGCTTCACTACTCTTCATAATGCTGTTCTGCCGCCTACCAAGACAGGGATTGGTAAAATGAGATAATTCAAATCCATGTGTCTCTCAACATTTGTGCTTACAAGAGTGTGAACACTTCCATTTCAAAATTATACAGGAAATAAGTAACAAGGTGATTGAAAAGTCAGTTAATCTGGCAGACTGTCATGGAAGCCGGAACTATGCCAGAGAGCAGCCTCCCACACTGTTCCATTCTGACACTGTCTGCCTGCCTTTCTCCTGCCCTGCCTGCCTGCACACTCCTGGTGTGTTCCTCAAGGATTTTCAGTCAACTCCCCTTGAAGTCTAAATCAGGTGACAAGTACTGAACCTATTATGGCTACAACCAGCAAGGCATATCCTGCTAACTTTCAATCTGGCCTACATTTGTGTGAAGCATTTTCTTGAAGTGACTAATATTATCTCTATGAGAAAAAGCCTTATGTGTGACTTTTCATTATAAACATATCCACTGGGTACATAACATTATTCAAGAAAACATGAGAGCTTGCACACAAGTAAACATCCGAAAGGGCAGCAAGACAAGATAAATGTTTCCTAATAAAAGCATGGGAATACATTTCATTATGTGTGAAAAGTAGAGAGGTTATCCTAAGAGACATATAAGGTTAAAAAATACCATGAGAGATACACTCACTCACAATCATGGATAAATATGTTAACAGAGATATATAAATATCAAATTCATCATATTAACATTCCCCAGTGCCTGCTTATTTCCACTCCACGCTTATCCACTCTAATTATTCAGCTAGTTGTCAAACCAGAGACCTGGGAAGCACGCTTTGCCTGCCCTTTTTCCTAATCTTTCATACCTAATTACTTAAAATGTTTGGGTTATATTCTACTAACCAAATTTCTCACCTATAGCTAATTTCAACCAATGGTTATTTTCTCTTTCTGGTATAAAATAAAGTGTAAACTCCATTTCATGGCAAAAAGGCTTAAGATACAGCCCTTCAGTGTGGTTGAGCTCCAACCAGAAGGCTTGAGGGTCATTTCTTCAGTGAAGCCTATGGAACTCCCTGCTGCTCAAGCATACCTTCTTAAAGCACTTATTATTCATCCTAAGTATTTTCTACAGATTACTTACCTCTATCACTAGACATAATGAAATTTTGGAAATCAGAATTGTCATCTCATCTACAGCAGTGAGAATCAAAACCATGGAACACACACACACACATATACACACACACAAACACACAGGGTACTGTCAATGTCGTCGTTAGCATTGCTTTACTGTTCCAGAAGATCTCTGCCAGAGAAGATAACATTTCAAATAGCTATATTGTCTAGCCTGGGATTTTCTCTAAAATCCACCAACTGAACAAGAACATGTAAATCAATAGCTTACACACAGTGGACATAAGAAACATCCAGACCTGTAGGGAATTTTTATAAGAGTTTATCTGAGCACAAACTAATAATAATTGCCTGGAAACTAGACCTCAGATTCTCCAAAGAATGAGTTTCAAAGTTTCTTTTAGGCATTAAAAATTAAGGAGGAAGCAGAAGGAAGAGCACAGAAAGGAGGGAGAAAGCAATGCAGGAAAATGTCTATGATTGAATTACAGGCAAGTTAACAAGACTATGCTTTCCCTCGAGGGTGGTTACACCTAAGAGGGGTCTGAAAAAGAATCACTCCTGGCATTTCAAAGGTGTGTTAACCTGGATACTCAGGAACAATGGGCAGGGCTTGCTTATGGCAAAGACAAACGCTTCATAGGCCTGGGCTGTGACTATACCCTAGGACCTGCCGGATTAGAAATTTATGATTAGATCATCCTGTGGGGTTAGTGTTGATAAGAGCCCCTTTTTTTGCTCAAAAGTGTCTGTCAATAATTCTTCCCACTACTCAAAGAGAATCACTTTATGAAGGCAATGAAAAGGAGGAAATATTCACATATATTGAGCTCTGTAGAAAAATATTTTCCAGAAAAATCTTTGATCAAAACAAAGGCATGGCCAACAAATATCCTCAAGCAATCAAGTCCTGTGCTTGAGTCTATGCAACTACTAGTAACAAGGGACTTGTTTAATGGTGATTTTTAACATAGTAAAGTTTTTCAGGTCAAAAAATAAGCACACGTTTATTAAGTGGCTTAGTGTACAATGCATATCAGTATTCGCAGGCTTCCATTCTCCATGTCCTTTCCTCCTTTCACTTACTGGGTTTACCCAATCGCTCATCCTTTTTCTAACTCCAACATTCTTTCTCTGTGTTCTCCAGAAATCATGAACTGTCATCAGTAACATCACCTCTATCTTTCAACTTTTCCTCTGGTTAGCTTCTTCACCTTCTTGCTTTAACTGAAACTTGGCAGTGAGTGCCCTGAGAACACAATCTACCCTTAATTGTCCTCTTGTGGGTTCCTTCCCTCCAGGAGGGAAAAATATACAAGGTGCTCCTCAAATAGCTTGTCATACATATAACAAAGAAGGCCTCAAAGACCACTGGGGTCATGTCACAAGGACTCAGGAGCTGACTTAAAGAGGCTCCCAATGGTCAAAACTGGGAAAATTTGGGCATCACTAAGAATGATGTCTATAATGAATTGATCATAACAAATATATCTAAGTCCATGAGGTCATAATTATATCAAAAAATAATAATTCTTCAACATCGGAGGATTCTAGGGAATCATTTTATTTTTTGAAAACAGATAACTAAAGGGAAATGATCATGTATTTGCATGAACACTACCACTGGATTATCAGCTATTACATGAGGAGAAATTTCTGCTTATAAAAATGTTCTAAGGGATTTCCAGTCTCAACCATGCATGATGAAGAACCTGGTACTGAACTAACCCTTCTGCCAAAAACAACAATAAAATCTAGATGACTTACATAAATCAACTGATGGCATTGGCCAGAAACCAGGGAATGCAGGACTCTCTGAGTCCCTCAGAGCAGGGAAGCTCATATGGTGAGCTCTACTTTCGTTCTGCGGCTTTTTTTCTAAGGGCATTTTTTGAATTGCGGTGCAGGGAACAGAGCTCAGACAGAAAGGGCTAGTCTCACAGGACTGAGGGGAAAGAGGTCTGAGTTCACAAACTGCCAAAGTGGCTTGGAATTGAGCATCGAAGTTCCAGACACGAAAGGGATTGAGAAAAAGGTCCCCAAACCTGCAAATTCCCCTCAACTCATGTTCATGTCTCACAGTGTTAATACATACGATAACACTAGCCCAAATCATGGCAGGTAGGTAAATGGGATTAAGCTGTCAGAGTGTTCTCACACTGGTCAGTCACTGGTAAAGTTCCTACTTTAAACCAGACAACAAGATGTGAATATATATTGTATTTACATGAAAAACACCAAAAGACAATGCTTTAAAATATCTAACTAAAAATCCTGTAGAGAGAAAACAGAATAAACAGCACCTGATTAATCTAAAATAATTCAAGAGCCCTGGCTGGTGTGGCTCAGTGGATTGAGTACCAGCCAGCCAGGGTACATGCCTGAGTTGCCGGCCAGGTCCCTGGGGCGGGGGGGGGGGGGGGGGCAGGGGGGCACACAAGAGGCAACCACACACTGACGTTTCTCTCCTTCTCTTTCTCCCTCTCTTCCCTTTCTAAAATTAAATAAATAAAATATTTTTAAAAATAGAATAGTTAAAAAAAAAAAAAGACCAAAGAAGAGATGGAAACAAATGTTATGTTGGTAGACATAAACCCAACTGTTTTAGTTAGTTTGGGCTGCTATAAAAGATACCTTAAACTGGGTGTTTTGTTAACCACAGACATTTATTTCTTACAGTTCTAGAGGCTGGAAGTCCAGGATCAGAGTGCTAGCATGGCTGAGCTCTGGTGAGTGCCCTTTGCCAGGTTGCAGAATATTGATTTCTTATTGTGTCACTACAGGGCAGAGAGCAGAGGGGAAGGCAAGCTCCCATTCTAAGGACATTGATCCCATTCAAGAGGGCTCCATGGTCAGGACCTCACCTAGTTCTAGTCACCTCTCAAATACCACCACACTGGGGGGTAGGGCTTCAACATATGAATTTGGGGGACACACACATTGAGTCTGTAACATCAGCCATGTCAGTAGTTGTATGTACGTGGACCAGACTTCAATGAAAAGGCAAAGATCTTTAAAAACACAAACCAAACAAGATCCAGCTATATGCTATTTATAAGAGACATACATTAAATATAAGGACACTGAAAATTTAAAAAATAAAAATAATATTAAAAAATGTACCATGCAAAATCTAAACAAAAGCTAGTATAGATTTATTAATGCCAAGCAAAGTAGACTTGAAGTACAGGCACACTTCATTTTACTGTTCTTCACTTTATTACATGTCTTAGATATTGTGTTTTTTACAAATTGAAAATTTGTATCATTTTCAATCCCAAGGCTAGACCTGCCACCACCAATAAGATTCCTCCCTGAAGGCTTAGATGATGGTTAGCATTTCTTAGCAATAAGTTATCTTTTAGTTAAGGGATATACACTTCTCTTAGACATGATACTATTACACATTAAGAGACTACAGTATAGTATAAACATAACTTTTATATGCACGAGGAAACAAAAAAACTCATGTGACTTTATTGCAATGTTCATTTTATTTTGGTGGTCTGGAACTGAATGTGCAACATCTCTGAGGTACTCCTGTATTCCTAGACAAATACAGTGATATTTCACAATGATAAGGGAGCCCATTAATAGGAAGATAAAACATTCTTAAACCTGTGTCACCTAACATAAAGGCAAAACAGACAATCCACAATCATTTTTGGAAATGTTACAATTACTAACAGAATAAGCAGACAAAAAATCAGTAAGGATGTAGAAGATTTATACAGTGCAACAAACCACCTTAACCTAATTGACAATCCTACAACCAACAACTGCAGAATACAATATTTTTCAAATGCACTTAGACATTTTCCAAAACGCACCAAACCAAATCTTTAAACATTTCAAAGTTGAAATTATAGAGTATGTTTCCTGACCAGAGTAAAATTAAACTAAACAATAGTGACATAAAGGTAACTAGAAAAAATCCTAAATGTTTGGAAATAAATAAATACACTTCTAAATAACCTATGAGTAACAGAAAAAAAATGCAAAGGAAAAGAAATAACACAAGTTCTTACAAAATCACTTTCATAAGCTGATGTGCTTTTGAATTACTCATTTCATAAAATGGCTTTTTTGGAAAACTTTAGAGGAAGTTTATGGGCTTACTTCATTTCCCCAATCTATAATAGACTTTTTTTCCAACTGCAATTCCAACAATTATGAGACTTATATTTGTTAAGAACTGTGAAGGGTCTGATATTTTACTGGACTGGGCATCTAGCAAGTTTGCCTACCACAGTTTTAACAGTGCCCATCAAAGATTCCTGAGTCAGAATCAAAGGACTTTATCACAATACGGTGGCAGCATGAACTTCAAGTTCATGATGGTTCTCTGTCTTCCAAATGTCACAGGGTGACATGGAGCATCTCAAGCACATGCATCTCACTGGGATGACCAACTCCCTGATGTGCCCAAAATGGAAGTGTTCCTGGTATTCAGGACTTTATGCTATAATCGGGAAAGTCTGAGGCAAATGAAGACAAATTCATTACCTGGTGCACACAGAGTTTGTATCACAGCTGAAATGCCCTGAACTTAGGAAACACGGAGCTTATAAAAGAAGACTGCCAGCAAATCTGCCCAAACTTTGCTCCAGAAAGAGACATTATCTTTGTAATCCTGGATGGCAAATAAATCTGCTCTTTGCCTCAGAGAGATGCTATCTTTACTTTCCAAAGCTGTTTGCCATACAAATATACTCGAAAATATATTTTAGAACAGAAGCTGCCAGCATATCTGCTCAGAAGACATGCAAGATATCTGTAGATAATTGTCTCCAAATAATATCCTTATAAATTACAATACAATTATACTACATATCTAATACTAATCTTCCTCTTAGCTTTGAAAATGAAAAGTCTACACTTTCTGTCCTGCTTTTTGGAGTTACCCCCCAAAAACAATAAAAGATGTTTGGTCTCAATTGTTTTTTTAGGTTTTTGACAAAAGCACATAAGTATACTGGAAAAGACTACCTATCTCTCAAGAATGAGTTGCTATTTTATCTCAGTAGGAAAGACTTAATAAAAAAATATAATAAAGCAAAATATTTTTTGTTTTTATTATCCAAGGGTATATTTACTAAGTCCATCTCTTGTCATGTACTATAAGACATCAGGGCCCAAGAAAAGCAAGAAAATTTAGGAGTGGGGAGAGTAAATTAGAAAACAAAACCAAAAATAACTGTATTCATTTTGGTAAATGAAGTATGTGCTGGGAGTTTGAACATATCCAGACTTTATGGAGATTTGTACAAATGATTTCCATGGAGTTCATTAGCATATAGGTTCCAGTGGCTCATATTAACAATCCCAATTTTACTGGTTGTTTCCCGCACCCAGGAAAATTTCTGGGAGCTCCTACAGGATGTTTCACAAGCACCTGCCAAGTCCTTCTGTGTTCCACCTTTCACCACAGGCCTCCATTGTGTTCCACCAGGTCTGCAGGGTGTTGGGCCTCCCACCACACTGAGGCCGGTCCCATAAAATACCAGCCTCATCACACTCTGTCACTGCATTAGTTTTTTATTGCTGCACAGCAAATTACCATAAAGGTAGTGACTTAAAACAATACAAATTATTCATCTCAAACATCTGTAGCTCCCAAATCTGGCTTGACTCCACCAGGTTCTCTCTTTAGGGTCTCAGAGGCTGAAAACAAGATGTACCTTAGACTGGACTTTTATCTGGAAGCCCCAGGAAAGAATCTGTTTCCAAACTTATTCAGGTCATTGGCCAAATATGGACTGAGGTCCAAGTTTCTTTGTCAGCTGTCAACAAGGGGCCACTTAGATTCCCCAGCACAAGGCCCTCTCCCTCTTCAGTCCAGCAATGGTGCATCGATACCCCTCCTTGTGCTTTGAATCTCCAACTTCCTCTTCTGCTCCTACTTACAGAAACTCTCTGCCTTAAGAGGGCTCACCTCATACAACCAGGCTCACCTGGATAACCTCCCTACTTTAAGTTCAACTGACTTGGGACTTCAATCCTATCTGCAAAACCCCACCAAAGAAGTAGCTAGTGCTTGAATAAGTAATTGTGGGTGAGAAATCTTGAGGGTGTGGACAAGGGTTGAGGGGGGCATTTTTAGAATCCTGTCTGTCACAGTTACCACAGGGGCTGAGCTGTCCCCTCTGCCACCCCCTGGTTTACAGAGCTCCAATGCAGCATGGTTTGTGCACCTATACTTGAGTTTTTAGAAAAATCAGGGTTCTTTTAAAGTACAAACCTATTGTTCTCCACAGGATTTAAACCTTAATCCAATAGGATTTTGGCTATAAGTTAAACGAAAGTAAACCTTTTTAAAAAATACATTTGTCTATTTTTTTAGAGACAGGCAGAGGGGGAGAGAGCAGGGGAGAAAAACAATTTCCTCTCTAAGGTGCTCCAACCGTGGGGCCAAACCCAAAGTCTGGGCATTTGCCTTAACTGGGAATCGAACTAGTGACCTTTCACTCTGCCAGACAACACCCAACCAACTGAGCCACACCAGTCAGAGCTGAAAGTGAAACTTTTAGATGCTGTTCAGAATCACCCATCCACCTAAACCACTAAGGTTTTGTTTACAGGATCAAAATACTCTCTTAGGACAAATGTTTTCTCAAAAATCTCCTTAGTCCATCAGAAAAACAAGTCTATTGTGGAGATGGCCTTACCAATACATCAGGCATGTCCAGACATATATGAATTCTAGTTGTGTCCACAGCCTGTTTTGCTGCTGCATTTACTTATTATTGACATGGAATCTCTGAGCTCTGTGCCCGTCAGAACGTTGGGCACCCTGAGCTGCTGCTGTCTATGGAACAGAGAGACTATGTTTCTTGTTGAGCAGCTAAATGTTGACATGCAGTTTGAGACAAATGGGGATTTGTGATTCTCTACTTTAGATGCTTCTTCAAAGGGTAAACCTCAGAGTCTTTGTGCTTGGAAGGGCTGAGGGCAAACTAACAATTAATCGAACATATTTCCAGGAAAGATAAGGAAAGAAAGAAATAGGGTTGTTCCCGCAAGAAGGCCAGAGTCAAGTAAAAAATTAGGCCTAATTTTTCTAAGTATACAATAGAGAATAACAGCATCAAACCAAGAACAGAGTTAGCATTGTGGGAAGGAATGATTGTGTCCTCTCTTTTCACTTTTTCTATCCAGTTTGTTCTAAACACACAGACTGCCCTACTGCGTACCCCAACTGAATGGTAAAGGGGCAGACAGAAAAGTAAGGGAAAAAGCAAAAGGCCACCAACCAATCTTTGATTTTCCCAACTTTGCTTGTAAACAGGTGTCAGGTAAGATCATCCTTGGCAAAATCTAACTCCAAAAAGCAGGACAGACTACTATTTTGCAAGTTATGTAATAAGTGCTCTGTTATATTTTTATTTTCAAAGTCCAAGATCCACAAAGTTCTGTTCATTGTCTGTCTAACCAAAAAAAAAAAAAAAAATCTGTTACAGGCCTGTGACTTCTGGGGAAAAAAAGAGGAAAATAGTAAAGTGGATTGGTCAATTTGTTGTGAAAGCCTTAGTTGTCCAGGAACATGGATGGTTCTGAAGAGCATCAAAAATTTTCACTTTTGTTTGACTTGTAGCCAAAAGCCCAGTGGTCAATTGGTCAATTGGTCAATTTTTTCTTTATGGAGCTGTTCTATTAAACCAACCAGTCAACAGCTGGAAAAAATAAAACATCAAAGACAACAGGTAATTTAATTTCAAAATTTTATTTTTTTTATGAGTCTCAAGATAGTACACTCACCCCCAAATTAATGAAAACCTCTGTGCAAGAACCAGGCTATGTGTTTATGCTCAAGCCAAAAAGTTAATAAAATCTCCTGTGTTTTATTTCTAACTTCCTGTCTCAAGTCAAAAAATAAAATAAAATAAAAGAAAAGAAAAGAATACATAGCGAAAAGGAAAGTCTATTTTCTGTTTGTGCATAATTAAGGTAAAAAGTGGACTTTCACAATGAGTAAATTCAAATCAAATCTAAATTATTAACAGACAAGTATATAAATATATATAAAGTCTTTCTATATATAAATCCTTTCAATAATTATGCTTAGTCATGGGTTCCAAATAACATATGCTAGTATTGTAACTCAGGTAAAATGAGAAGTAACCTTAATCACTTAAATCTTGGCTTCTGTTGACCATAAACGAAGACATAAACAGTGCTATAAAGTGTGATTTCTGGAAAATACAGAGAGATTTTGGACACGATGGTGTGGTGGAGGAAGAAACTATCCTCTAGCTCATAGTTCTTTCATCTAGTCTAATTAAATTGACACAAAAAGATGAACAAGACAAAATTACCAAATTTAATTACACATTTACATCTAGAAACCCCAGACACATGCATGAGCCTGGTGACACACACCCGAGAGGTTCAGGGATGGAGAGTTGACATGAGGTATACATGGCATCCTGAGCTAAGGATGAGGCAAAGCACCTCAGAGCTTCAGAGGGGAGGACAGAACAAGTAAGAAAAGCGGATGTTCAGTAATTAATAGTTGTCCTACCTGCCATATAGACAGATCAAAAATGTTATCTCTGATGATCTTTTATTATGGCAAATCCCTAATTTAAGTTCTTCTACATAGTTAACAGGGTTGGGGGCAGAAGTTTCTCTTGAGTCTGAAGGATCTCAGTTGCCTTTAGCTCAAAATAATCCACATACCCCACAGGAAAATGTTGGGCTGACTTGTTCTGGGCCTCTACAATGGTAAATGTTGAGATTTGAAGTCAAGTGGGCTCAAGTTTGATGCTTAATTCTGCCCCTTTCTGACTGGGTGGCCATAAGAAATTTTTGGTCTAAAATAATGTGACAGAAACTGAGTAGATGTTTCCTAAACCAATTTCTCATTTCTGGGCCAGTGGCTAAACTACACCTCCCAGCAGCTGTGCATCTTGAGGGCCGTGTGGCCAGTCACTCCAACAGAAGGTAAGTAAAAGTGATGTGTCTCCTTCACTCCAGGGGGGTTCCTTTCTCCCTTACATTTCGTGTACTACAACAGTTTCTTTGCTTCCAATGTCGTGTTGCAATTACTTTCCTAAAGAATGTACTATTCAATGTAATATTTAAATCTTTAAAAATTTAAAATGGCCTCCAGTGTTCTTAAAGTTACACTGCAAGACTAATGAGATTGAAATTGTTAAAATTTCCACTGGGTAAAAAAATGAAAAAAGAATAAATCCTAAACAAAATGGGGCACAGGGACAGCAGTGTAAAGCAGGACTTCTCTGGGAAAACCAGAGCAATACATGCAACCTAGCTGGAAAACCAGCAAGAGAGACAATTAGATATTGGTTTCCTGCACTTGATGTCAGCCCTCCTCAGAACTGAAAGATTCCATGTTTCTAATGATGAAACATTAGAAGCAAAAGGCAGGGGGCATAAATTATGAGAAAGCAAATGATAATTTCACATCAAGCCACTGTTGATATGGTATATATGCTGTCTTCCAGTTACGAGGGCATCTTTGTTTTACATCTTAAGAAATGAGTAAATTTCCTACTTCTAGAATTGTGCATCTGTTTACCACCTGAGGAAAACAAAGCTGCTAAACAAGATTCCATCCAAGTAAGCATATCGTATGGGAAAAACATATATCTGAGAAGTGCATTTACACCCACCCCACAAAATAATGAGAGATGTGTTTTGGAAGAGACATGTCCTAACACTGAATTCACTCCTCTTGAATCAAAGCTTCCCCAGGAGGAAACATATGACCACATTCCGGAACCAGTTTCAAGTTAAAGAAAAAAGACATTTAGTGACAAGTACCACTTCTTTAACCTTTCTGGGGGAGAAAAACATCCAAGTGGAAAGCAATTCTCCCAGTTGAGGTTTAAGAGTCCTTTCATCTGTCACCTGCTCAGTCCCTTCCTGAGGTTAGCAGGACGCGCTCACCTGTGCTCTCAAGAAGATCCACACCCACACTGCCTACAATGGTTACTTAGCTTCATTGAGCCAAGTCGGAGAGAAAAGGGTAGATTCTAATTATCCACTGAAGTTATCCTAAAGATTTCCTATTTTCCAGAATTTTCATTTTCTCAATATGCAATCGGAGCCGAGATTATTTTTCTCAAGAACCACAAGAGGGAGTCTTCTTACTTCTTTGTCACAGTCTGTCTCTGACACAGAACAGATACTATCCAAATTCTCGTCTAAAAATGATGAGGCATATTATTAAACACTAGGCAAGCTTCTTTTTTCCTCATCTAAAATCCAAGTGATTATCTGCTGTCTTTCATTGATTCATATTCATTATATCCTGGATACTCACTTGTCCACTCATGATAAAGGAGAAAGCAGGCAGTTTTTCATGCTGGTTCTTTCTCGTGTGTTTATTATCTTGAGATTGTGAGAAAAAAAATTCTCCCTCAAATTGTGTTCAGGAGTGTAAGATAGCAATGGGCAATTCTTTCTAACTACAAATAAAGCAATCAGTTATCTAAAAATAATGATACCTCTACTTTGAGCTCACCTCTTCCCCAGCCCCTAAAATGATAAAAGCAAACCACAAACATGATTCTGCTAATTACAATATCATCACATGTCTGCCTATAACATAAAGAGATAACTAATACTTCCTTCAATGACCCTAGTGTAGTGAAAATCAAAAAGTATAGGTCTCATGTAAGAAATTAACACCAACTGCTCAAATAAGCAACCCAAAACATAGATACACACACATACCCCACTTATTTCCCACTCAAGACCCTGTCTGATAGGAGTTAGATGACTGGCCTGGGCTGCTTTCTTCCAAGAGATGATTCAAGGATTCAAGTTCTTTCCATTGCATGATTCCCATCATCTTTCCACTGAGTTCTTTCTTCGCTGATAAGAAAAGAGTTGGGTAATTCTACAGGTCAGAGCTGAAAGCTGTATACTTTACCTCCATCCCTTAGCCATTGTCTCAAAGTCAGTCATGCAGCCAATTAAACTACAATGGAATTTGGAAAGTGAGGTTTCCCTATGCCTGGAAAGAGGATACAGATTTACTGAACCTCTAGACCAGGGTTTGGGTTGTTGTTGTTGTTTGAACATGGGGCTCATGGTGAGACAGAACAGTTAGAAGCTGGAGAAATTCCTTGGCAAGTGGAATAGAAAACTGAGAAGATAGCTGGGCCCAATGGCTGAGCAATTTACAGCCAGGTGCAGATAGGTGGTCACCAGGACTGGAAGGCCTCCAGTGCCTGGCAGGGGGCAAAACTTGGAAAAGAAGGACCTCACCCCCAGGACATCCTTTCCTCCCCTTGCCTTTCCTCCCTGGTGGTAACATCTAAGATATAACATTGAGGCCACAGTTGTATTTCAGCTCTAGGCCCAGAAAAGCAGCAAAACTATGTGGGCAACGGCCAGAACCAACTGCAATGACTAAAAATCCCTCTGCCCTATCACTGACCAATCACAGCTGGAGAACTGATGAATATTCTACTGAAACCCTCCCCTGAGACCTCCCCTAAGATTCTTGCCTGCAAGAGAAACATGAGAGCCTTAAGACAAACAGCCTAGTGCACATGTTCTTCTTCTAGGGAGTAGCCCAGACCATTCTTTTAGTCTTTCCCCACTTCTTTCTTCACAGGCACGTGTCTCCTAAACTCTAAGGCAATGTGCAGCTTATCCCGGGCTAATCCCCTGAACCTGTCCCCAAAGCCCTCTTTTCTCTGACTTCCCAGTGAGTGAAGTCAGCCCAGCATAGGCTCACTTATTGCTTCTTCTGTGCTAAGCCCTTCCTTGTTTCACCATCCCCAGCCTTAATAAATGGATCATCATAGTCACCTGGACTCATGTTGTGAAATCTTTCCTACATGTAGTCACAAACCCACACATTACAGCTGGCCCTAGGCAGACTCACCCAGGGCCAGGCCTCTGTCTGGTAACAGTGGGTTGCCAAAAGGACTGTTAGCCTCGATGAAAAATTAATTCCATCCTACCCAACAAACGAAACATAGCATATCCTTCAATTATAAACGTAGGTGTAACAGATGTTTGTGACGCCCAAAGCCATATCCCGCTCAGTCAGTCCATTTTATTGTAGTTCAGCTGAGGTAAATAATTCCATGCATGTTGTCAATGCCTCTCCCCAAATATGGCATCTCTTCATTTTTCTGCCTTGGGGCTCTTTCTGAAGTCTTGGAAGTCAATCTAGAGATGCTTAGTAGACACAAAAAGTGTTAACAACCAAGGGCACAACCTTCAGACAGTGTTGTACAGTAGTTTTTATGTAAATAGACTAGCCTCATATTCTTTAGCAAAACAATTCTAAATATTCTACAAGATTCTTTCAGAATGCACAAGTGGAATTAAATACCAATTGTTCTCAGCAACAGCCTGCAAAATAATATACCATTTGTTGGCTTTTCTTCCTTTCCTGTCTCATTCTCTCCACTCTCACTTCTGTTTCCTGGGATTATCTCCTAAATAAACAACCTGCACTGAGTCATTGTCTCAGGCTCTGCTTTCATGAAAACCTAATATAAGAGTTGGAATGGGTAGAGGTTCTAGAAAATAGCCCCTCTGGATAGGAGTTTGAGACTGAATTAACCAGCAAGTAGCAACCACTGCCTGGGGCTGTGTGGGAAGGAGGTCAGCTCCTAGCTTGCTGGGGCAATACAGTGACTAATGCTCCCATCAAAGGCACATTGGAATGAGTGCAGGTAACAGGCAAAATGTTAACACATGTCGTATCTCTAGTACTCAAGTGGTATTGAGGCAGCTGTAGTTAAAAGAATGGAAAGCAATGTTGGATGGATTTTGTTAATGCCATAGAGGCCTTGAAGAAAAGCTCTTTCTTTATTTACAGTCTCTTCAAGGTGTTAGGCTTTTGTTAGCACTCTACTTGAGATTCCCAAGCAATTGCTACAGGTTTAGGTTTTATGTTAACAGCAGCACCCTCCAGGAGCACTTCCTTATACCAAATCCAAAAATCTATTCCACTTGCCTATTTCTCGATAAATATGATCCTAAATATAAAGGTTTATAACAACCACATAGGACTTCTGGCCAAGATGGAGGTGTAGGTAGATATACTTTGCCTCTTCATACAACCAAAAGAAGGACAACAACAAATTTAAAAACAAAAAATAACAGAACTGCTAGAAAATTGAACAGTATGGAAATCCGACAATCAAGAAGTTAAAGAAGAAACATTCATTCAGACTGGTAGGAGGGGTGGAGATGGGCAGCTGGAGTGGAGGAGACTCACAGCAAGGTAGTGACAGGAGAACCAAGCAGTCTCACATTTGTGTGCAGATAAACTGGGAGAAACAACTGAGAAGTTAGATAGACCCTACAACCCAGGGTTCCAGTATGAGAAAATAAAGCCTCAAAATCTCTGGCTGTAAAAACCTATGGGGGTTGTGGTGGCAGAAGATACTCCCAGCCTCACAGAAGAGTTCCTTGGAGATACCCACAGGGTCCTAGAATGTACACAAACCCACCAACCCAAGAATCAGAGCCAGAAGGACCCAATTTGCTCATGGGGAGCAGATGAAGTGACTGACAGCCCACCAAGAGCTGAACAAACAGCATTCTTCCCTCTCAGAACCCTCCCCCACATACAGTGCCAAAACGCATTGACTGTGTGTTGCTCCACCTTGACAAATACCTAAGGCTGTGCCCCTTGTAATGTAATAAGTGTGCCAAGACAAAAAATATGGCCCAAATGAAAGAACAGATCAAAGTTCCAAAAATAGAACTAAGCAATGAAGAGATAGCCAACTTATCCAATACAGAGCTCAAAACACTAGTAATCAGGATGCTCACAGAAATGGTAGAGTATGGTTTCAAAATAGAGGAAAAAGTGAAAGCTATGCAAAGAAAAATTAAAAAATATATATACAGGGAACCAACAGTGAAGGGAAGGAAACCAAGACTCAAATCAATGATACAGAATAAAAGGAAGAAATAAACATTCAACCAGAAAAGAATGAGGAAACAAAACTTCAAGAACATGAAGAGAAGCTTAGGAACCTCTGAGACAACTCTAAACATGCAAACATTCAAATAATGGGGGTACCAAAAGAAGAAGAGGAAGAGCAAGAAATTGAAAACTTATTTGAAAAAATAATGAAAGAGAACTTCCTTGATCTGGCAAAGGAAACAGACTTCCAGGAAGTCCAGGAAGCTCAGAGTGTCCCAAAGAAGTTGGACCCAAGGAAACACACACCAAGGCACATCATAATTTCATTACCCAAGGTTAAAGATAAGGAGAGAATCTTAAAAGCAGTAAGAAAAAAGGAGATAGTTACCTACCAGGAGTTCCCATTGATTACCAGCTGATTTCTCAAAAGAAACCTCACAGGCAAGAAGGGGCTAGAAAGAAGTATTTGAAGTCATAAAAGGCAAGGACCTACATCCAAGATTTTGCTACCCAGCAAAGCTTTCATTTAGAATGGAAGGGCAGACAAAGTGCTTCTCAGATAAGGTAAAGTTAAAAGAATTCATCATCACCAAGCACTTATTATATGAAATATTAAAGGGACTTATCTAAAATGACAACAAACTCACAACTATCAACAACTGAACCTAAAAACAAACAAACAAACAAAAAACCCTAAGGAAACAACTAGGACAGGAACAGAATCACAGAACTGGAGATCACTTGGAGGGTTATCAGCTGGGCAGGGGGTGGGGAAGTGGAGAGAGGGGAAAAAGGTACAGGGAATAAGAAGCATAAATGGTAGGTACAAAATAGACAGGGGGAGGTTAAGAACAATATAGGAAATGGAGAAGCCACAGGACTTATATGTATGACCCATGGACATGAACTAAGGGGGGGTGCTGGTGGGAGCAGGGGTGCAAGGCAGAGAGGAATAAAAGGGAGAAAAAAATGGCACAACTCTAATACCATAATCAAATAAATATATTTTTTTAAATAAGAAAAAGCAACAGCAACATATGTGTTACTTAAAAACCAACACTTCGGGCAGGGCTCAGTTGGAATAGTTCTTCTATGCTCCACTCAGCTTTGACTGGGACAACTTGAAGGCCGGCAACTGGAATCATCTGAAGTCTTGCTGTCTCAGGTGTGTGGTGGCTGCTGCTGGAGTTCTCCTGGAGCCTGGAATGTGGATATCAGTTAAAACAGTGCTCTTTCCATGTGGTTGATTTTTTCAAGAGGGTTTTTTAAGAGAGAGAGCCATAAGGAAGCTGGATTGCTTTCTCTAGCACAACCTTGGCAGTGACTCAGCATCACTTTTCAGTGTATTCTGTTTGATGCAAATCACTAACATAGCCCTAAACACTCTTCAAGGGGAAGGCAATTCAAGTGAGACTTGTGATGGAAAGAACATTAAAAAGTTGTGCACAGGTTTAAAAACTACAACATTCACCACGTAGTCTACATAAAACTGACTTATAATTTCTCCTATTTCCATTAATCTGACTACCAGCTTACATTAATGTAACTATTAATAATAATACTTTGTTGACAATATAAAATCTTGGGCAAATATAAGACTGAGCAAGATATAAGAGATTTTCCATGCATCTTTTCACCAGCATAATGTTTTAGAAACTTTAAATGTCTTTAAAAAACCCTCCCCGGATAGACTCAATAGCAGAATGCATACAACAGAAAAGAAGACCTATTGGAGAGTACTAAAAGGTCTATATTTGTGAAATCAGAGTTCCAGAAGTAAAGGGAAAAAAAGGTGGTGCAGAAAAATATATGAAAAAATAATACCTGAAATATCATGCTTTCAGTGAAAGTCATAAATTTATAAATTTAAAAAAATTAAGTAAACCCCAAACAAAATAAATATAAGGGATTTCATGCCAAGATACATGATAATGAAATTTTTGAAAATTAAAGACAAACAATATATTAAAAAGTGGAGAGAGAATTATACATTAACTAAGGGGGAACAATGATTCAAATGGTGTTTTCATCTGAAATCCAGGAGGCCAAAAAGAATTGGTTCAATATTTTCAAGAGCAAAAATTTTCCTGAGGAATATAGATAAAATAAATGCTTTCTCAAATAAAGAAACATTGCCAGAAAACTTTCTCTAAAACAATTGTTAAAGGATGTTTTTCAAACTAAAGGGAAATGATACCAAAGGGATACTTCTAATATCAGAATTGAAGGGGAAGACAGAAATGGTAGATACTTGGGTAAATATCACTGTTCTTGAGCTCTTTAAAATATACTTAATAGATGAAAACAGAAATTATTATAGTTTCAAATAATTTTTCATGTACATTGATGTAATACATGGGACTACTACAACATAAATGGGGGGGAATAAAAGGATCTACAGGGAAGTGAGTTTTTTACAATCTCATTGATGTGGTAAAATACTGACTTGAAATAAACTTTGAAAAGTTAAGTATGTGTATTAAAACTCTTAAGCTCCACATATACTACTAAAAAAGAGAATCAAACACAGTAGATAAATTAAAATTAAATACTAAAAATGTTCACATAATCCAAAGGAAGATTATTAGTAAGAGGGAAAGATCAATAAAGGGGAAACAGAAAGACAAAAATGGAGGGGAGAAAACAGAAAATGAATAACAAAATGGTAGACTTAAATCCAAAACTATAAAAAATTATATTACACATGAGTAGTCTAAACACAGAAGTTAGAAGACATGGATTGTCAGAAAGAATTTAAAAAGAAAAACTAGGTAGGTTAAAGGTAAAATGATGGGAAAAGATATACCAAACAAACATTGATCAAAGGAAAGTTAAAGTGATAAAGAGGGCTATTACATCATAATAAAAGGGTTAATCCACCAAGGGAACAAAACAATCCTAAATGAACAATAAATCATTTAAAATACATGAAGCAAATTGAAAAATGGAAAGAGAAATAAATTCATAATTACATTTGCCAACCTCAATGCCTCTCAGTATTTAAGAGAACAAGCCAACAAAAATCATCAAGTATACAGAAGAACTAAACAATGAAGAAATAACATCAATTCTACAGTCTCTTCCTAAAAATAAAAAAGCAGGAAACAATACACAAATCTGTTTTTGAAACCAACATCCCTCAAATAACAAAACCAGACAAAGAGGTATCACACTACCTGATGTCAAACTACACTACAAGGTTTCATAATCAAAACAGCATGGTACTGGCATAAAAATAGGCATACAGATCAACAGAACAGAATAGAGAGCCCTGAAACAAACCCACACCTGTATAGGCAATTAATATTTCACAAAAGAGGTAAGAACATACAATAGGGTAAACACAGTCTATTCAATAAGTGGTGTTGGAAAAATTAGACAGATACATGCAGAAAATAAAACTAGATTACTATGTTACACCATATACAAAAATAAATAAAAAATGTATGGCTCAAAATCATAAATGTCCTAGAAGAAAACATAGGCAGTAAAATCTCTGACACTTTTTTAGTAATATTTTTTTCTGATATATCTCCTTGGCAAAAGAAGAAAAACATAAACAAATGGGGCTACATCTAGCTAAAAAAATTTTTGCACAGCAAAGGAAGCCATCGATAAAATAAAAAGGCAACCTACA